>NC_045438.1:33993092-34101369 GCF_002776525.5 Piliocolobus tephrosceles
ATTTATTTATTTATTTATTTATTTATTTATTTATTTATTTATTTATTGAGACAGGGTCTCACTCTGTCATCCAGGCTAGAGTGCAGTGGTGTGATCACGGCTCACTGCAGCCTGAAACTCCTGGCATCAAGTGATCCTCCTACCTCAGCCTCCCGAAGTGCTGGGATTATAGGAATGAGCCACCATGTCTAGCCTCTCACAAGATTTTTATGTCAGATCTTCTTTTTTTTGCATTCATCTTGCTCTCTCCCATAGCACTTAATACAGTGCCTCCTAGACACTGGAGCAGAGCAGGGCTGCCATGGGTCACTCATAGTTGGTGTCCACTCTGATTGTTCAGTAGCCATGCCATGTAAATAGACACACACACACAGAGAAATTTATTTGATTAATAAAGAATCTGTGGACATTGAATCTATTATTACATACTTTTAAAAAGAATTTTTAGCCTCACAAAAATGTTGGAGGAAGCTCTAAACCTCCCACCCAAAGAAGACAAAGAATAAGAAGACAGAGAGGCCTAGCAGACAAAATCCAAGCCGTAAGCAGCAAGTAACCCCAGAAGCGGAAGCCACCCTGGAAGAACATACTCTTACTAGCTCGGAACATGGAGACCTCCACATTCATCCGGGACCCTCCGAGGGGACTAAAGTGCTTCCAGGTTGGTAGCTGTGGTGGGCAGAATTCTAAAGATGACCGCTTCACGCAGAGTCCTGTGCCCTACTTACGCAAATACTAAGCTCGGCACAGCTACGAAAGAGTTTTGCAGTTGTCAGTAAACTCCCGAGTCAGCCACCCTGCATGGAGATCATACTGGTGGGCCTAACCCAGCAGGCAAGCCCTTTAAAGCAAAGAATTTTCTCTAGAAAGTAGCAGAAGACGAAGGCAGAGCAATTCAAAGCGTGAGGGGGTTCACGCCTATTACTGGCTTTGAGGATATAGGGGTCCTCATGCGAGGAACAGAGAGAAGCCCCTAGAGCTGAGAGTCACTCCCACCTGGCAGCCAGTAAGGAAGGGGGTCCTCTGTCCTCACCAACCACAGGATCTGAATTCTGTCAACAGCCTGAAGGAGCTTGAAAGCTGATTCTTCTTCCCCAGGACGTCCAGGTAAGCACTCCATCCAGCATCTGCCTCCATTTCCGCCCTGTGAGACCCTACGGACCCAGCCCTCTCCTCCTAGCCTGTGGACCACATCCCTGTGAGCTCATAAAGGAGGGTTGTTTTAAGTGGCTAAGTTTGTGGTGATATGTCATGTAGCAACATGTGTGGCTATGAAGTTTCAAGATGTGAAGTATAAAGGGGAAAGGGAATATAAGCCGCCTACTCCTGATAACTGGTTAAAAGGAAAACTGTCACCAGATAAAATCAAGTCTCAGTGAAGGGATAGAGATCCAAGCAGCACTGAAATTTGACATGTGCCTGTCAAAATGAGAAGATGATAGGATGACCAGAAAGATGCTCACAAACACAGTTATCAAATGTCAAGTTCCCCTCCCTGCCTCCCTTTCTTTTCTCTTTCTTTCTTTCTTTCTTTCTTTCTTTCTTTCTTTCTTTCTTTCTTTCTTTCTTTCTTTCTTTCTTTCTTTCTTTTTCTTTCTTTCTTTCTCCCTTTCTCATTCTTTTTCTGTCACAGGATAGAAGATTACATTTATAAAACTACATGAAAAGCACATATCTCTGCTTTTCACAAAGCAGAAAATAACATGGTCAGATGGAGGTAGATATTCCTAGTTCCCAAAAAGTTTCCCAAAGGGATATATAGCTGTGACTGTATGTTTCTACCATCTTAGAGTGAGGATTCTGCCAGGCACGAAAAACTCCTTTGTCCCCTCCTGCCTGATGCTGGTGGAAACCCTGCCTTCCTGCCTCTCCTAACACCTTCCTGTTTGCTCTAGATGCAGAGAGATGAAGGCAAATGTCCCAAGAGCACCGTGAGCAGGCTTAGCTTCAGGCTGGTCTGAAGCCCAAACCCATGGTTGGTTTTGTTTTGTTTTGTTTTGTTTTGAGACAGGGTCTTACTCTGCTGCCCAGGCTGGAGTGCCGTGGTGCAGTCATGGCTCACTGCAGGCTCAAACTCGTGGACTCAAGTGATCCTCCAATCTCAGCCTCTGGAGTAGCTGGGATGATAGGCACGTGCTGCCTCACTCAGCTAATTTTTTTATTTTTTGTAGAGACAGGCTCTTGCTATGTTACCCAGGCTGGTCTCAAACTCCTGCCCTCAAGAGATTCTCCTGCCTCAGACTCCCAGAGTGCTGCAATTACAGGTATGAGCTGCCATGCTCGGCACCATGGGGGTTTCTTGATGATAGAAGGGGAGCTGCAGAAGATTCAGGGAAAACAGTATGAGGTGCATGTGAGTAGTAAATTAGCACTCAGAAAAGAAATGTGGGGCCGGGTGCAGCGGCTCAAGCCTGTAATCCCAGCACTTCGGGAGGCCAAAGCAGGAGGACCGCTTGAGCCCAGAAGTTCCAGGTGGTAGTGAGCTATAATTGTGCCACTGTACTCCAGCCCGGGCAAAAAGCAAGACCCCATCTCTAAAAACAGAAAGGAAGGAAAAAAGAAATTTAGGCACTGAACATGAATCTGTCATTTTGGGCCTGGTGGTGCTAAGCCACTTAATCTTTCCGACATAATGTACTGTGTGGGGGGTGGGGTCAGGGTGCTGAAGGGGGCAGGGCAGGGAGAAGACAGGAGCTCTCCCAACTGTGCTAAGAGAATTGTTTCTTTTTCACTTGGACACGTGAAAAAATGACAAAATGCATAAACTCAAGGGGAATTGTGGGATTTAAGTCATAGTTCTACTGATTTTAAAATAGTATAAATACTTTTTCCCAGTCAAAGATGTACTACAGACCCTTCCATGTTGCTCACTCAGTGTGAGATGATAGGCCAGGCACAGTGGCTCATGCTTGTAATCCCAGCATTCTGGGAGGCTGAGGTGAGAGGATTGTTTGAGGTCAGGAGATCATGACCAGCGTGGTAAACACAGTGAGACCCCGTCTCTACAAAAAATAATTTTAAAAAAGAATGTGAGATGATAGTCCAATGGTCCACTGATACATCTCTCCTGCCTCCTTGTCTTCATAAATTTTCTATTCATGTGAATATTTGCTTGTTTTTTTTTTTTTTTTGTTTTTTTAGATGGAGTCTTGCTCTGCCCCCTGGCACTATCTCTGCTCACTGCAACCTCCACCTCCCGGGTTCAAGCAATTCTCCTGCCTCAGCCTCCTGAATAGCTGGGATGACAGGCGTGTGCCACCATACCCAGCTAAATTTAGTATTTTTTGTAGAGACGGGGTTTCATCATGTTGGGCAAACTGGTCTCAAACTCCTGACCTCAAGCGATCTGTCTGCCTCGGCCTCCCAAAGTGCTGGGATTACAGGTGTGAGCCATCACGCCTGGTCATTTGGCCATTTGCACCGTTTTGAATATGTACTCTGCTTGCACATCCTTTTTTTTTTTTAGCTTCCTTATGTATTGACTTGATCAGTTGTGATTTCTGTGATGGTGACTGTTTACTTGGGAAAAAAACCCAAAACAGAAGTCCTGGTTACTGTTTTTCTCAAAAATTCAAAAATGGCTAAGGGATTAGCAAGGCAAACTCTGTTGTCAGGAAAAGTCATGGGCAGCCCGTAAGTTTTTAATGCTCATAAAATCGTACGTGTATGTAAGATGCTAATACAGTTGAGCTGAACTATAAAGAATCCAGGAATGGGACTGTGTACCCCTGCGATTGCATACAAAGTTATGTAGAACTGTGCTTTTCTCCACGAGAAGGGTCTTTAGGATTTGAGAACTCTTTAGTCTTTTTTTTTTTTTTTTTTTTTTTTTTTTTTGAGACGGAGCCTATACCTGTCGCCCAGGCTGGAGTGCAGTGGTGCGATCTCGACTCACTGCAACCTCCGCCTCCCGGGTTCACTCCATTTTCCTGCCGAGTAGCTGGGACTACAGGCGCCCGCCACAACGCCCGGCCAATTTTTTGTGTTTTTGGTAGAGACGGGGTTTCACCGGATTAGCCAGGATGGTCTCTATCTCCTGATCTCGTGGTCCGCCCGCCTCGGCCTCCCAAAGTGCTGGGATTACAGGGGTGAGCCACTGCGCCTGGCCGAACTCTTTAGTCTTGACCCCTTTCGTGATGGTATTCTTGGATGCAAATGACAGGTCCCTAACTTAACTATCTCAACCACATCTTCAGAAGGTAGGAGTGGGGATAGCCTCATAAGCAGCTGGAGGCAGAGGCTACAATAGCATCAGGGTTGTTTCTGCTTCTTCTGTGGGTCAGCTTCATTCTCTCAAGCCACCGGCAGCTTCAGACTCACATCCAGATAAGCTTGCTACCTCCCAGCTCCAAGTATGAACCTCTCAGGGAAAGACTCACTTACTGGCCCAGCCTGAGTCCGTGCTGCTTAGGTCAGATTCCCTAGAAGCAGACCCTGCCATGAGGCTGTGTGTGCGAGTGTGATGTATTAGGTTGATGTAAAGTAATTGGGGATTTTTGTCATTAAAAGTAGTGACAAAGCTGGCAATTACTTTTGCACCAAACTAATACAATGAAAGTGCTCTAAGAGAAAGGAAATGGGAGGTGGGGGGCTGGGGCAAGTACAGGGAACAGGACAGGGAATGGGGAAGAAGCCAAGCAAGGGTACTATTTCAGGAAAATTCCAATCTTAGCCTTATCCTGCAAGGTCGTTCTAGTGTATAAATGATGATCTGAGTTATCCAGATACCAGACAAGTTTCCTGGGCTTTAAACTCCCAAAGCTGTCAGGCATTGGCTAAAGGCCACCCAGGGAGCATGAATTTCAAGTGCTTCTGACTCTCTGCACTTGCTTGCAGGCAACGTATAAAGGCAAAGCATCTCCAGTAGCCTAGCATAGACCTCAGAAAAGAGTCACAGATGTGAGCTCTTAGACACAAAGCACACAGGGCCAAGAGCACAGGCATGCTGAAAAGGGTACCCCAGTGGAGTGGCACAAAGAACCAAAAGTGTCTGTTACACGAGGCTTTTTCAAGTGCCTTGGAATTTCACGTATCTTCTGTTGATTCAAGGTCTCTTCTCTTGAACAGCGATGTGGCCAAGAATGTGGGATGACATAAATGATGGCTGCTACCATTGGATCTCATGGCTAAAACTAGGAGAAGTTCCTCCAAAGGAATGTGATAGACAGGTAAAATATAATTGTCTACTAAAAATACTCATAAAAAATTAAGAACATGAAAGCACTTTCAAACCGGAATTCTGCAGATAACATTGAAGTTTCAAAGAGTCTTGGTCTGGAGATCTAACATTGGAATACAGTATTATAATGGATGCAACATTCAGTTCTTTATGACACTTGCTCTTTTAAATATTTACTCATAGAGATGTCATTTGTAAAAAGAGTTTCTAATAGAAATAAAAAGCTCTGGAGAATTTCAAAAACCATTCATAAATAAAATGTGTTTGAACTCATAGCAGTGTTTGAGTAAAGACAGATTTATGGGGAACTTATCTGGCTATTCTCTGCTATCTTGATCTTGACTGAAGAAAATAGAATATACTTGAAATTTTTTGTTGAAAATATTTTTGTCTTAGAAAACAGTGTTTAGAGTTAAGAGAGCATCATGTCTTTTTTGTTGTTTTAAAAAAGCAATTTTGAAGTTGGAAAATTATTAAAGGTATATATTATGATTTACAGCTGATTCCAAGAGTACACATTTTGAAACAAAATATTACAGAATATTACAAAGCAAATGTTTCTTCAACCTATTAAAAAATACAGAATGAGACAGCTGCAAGGAAAGAGGCACTCTCAATTGGCTGAAGGTTTTTACAGAATTCATCAAACACTGAGATCACATTGAAGACTGAAGAAAGCTCAGAGATGCTTGAACTTCATTCATGAGGACAGTTTACAATGGATCAGAAAAGCTTATTTCCAGTTTACTAAAATGATAGCCAGGCACAGGACAGTAATGCTAAGATGAAGGGAAAGTCAATGGAATTGTAGAAAAGTTCCAGGAGGAAGAACCAACGGTTTGCTTATGCACCGATGGTCACGTAACACCTGTTTTCTGGTCTATTCTTGCTCCTTGTTTTTAAATATCTTAATATTTTTTGTACCTTTCAAGGCTTGACTCACTCCCCTTGGACCTGATTCTTGACATTTCTCTCTGATAGGGATCTGCAATCCTCTCATTGGCTATGATGTATATTGGCCTCTCCATTCATATCTGCCTCAGGCTCTTCTGAGCGAAAATTTGTGTAGTCCAGCTTGGTTCACGATAGCCATTGCTAAAATATTCCAGTCATCAGTTGTTACTTTATCCCAGGTAGCACAAGAAATAATTTCTCAGGTTTAAAGCAATACCTCCAAATCCCAACATGGTGCTTTAAAGTTGATGATGTGATTTCAAATTTCATTTAAAAGAAGGAATATATTAAATATCAAAGAATATTCTAGAAAAGAAAAAGAAGAAGAAGAAAGCCAGCACTCCCCTGTAAGGGAGCATATTCCAAAGCAGACACTAAATGCATATGTAGCACTGGGTTGAGATAGCTCTGTGTTTATAAGAATTTAATATATCATAAGGAAGACTGCATAAAATGACCAGGAAAGAAAAGAACAGTGGTTGGTGGTTAGTAATTGAAGTAAAAAATCCATTTATACTTGTATCATATGCTACATGACGTAGTAAAAAAAAAACTAAATATTATTTTAATTTACAGAAAAAGTTGAATATTTATCAAATATCTAATTGCTGGATTACTTTATTAACTTTAGAAGAGGAAATCACAATGCCAGAAGTCAATAAACTTAGCTAAAGAAACGGGCTGGGTATGGTGGCTCACACCTGTAATCCTAGCACTTCGGGAGGCCGAGGTGGGCATATCACGAAGTCAGGAGTTTGAGACCAGCCTGGCCAATGTGGTGAAACCCCATCTCCACTAAAAATACAAAAATTAGCTGGGCGTGGTGGCATGCACCTTTAATCTCAGCTACTCGGGAGGCTGAGGCAGGAGATCTGCTTGAACCTGGGAGGCAGAGGTTGCAGTGAGCCGAGATTGTGCCATTGCACTCCAGCCTGGTGACAGAGCGAGAAAAAAAAAAAAAGAGAGATGTTGAGGTCGGGTGCCATGGCTCACGCCTTTTAATCCCAGCACTTTGGGAGGTCAAGGTGGGTGGATGGTAAGGAGTTCGAGAACAGCCTGGCCAACATGGTGAAACAACGTCTCTACTGAAAACACAAAAATTAGCCGGGCATGGTGGCAGGCACCTGTAATCCCAGCTACTTGGGAGGCTGAGGCAGGAGAACTGCTTGAACCTGGGAGGTGGAGGTTGCAATGAACACAGATCGCACCACTGCGCTCCAGCCTGGGCAATAAGCCAGACTCTGGAAAAAAAAAAAAAGAAGAAAGAAAGAGAGGAAGGAAGGAAGGAAGGAAGGAAGGAAGGAAGGAAGGAAGGAAGGAAGGAAAAGAAATGTTGAAAGCATTTACATCTCAAAAAAAAAAATCTTTCTTAACCAAAGTAGACAGTCATACAAGAGGCTGTGAAAACTGAATATAGCAAAAATGATAAATACAGCAAATTCTTTACTATTTAAAACAGTCATACAAGCTGGTAAGAAAAACATAGAGATCCTAGTAGATCAATGAATATTTCAACAAAAGAAGCATAATAAGTAAATAAATGACTTAAAATTGTGAACCTCACTAAAAATAAAAGATATGCATCAAAGTGTGAGGATTTTTTGGCAATTCAAACTGTTAGAAGAGGGTGTGGAATTTGCTACTCTAATCTTCTATTGCTGGCAGTGTGAATTGCTACAAATATTTTGGAAAACAATTTAACAATATTATATAAAGAACAGTAGGCCGGGCGCGGTGGCTCAAGCCTGTAATCCCAGCACTTTGGGAGGCCGAGACGGGCGGATCACGAGGTCAGGAGATCGAGACCATCCTGGCTAACATGGTGAAACCCCGTCTCTACTAAAAATACAAAAAAAAAAAAACTAGCCGGGCGAGGTGGTGGGTGCCTGTAGTCCCAGCTACTCGGGAGGCTGAGGCAGGAGAATGGCATAAACCCGGGAGGCGGAGCTTGCAGTGAGCTGAGATCCGGCCACTGCACTCCAGTCCGGGCGACACAGCGAGACTCCGCCTCAAAAAAAAAAAAAAAAAAGAACAGTAAAAATCTTTATTTGCCTTGAGACAATAATTCCACTTCTGGAAACGTGGTATAAAAATGCCAAAATAAATAAGAAGAGGTAGGATTTAGCACAGGAAGAAAGGAAGAAGACAGGATTTGAAGTTAATAAGTTGGAAGAAAGAAAGGAAGAAAATAAGCTATATATTCAATAATAAGGCATTAATTAAATTATGGTACAATGAAGTCATTTGAAATATGACCAGGTGTGGTGGCTTACACCTGTAATCTCACACTTTGGGAGGCTGATACAGGAGGATTGTTTGAGCCCAGAAGTTGGAGACCAGCCTGGACAACATAGCAAGACCTCGTCTCTACAAAACAATTTTTAAAAATTAGCCATGCTCAGTGGTGTACAATTGTAGTCTCAACTACTCATGTGGCTGAGGCAGGAGGATGGCTTGAGCTAGGGAGGATGAGGCCACAGTGAGCAGTGATCATGCCACTACACTCCTACTCCTGCTTGGGTGGTAGAGCAAGAACTTATCTATTTTTAAAAATTATATATATATATACAGTAGCCTACATAAAGGAGGTAAAATGGCCACTGTGAAATGTTCAGTAAAGGAACGCAGGGTCTATCATTACGCATATATGAAATGAGCTACCATGTAAACAAATGAGAATGTCTAAGAACTAATATTAGACGGAAATTTTCAAAAGGGAAAGTAGTTGAGATTTACTGTGTCCATCTTCCAAATTTTCTTTACTGTTACTTTATATCCCTAACAATAGTAACAAATCATAGGCAATGCTGAGAAGGAAAATAATGCGAACCCCGACACCTCCAGGCCAGCAGACAGGACCCACTCTTCTGTGTTCACAAGGAGACGAGCAGCTTTTCATTGACCCTGCATGTTACTAGAATATGGATGACAAAGAAAACATAGGAAAATTAAAAGAAATAGACCTGGTAGGGCACAGTGGCTCATGACTAATTCCAGCCCTCTGGGAGGCCAAGGCAGGTGGATCACTTGAGGTAAGGAGTTCGAGACAAGCCTGGCCAATGTGGTGAAACCCCAACTCTACTAAAAATACAAAACTTAGCCAGATGTGGTGGCATGTGCCTGTAGTCCCAGCTACTCAGGAGGCTGAGGCAGGAGGATCACTTGAACCCAGGAGGCGGAGGTTGCAGTCAGCCACGATTGCGCCACTGCACTCCAACCTGGGCAATAGAGTGAGACTCCATCTCAATAAATAAATAAATAAATAAATAAATAAATAAATAAATAAAACAGATCTATTTATGTATTCATTTAAGCCAGGAGATGCTGAAACACGCCCCTTTTCTACATACACATGGAAGAATATTATTCAGGTAAACGATTATTCATATTTCCATGCAAGTGTTTAGCAAGCACCTGATAAAATCTTCTGACTAGGGATTGAAGATTGAGTCACTTATTGGTGCTTTGTTGTATTAATCATCAGCATCAAATAATAAACTATTAGTCACTCAGTTGTACAGGCTGCTACACGGGCCTTTATCTGATAACAATGCACTTCACCGTAGTTACAAAGGTACTTTTTCTAAGAAAATAGGATAATTTGGCCTTTGAACAGGCTTTCTCCCTCTTCCTATCTACCTTACCCTTGTTTGATTGCTTTGGTGCCTGAATTTGGTCAGAAGGAGGGGAGCAAAGGGACTGACTCCCTGCTCTAGGTTTTTGCTGCCAGCATCAGGGAACAGGCTTTCCTTTGTAATGATTAATACCAACATGGTAGAATTTTCCTGTTGTTCAGTTGTCGTTTCTAAGGTCTGTGTTGCTGTCAGCCCGGCAGCCAAGAAAAACCCCTCTAACAACCCCAGAAACCACTGCCCTGGCTTGGGATCAATGGGCAGCAGTGTTTCTGAGCTGGCAGTTTCAGGTGGAAGAGACAGCAGATTTTCAGCCATACCTGCTTTGGCCTCCTCAACCGTGAAACGCTCCCAGTGCCTATTTCCTTTCAATACCTAAGCCCGAGACTGCAAGTGAAAAAAGATCTCCATTTACTGCCCCCTCCTTCTCTGGTTGCAAAATTGTCTTTTGACAGATTATTAGAACCTTTAAAGTTGAGAGGTGAGTCTGGGTTATTTTTTTCAGTTTTTTCTTTCCAATGCTTACACTGATGGTTTTAGAACATCTGAAAGGCAAGGTACAATTTAGTTTCTAGGGCGGCATTCAGCTGCACATCTTTCAGAATTCCGCTGGCCCTGCGGTGGAGAGCCTGGGAAGGGACACTTGGAGGAAGCCGTGGTTGTTAGTTAGCAAAGTGTTACTGCAATCTGCATTTTATATAAGGAATACAGGCCTTTAAAATACTTCTACTACAGTTCTGGCTTCAGACTGACAGCTTGTTTACTGTTCTATATTGTATAGCTAATATAATTTGGGTCTTGGTAAATAATTGACTCCAGCTGGGCGCAGCAGCTGATATCTGTAATCCCAGCACTTTGGGAGGCTGAGGCAGGAGGATTGCTTGAGTATAGGAGTTTGAGATCAGTCTAGGCAGCACAGGGAGACCCCATCTCTACAAAAAAATAAATAAATTAGCTGGATACAATGGTTCACACCTGTGATCCCAGCTACTTGGTAGACTGAGGTAGGAGGATCACTTGAGCCCAGGTTGACCCAGGTGAGCTGTGACTGGGCCACTGCATTCCAGCCTGGGTGACAGAGCAAGACATTGTTCAAGAAAAAAAAAAAAAAAAAGTGCTGGGCGCGGTGGCTCAAGCCTGTAATCCCAGCACTTTGGGAGGCTGAGACGGGCGGATCACGAGGTCAGGAGATCGAGACCATCCTGGCTAACACAGTAAAACCCCATCTCTACTAAAAAAAGTACAAAAAACTAGCCGGGCAAGGTGGCGGGCGCCTGTAGTCCCAGCTACTCAGGAGGCTGAGGCAGGAGAATGGCGTAAACCTGGAAGGCAGAGCTTGCAGTGAGCTGAGATCTGGCCACTGCACTCCAGCCTGGGCGACAGAGCGAGACTCCGTCTCAAAAAAAGAAAGAAAAAAGAAAGAAAGAAAAAAAGAAGGTCAGGCGGTGGCTCACACCTGTAATCCCAGCACTTTGGGAGGCAGAGGTGGGTGGATCACAAGGTGAGTAGATACGGTAACTTGCTTGGCACTTGAGAAAACAGCAGAAGCAGGAAAGCCTCCCTCACCTCCCCACACTCTTCTCTCTGTAGCAGGTCATAAAACTCTTATTCCAGGGATGCTGTCCTATCCCAAAGGGAAAGACACAAGGATATGGAGAAGAATCTGAACAAGCAGCCCTTGCTAAGTTCGCCCCCATTTATCACCATTTGATCATACCCCTTTTGTCCAATCTCACTTCTCCACAAGGATCCACTTCTTCATCAAACTTAACATAAAAATACATAGGTTTCCCTGTCTCCTTGTGTCTTTATTTCTGAAGGCTCCCGTATAACATAAAACTTATATTAAATAAACTCGTGGCCGGGCACGATGGCTCAAGCCTGTAATCCCAGCACTTTGGGGGGCCGAAGTGGGCAGATCACGAGGTCAGGAGATGGAGACCATCCTGGCTAACACGGTGAAACCCCGTCTCCACTAAAAAATACAAAAAACTAGCTGGGCGAGGTGGCGGGCACCTGTAGTCCCAGCTACTCGGGAGGCTGAGGCAGGAGAATGGCGTAAACCCGGGAGGCGGAGCTTGCAGTGAGCTGAGATCCAACCACTGCACTCCAGCCTGGATGACAGAGCGAGACTCCGTCTCAAAAAAACAAAACAAAACAAAACAAAAATTAATTCATATGCTTCTCTCTTATTAATCTGTCTTCTGTGTAGGGCCTCAGCCTTGAATCTTGATGTGATGAAGAGATATTACTTTTTCTCCTCTATAGTTTCTGGTGCCCAACATGGGGCAACGGAGACATCACACTCCCTCTGAAGCCTGCAGAAAAGATCCTGAGACAAACGACAAAAAGCCAGCAGAAGGTAGGAATTCTCGCCTAGGTCAGCTCTCCGCATCTCTCTCTGTAATGCCCAGTCAAGACAGGAGGTAAGCCCAGGTGCAGTGGCTCACCCATGTAATCCCAGCACTTTGGGAGGCCAAGGCAAGTGGATTACCTGAGGTCAGGAGTTCAAGACCAGCCTAGCCAACATGGTGAAACCCCATATCTACTAGAAATACAAAATCAGCTGGGCATGGTGGCTCACACCTGTAATCCCAGCTACCTGGGAGGCTGAGGCATGAGAATCGCCTGAACCTGGGAGGTGGAGGTTGTAGTAAGCAACAACCTGGGTGACAGAGCGAGACTTTGTCTCCAAAAAAAAAAAGACGGGGTAAAAATTTCTCCTAGTGCTTCCTTTCTCAACTCAGGCCAGCAGGAGAAAACATTTGTTTGGGTTGTGATATTAAATAAATTTGCTCTTTTTCTTGTTACTCTGTCTTTTGTTATAGGTGTGTTAGGGTAAAGGGGTCTGGATCCAGATGCCAAGAGAGGGTTGTTGGATCTTACTCAAGAAAGAATTCAGGGCAAGTCCATAAAGTGAAAGCAAGTTTATTTAGGAAGTAGAGGAATAAAAGAATTGCTACACCATACACAGAGCAGCCCCAAGGGCTGCTGGTTGCCCATTTTTATGGTTATTTCTTGATAATATGCTAAACAAGGGGTGGATTATTCATGCCTCCCTTTGATAGACCATACAGGGTAACTTTCTTATGTTGCCATGGCGTTTGTAAACTGTCATGGCGCTAGTGGAAGTGTAGCAGTGAGGACAAAGAGAGGTCACTCTCGTCGCCATCTTGGTTTTGGTGGGTTTTGGTTGGCTTCTTTACTGCAACCTATTTTATCAGCAAGGTCTTTATGACCTGTATCTTGTGCTGAACTCGTATCTCATCCTGTGACTTAGAATGCCTAATCATCTGGGAATGCAGCCCAGTAGGCCTCAGCTTCGTTTTACCCAGCTCCTGTTCGAGATAGAGTTGCTCTGGTTCAAATGCCTCTGACAAGTGCCTCAGTCACGGACCCAGTGATGGGTGAGAAAAAGATTGGGTTTTCTCCCTTACAACCCAATCAGTCAAAAAGATACAAAATTTTGTTTTTTATGTAGAATATCAGACACAATTCTTGATCTGCCTCACTGAGGCAATATTATTTAGAAAATATTTGTCTGCATTACCGTAGTCCCCTGTTATCCACAGTTTTACTTTTTGAGATTCAGTATCCACAATAAGATGTTTTGAGAGAGAGACCACATTCATATAACTTTTATTACAGTCTATTGTTATAATTGTTCTATTTTATTATTAGTTATTATTGTTAATCTCTTACTATGCCTAATTTATACATTAGACTTTCTCATGGGTATGTATGTATAAAAAGAAACAGAGTATATACAGGGTTTGTGCTATCCAGGGTTTCAGATACACACTGTGGGGCTTGGGACATAATCCACCAAGGATAAGGTGGACTACTGTATTTAAATTTTCTCCTCTTCTCCCATAATGTAAACATCTCACAACAAGCAGTTACTTCCAAGAAATGAGAACAATTTCCAAATGGAATCATGACACTAAAGAAAATTCAGAAATTTAAGAAATCTTTAGGTTCACATGGATACAATTTGTATTTTAGACAAAAGAAGTTCAGTTTCCCAGGAGTGACCAGAGGATGTGCCCATGATACGTCAGCAGCCTTTACTGGTGACTTTTTCAGTGAGGGCTGATGAGTTTCTGCCTTCACTGGGGACCTTGACAGCTGACTTGGGCCTTCCAGGCTCCAGACTCCTTGTGTGGAGTTATTCAGGCCAACTTTCCACAGGAGAGTATCAGAGAAGAGGCCACAAAGGGCAGGAGACCCCGAGATCTGCTCCACTGTGGGGCCTGCTTTGTAGCAGACCCATATACTTTGTGGTTCCTTTCTCAATGTAGATGGGCCTCACTGTCCTCTTCAGTAAAATGAAGACAATAATTCCACCTAGCCGGGCGTGGTGGCTTACCCCTGTAATCCCAGTACTTTGGGAGGCTGAGGTGGGCGGATCACCTGAGGTCGGGAGTTCGAGATCAGCCTGACCAACATGGAGAAACCCTGTCTCTACTAAAAATACAAAATTAGCCGGGCATGGTGGCGCATGCCTGTAATCCCAGCTACTCAGGAGGCTGAGGCAGGAGAATCCCTTGAACCCGGGAGGCAGAGGTTGCAATGAGCTGAGATGGTGCCATTGCACTCCAGCCTGGGCAACAAGAGCGAAAGTCTGTCTCAAAATAATAATAATAATAATAATAATAATAATAATAATAATTCCAACTGATGTGATTGCTTTGAAGAATAAAGATGTTCCCATGAGTAAAACGCCTGGCACAGTTTATTGCCAACAGAACGAACTAAACAATAGCTAGAAATAATGAAAAAATTTAAATATTATAATCAGGATGTGAGGAAACAGTTTAGTTAGAAAATCTGTTCTATATTTTCTACATGCGATAGACACTCTTTTACAAATCTTGAGTAGAGTTGCGGTTGGTTACAATACATAAATTTATTCTTACTTTGTACACCTCAACCTAGGGGCTCTTGAATTAAGATAAGAGGTTATGCAAACCTATATTTTATTACCAGGGCCCAGATCCCTTTTTCTTTTGTTAAAGTAGAACTGCAGGATCCAGAAAAAGCTTAAAAAGACAAAGCACCCTATTCACTTCCTCCCACAGACCTTCCCATTTCCTCTGATTCCATCCACAATAATCGAACACCTTTTGTGCAAAGAAAGGAACAAGTGAGGCTCCTTCTTTCTTACTGCCATCGTGCCTGGGCTCAGCTCTGAAAGAAGAAAGTTCTTTTCTAGTAGGTTTGATCTCCTTCCTCTCCTTTCCTTCTGCTAACCAAGGCTTAATCTCACTCATACCTTCTCTGACGTTTTTACAGATTTTATAGTGTTGGGATTTAAAATATCTCATTCTTCAGGAATCATCTTGCTATCAAGGCTGAGTTAGAGTTAAAGTAAATGAATTTCGTATTCATGGTTCTGTGTTTTTAACCTCTTTTGGCTACTTTATTTTCTTCAGAGAAGTATTGTTTGGTTCACTGTCTTGATATTTTACTTTTCATTCAAACCCTCTTGTCAATAGGTTAAACCGCAAAGTGCAATTTACAAAATGTTGAGAAATGAAGTATTATTCACTAGTAATACAGATGATAATTGTCACGCACGTCCGTGTGAAGAGACCACCAAACAGGCTTTGTGTGAGCAACAAAGCTGTTTATTTCACCTGGGTGCAGGCAGGCTGAGTCCGAAAAGAGAGTCAGTGAAGGGAGATGATAGGCTTGGGCTCAGAGACCTGACAATAACTAAGGTAAGTTTCTTATTTTGTTGAGCTGGTTCTAGAAGGTAAACAAAAGTTAGTTTAAGTACGGCATTCCCTCCACATTTATGCAGGGCTCACTCTAGGCGGAGTTCTAGTTTGGTGACTGCGGGAAATCACCAAAACAGTGGGAAAAAATGACCCCCACACACGAGTGACCCATGTAAATTAAACGGGGTGGGGACTTTCGAGAGAGTTTCTTTGTTCAGGTTTCCTATTTCTAAGTATGTCTATAGCTATGTCAATAAATAAGTAATGTCACCCGTGTTCCCATGTCTGTGGATGAGGGATGCTAAAGTGCGCGATTGCATAACCGCTTAAGATTGTTCTGGAGTGAATGAAGAAGTGTGTGTGTGTGTGTGTGTGTGTGTGTGTGTGAATGATACTTGACCGTGTGTCTACATCATTTCCAGGGGCTTCAGTGAAGGAGCCTCATTCATTCCCTCTCTCTTGCCTCTGGCGTTAGAAACATCTTTGTGCAGGCCTGCCGTTGAACAAGGGGTGGTAGACACTGCCTTAGGGAATTAAAAGGCATGTTTTCCAATGCTCAAGATATAGTGAAGAAATGTGTCAGCTGGTGAAAAAAGCTTGGTCTTCTGGTGAGGTCCCGAGTGGGCCCACAGGCCTTACGGGGACAGGGCCAGCAGCAGGTTCTTTTCCGGAGAATGCGGGGAGGATACTCCCAGCAAACAAGTGAGGCCTCGGGTAATGCGATCTGACAGTGTTCCCAGTGGTGGGCGGCCAGCGGGGAGGGCCAAGAGAGTGCTGGTAGTTAGGGAAGGATTTGCATAATTACATTCACCTGAGGGACTCCATTTACCCAACAATGCGTCTCATTGTGGTAAAGCCAGCAGCTGGCCATACAGTTAGAACAATGTGAGCTTTGGCCTTATTCTTCCAAAACAAATGCTTGGACTTTGAAAAAAAAGTGACAATTAGCATTTTGAATGGTATAGAGTTATGAATAGTACACGTTAGCATGATGTGTAACACTCTGTATTGTGAGGCATGCATTTGTGTGCAGGACTTACATTACTTCGTACTACAGCAGAAGGATTATATACTAGTAACAGTACTACATTCCTATGTGCACGACCTATACTGTATACATTTCATATAATAACATATCATAATGTATACTTGAGATTTATGCATTAAATGCCCATGAACAAGTGAGATGACTCCCGAAATAAGCATTCTCTCCCAATGTTTGGTAGAGTTAGATATTAAAGGTGTTTTCAGTGTAAGGCACTTACTGTTTTAAGCTCAGTACAGTGGCTTTTGTTTTCTGACTGTGAAGGATTACAATGGATTTGAGAGATGTGAATCAGAATTTCGAGGAGGTGCTTTATTGAAGAGGCTGCAGGGTTCGCACAGGGCTGGCTCTCTGGCTAGGGGCATGTTTACCTAAGACTCCAAATAGAGAGAGTGGAGATATGAGGACCTAGCGCAAATATCGTGCCCAGCTCATTTCCTGGTATTGCCCACATTTACATTCAAAAGGGAGGTGTGGGGAGTGAAGGCTGTGTAGGTTTAGAGGCAATTCTTTTTATTATACCCAGTACTTGTTACGTTCTGTCCCTCAAAATGAGAACACGGGATGCACTTCTAACGAAAGAAAGCCCCTAAAGGGGTTTGTCTATTCTCAACTTTAATTAAGTACACATTTTAAATATCGCATTTGTAAGCATAGCAGCATTGGAATTTCTTTTCAGCATTTTATTGAAAAGTAGGGAAATATTGGAGCATTCCAACTGGGGAAGGAAACTAAACTTCTCCTTTGAAGCTCCAGCTGCACTTACGTCTAATGCGAAAGGCAGCATTTGCTTTAGTCGCTTCCTGACTTTTCCATGAGATGTGGAAACTAGAAGTTAGCAGGATTCCAAAGCTGAGAGTCAAATCCTGGGTCCATGCCCTTGGCTCTGTCCCTGTCTTCCAGAGATGGCATCCTGAGTAAAGACAAACACTGCTGGTTTTTTTCTTCCTCCAGATCAGGTAGTGGAATGACAAGTGACTGTCATTCTGCTGCTATGGAGAATGCGCACTCAGAGGAAGAGAGTGGTACGTAATACATGGCTGGATGGCGGGGCTGCGGTACCTTGCACACGCAGGAAGCCTCCTTGGGAGGGCCCCATATGGCAGGCCCCATCAGTTCTCAAGACCCGGCCTCCTTCTGTGCCTCATCAACCTGCCACCACCCTGCCACCAAAGTGAGCACTCTCAAACAAAAACTCTCTCGTTGAAATTCCCGTGGCCCCATGACTTATGGCAGTGGTCCTCAACCCTAACCGCACATCAGAACCACCTGGACACAACCCCCCCTCAAACCTTTGCAAACGGAATTCTCAGGGACAGACAGGACACAGGAAGAAAATCTGTATTTGTAGTTTACTTTTCAAGTCTTTTACCTTTTTGGAATCAGAGATAGAACTCCAGCCACCCAAAAGAACTCAAGCTTCCATGATGTGTATTTCCAGAGGAATTCCATTTCCCTCCTGAATTGCCTCTGAGGAATCCTGGGTTAAAGGAGAGGAGCGATAGTTCGGTTTTCCTTGATTTTTTCTTTTTCCTGTTATACCAGCTGAGACCAGACCTCCTGCCCTCAACTTTTTCCTTGATCAGTTTGGAGGTCTCGATATCTGTCTTTGCATCACTTTACCCTCTCCTTTCCCCAGGACGTCGCCACCACCATGCTGTCACTGAGCAGTGGTATAGAGCTTCGGTAATAACCTGGTATAAAACTTAAGCGAAGACCTTAAGGTATAAAGCTTAACTAATGCTGACACTGAGCAGTGGTATAAAGCTTAACTAATGACCTAATGATGAAAGACAGCAATAGGAAACAACTTAATATTCCATACCAGACACCACTGCTCCTGCGTGACTTGGCCCTTCCCACCATCAGACAAGTTAGCGCCTGGCCATTGCTGTCCTGATACCCTGACCTTATCCGCCCCCTGCCTCTTCTTCCCCTCTTATCTCCTGTCCTCTACTCCAGTTTGAAGTTCTTTCCCTTTCTCTCCAACCCAAAAATCATCTCCGTCTGCCTCTGGGAACCATCTAGATGATGCCCAAGTTGAAGGCATCTTCCCTGCGTCTGATCTTCCCCGTGTCTGACCACAACCCTTCATTTTTCAGAGCAACTTTGCACTTTTGGCCTCAAGCTTCCCCTCCAGCCAAGCCCCTCTGAGGTTTGTATTTAAGAAACATTATTAGCATGTATTTCCTAAAGAAAGTATTCTCTGAAAACAAATTCTGTCATTTTCTCTACATTGTCAGATTTTTTAAATTGCAAATACCTTTCTTGCCGGGACTGACTCTCAAAAGCTCTCCAGATGATTCTGCTACAGCTGATTCCCTGACGGTGTCTGGGAACCAGGGCCTTCTTCTCTGTGGAAGTGTTATTGGAAAGGGCGTCCCTACCCAGACCCCAGGAGAGAGTTCTTGGATCTTGCACAAGAGAGAATTCTGGGCAAGTCCACAGAGTAAAGTGAAAGCAGGTTTATTAGAGAAGTAAAGAAACAAAGGATGGCTATTCCATAGGCAGAGCAGCCCCGAAGGCTGCTGGTTGGCTATTTTTATGGTTATTTTTTGATCATATGCTAAACAAATGATAGATTATTCGTGAGTTTTCTGGGAAAGGGGTGGAGATTCCCCCCCAGCTGAGGGTTCCTCCCCTTCTAAGCCATATAGAGTAAGTTCCAGTTGTTACCATGGCATCTGTAAACTGTGATGGCACTGGTGGGAGTGTCTTTTAGCATGCAAATGCATTATAATTACATGTAATGAACAGTGAGGACGACCTGGGTCACTTTCATGGTATTCTTGGTTTTGGCCGGCTTCTTTACTGCATCCTGTTTTATCAGAAGGGTCTTTAAGACTGACCTGTATCTTGTGATACCAGTCCTGCCAACTTCCTATCTCATCCTGTGACTAAAAACGCTTAAACTCCTGGGAATGTAGCCCGGCAGGTCTCATCTTCATTTCACCCAGTTCCTATTCAAGATGGAGTGACTTTGGTTCAAATACCTCTGGCAGAATATGCTAATGAGGGCCTAGGCCATCTTGTAGATGGACTCCTGCTTATCCCAGGAGAATCTTTTCCACCTTTTGCTCCATGTAACACCAATGTAACTTTTCCTTTGTCACACTGCTATACTTTGTACCTATCAGTCTTGAAGCAGTCATCTTGCAGTAAGGGAATTTGTCACTGAAAGGGGGTTGTCACTTTCAGACTTCCCAACGGGTCCGAGAGCACCTTGAAAGCAAGTCTTGCTCATTATGATGTCTCTGGCAGTTCAGTATGCTTGGCACAGAGGGGAGTGTTCTGTACTGTTTGCTGAATGAAGATGTGGGATGATAATGTATGCTGGATTAGGCAACAAGGAGGTCATTAGTGACAGTGGTCACTCTCAAAGAGATGCTCACTGGGGACAGGCTGCTCCGAGAGCTGCTGCTGATGGGACCTGTACACAAGTGCTTCACTGATGGGATCCCCGCCACCTCCACTCTCTAGCCACACCCTCTGATGTGGCCTCAGCCCTAAGGAAGGATGTCATTTACTTACTGATCTACCCAGATGGTCATGGTTTTAGTTTGTCAGCAGGAGGAGGCCCCTGTGAACTCAGAGGCACTGCCCCTGTAGCAGAGTCCCTGGCTACTGTGTTGCTCCCATCTCCTGAGATAGCAGTCATGATTAGAACCCTACTGCGTCACTGTATTCCATTTTCTCTGTGAAGGAGGAAAACCTATCACAGAATGAAAGAAAGGTACTTTAGGAAGGCCATCATCACCTCACATCTGAAGAAATGTTCAAAGAGCCCAAGATGTTCCACAGGCAACTCAAACTCCACATGTGCAAAATGGAAGTCTTCACCTCTCCTGGGCACATCTGCCCTCCTCCTGCCTGTCCTTCATTGGGTACACCTGGTTGCCAACCTAGAAGTCCTCCTGCATCACCACTCCTCTCAATCTGCCCACAAGTCTTACCAGGTTCACCTCAGAAGGCTAGTTCCCATCACCACCTCCCCTTCATTCTTCCCTCACTGCCCCACCTTGGTCCAGTATCCTCCCGTGATTAGATAATGCTTTCCTCACAAGTTTCATTTCCAGATGCCCTCTAGATATCCTCTAAAAACAGAATCTGATTGCCTTGTGGTATGGTTTGGCTGTCACCCCACCCAAATCTCATCTTGAATTGTAGCTCCTGTAATTCCCACGCATCACGCGAAGGACCTGGTGGGAGGTTATTGAATCATGGGGGGAGGTCTTTCCCGTGCTGTTCTCATGATAGTGAATAATTCCCACGACATCTGATGGTTTTGTAAATGAGAGTTTCCCTGCACATGCTCTCACTTGCTGGCTGCCCTTTGTAAGACCTCCCTTTGCTCTTCCTTCATCTTCCGCCATGATTGTGAGGCCTCCCCAGCCATGTGGAACTGTGAGTCTATTAAACTTCTTTCCTTTATAAATTACCCTGTCTCCAGTATGTCTTTATTAGCAGCATGAGAATGGCTTTGAAAGAACACATTCCTCAGCCCTGGGCCCAGTACAAACATATATCTCAACTTCCTGGGCCCAACACAGACACATTCACACAATTCACACATTCCTCAGCCCCGGGCCCAGTACAAACACATTCCTCCATATATCTCAACTTCCTGGGCCCAGTACAAACACACCATATATCTCAACTTCCTGGGCCCAGTACAAACACACCATATATCTCAACTTCCTGGGCCCAGTACAAACACACCATATATCTCAACTTTGGAAAAACACCACCTGGAGAGACCCCCAATAAGGTCACAACCATTTACGGCTTTACTGAAAGCGTGGGAACCAATAGAAAACTGCTAAATGTATAACTTAAAATGTTAACCAATTGTGATGCTGCAACCAAAAGAATTCCCTTGTTCCTCTGTAACTTTACATATCCTATTTACATCGGGCTATAAAAAGCGAGCACATGCATTGTTCGGGGCCCTCTTGTACGTTGAGGAATGGAGGGACCAAGTTCGAACTTGCAGTAAAGATCCTTGCCGCTTGGCTTTGACTCTGGACTCTGGTGGTCTTCTTTGGGGAATAAACGGTCTGGGCATAACAGCTTAATAGGCCTTGCTTTAAACACTTGCATGTCCCTCTTTACTCTCAGCCCATTGGACGCATCCTGACTCTCTAGTTTGGTATACCAGCCCACTGACTTCTGTGCCCACCTACCCCTCTGGGCTTTTCAGCAGCACCTGCATGGGCATGGTGCTTCAGCCAGTTTCCTGAGCATGACCAGCTCCTGCAGCCTCCTTGGCTTTGCACGTGCTGTTCCCTGTGCCTGCACCCTCTCTCCTGTGTGTTGGACTCATCCCCAGATGACTCTGAATCCCCCTCTATGTTCTCTGTCCTTTTGCTGTGCAATTGTGCCCTCCTCATTGTCACACCCAGTGTCCACATGCAATCATTTATTTTATCTTCCCCACAGGACCTTGGTGTCATGAAAGGTTATGAGCTGTTCATTTTTCTCTCTCCACAATCTGTTGAAGTGTCTAGTATGTATTTGGTACAAAGTAAATCTTTATCAAATTGAAAGTCGATCAGGGGCTGGATGCAGTGGCTCACACCTATAATCCCAGCACTTTGGGACGCCAAAGTAGGCAGATCACTAGAGGCCAGGAGTTTGAGACCAGCCTGGTCAACATGGTGAAACCTTATGTCTACTAAAAATGCAAAAAATTAGCTAGGCGTGGTGGCACGTGCCTGTAGTCCCAGCTACTCAGGAAGTTGAGGCAGGAGAATCACTTGAACCCAGGAGGTAGAGGTTGCAGTGAGCCAAGATCGCACCACTACACTCCAGCCTGGGCAACAGAGAGAGACTCTTGTCTCAAAAAAAAAAAAAAAAATGTCTATCAGCAGGGACCTCAACAGCTATACAATGGAATAATGGAATAGAGGCAACTACCAAGAATGATTTAGCTCCACACATATTGATGATAATTTCAGGGTGATATTTACAATGTACCTTTTTTTTTTTTTTTGTAAAAGGTAGAAAAATAACTCTTTACATTTGCTTTTGCGTATCTAAATGTAGAGAAACATATGAAAGAAATCCTTGATTGACCCAGTGAACAAGGTTGGAGGAAGGAGAGGAAGGGTGATTTTCTTTATGACTCTATTGTTTGATTCCTCACAAAGAGATTTATTGCTTCTGTAAAACCAATTAGGCAAAATCAAGTAAATGGTTGCTGGATGATTAAATAGGCTTCAGGAAAGAAGTTTTCAGAAAAGGAGGAATACTGTTTCTGTTTCTTCTGAAGAAAACCAAAATTGGCAGAAAATATAACTACAGTATTATTATTCACTTTGCAAAGGATTTTTCTCTGCCCTAAAAGAATCATGAGCTTCTTTTTAAAAGGCATCTCCAGTAAAGCTCTGACGCATTTCATCCTCTTCCTCATGTCATTAACTGCAGCGCTTGACAGAGGGTGGGACTGAGAAAGAGAAAGTTTTAAGAGTCGGTGCCAATTGAAGATCAATCTGCAATGAGATAAGCTCCATTGATATTATAATGTAAATTATGGGGGGAAATTTTTACACTGAAAAAATTCAAAGTTCACCTAGCTTTTCTGGAGGAGAGGCACCAGAGGAGCCTACTGGAAGGGGAAGAGAAGGTGTCTCCCTTCCCAGGGCTGGGGACGACAGGCAAGGCCATGGACTTGAGGGCACTTCTCCAATCTCTAGCAGATAAATTATGCCCAAATCCCACATCTTACTGAGAAGGCAGGTGTCTGCAATTAGTCACAGAAGTGAGGTGGGTGGTCATGGGCAGAGAAGAAAATTTTTTTAAATAAAAAAATAAAAATCAGGCAAAGTAGAACTTGACAGTCACCATGCAAACAGAAGAAACACTAGGAAAGTGACATCATTAGCATGGCGGTGGGCCTGTCTTATCCTTTGGTCTCTAAAGCAGGAGACAATGAGAGCTACTTACTGACTCATTTTTAGTATTTGATAAAAGAAAAAAGCTAATCAATCAAGCTTACCTTATTGACTTATTAATGTCCTTGTTACTAAGGGATAATTTTAAAAAGGATTTTTCTACCAAAAGAAGGGAAATCAATCCATAGACCTCTTTGGGCTCCCACCCACAATTTGTATAGGATAAAGTCAAGTTTAAAATAGAGAGTGCACCCGTAAGGTTGAGAAGACATCGTGCGGTGACTCCTTTGCATAACATGAAACAAGGTTGGTTGGCCTTTCTCTGTAAAGAGCAAGATAGTAAGTATTTCAAGCTTTCTGGGCCAAGTAACATAATCAAGAAACATAATCAAGGATATTACGTAGTTACTTGTATAACAAGAGCAAAACCATTTTTTCCCATAACTCTTAAAATTGATCAATTTAAAAACTTTAAACTGTAGTGGTACAGTTTGCATTTTATATTGTTTTCATGTGTCATGTAATAATATTCTTTTTTTTTTTTTTTTTTGAGAGACAGAGTCTTGCTTTGTCGCCCAGGCTGGAGTGCGGTGGCACTATCTCGGCTCATTGCAAGCTCCGCCTCCCGGGTTCACGCCATTCTCCTGCCTCAGCCTCCCGAGTAGCTGGGACTACAGGTGCCCACCACCTCGCCCGGCTAATTTTTTGTATTTTTAGTAGAGACAGGGTTTTACCGTGTTAGCCAGGATGGTCTCGATCTCCTGACCTCGTGATTCGCCCACCTCGGCCTCCCAAGGTGCTGGGATTACAGGCGTGAGCCACCGCGCCCGGCCTATAATATTCTTATTAAATTTTCCTGCAAGCATTTGAAAATGGAAAAAGCATTCTTAGCTTGTGGGTCGCACAAAAACAGGTTGTGGCCTGGATTTCACCCTGGGGCCATCATTTGCCAACTCCTGACATAAAACACTTCTGAGTCATGTCAGGGTCCTTAATCAGTTAGGTCATCCAAGCTCAGACTGAACTGGGACATGGTTTCAGAATCCTCAACACTGCACGCCTGCCAGAGACAACCACAGGAAGTGGGGAGGGAGAAGCTGTTGGCTCTGCAGTAGCCATCTGACGGCTGCTTGAAGGACCGTGAACTCAGTTATCACCAGCATTCTCCCTGCTCTTTCAGATCTGGGTGTAATTGGCTCAGTCCTCCATCCCCAGCCTCGGGAAAGTCTCTCTCCCAGATTTCCGCTCCTCCTCAACCAGCTTGCATGTTGTGCCCAAGAGCAATCGCTTCTGCTGTATTAGGTCAGTTTATGAATTCACTTGCCCTTGTGAATTTACGTGCCCTTCATCCTTGCCTCATCTGGAACAGGGAATTCAATTATTTTAATGTTTTACATATTTTTTTACAAGCCCACAGAATTTTAATGTAAGTTTGGAGGGACAATGGCAATTTACATGGCAGCAGTAACAGCATCTGCTCAAAGTCATTGTATAAGTCATCATCATAGCTAACACTTCCAGGAAATTGATTTCTTTTGCCAGGAACTTTTCACATATTATTTAATCCTGCAATAGTCATTAGAAATAGGCTTTTTCTTTTTAACAGGTATTATCCTGTTTTACAAAAAAGAAATAAGGCTTAAGAGATTGAAGAGTTTGCTAATCACAGAGGAGGTTAATGATAGAGGTGAATTTTGAACACTGTCAAGTCAGGCAGTGGCTTATGCCTGTAATCCCAGCACTTTGGGAGGCCGAGGCGGGTGGATCATTTGAAGTCAGGAGTTCAAGACCAGCCTGGCCAACATAGTGAAACCCTGTATGTCTTAAAAATACAAAAATTAGTCAGGAATGGTGGCACATGCCTATAGTCACAGCTACTAGCTAGACTGAGGTGGGAGGATCGCTTGAACCTGGGAGGTGGAGGTTGCAGTGAGCTGAGATTGCTTCATTTCACTCTAGCCTGGGCGCAGAATGAGACTCCGTCTCAAACAAACAAACAAACAAAAACCACAATCAGTGAGCCAGAACACAATGAATGAGCCAGAACACAATGAATGAGCCAGAGCCCATGCACCTAAACACAACACAGTTCTCCCTCCACAGCACTTTAATTGAACATCAGACTTTTTGTTGTTATTGTTGTTGTTGAAAGTTCTTCTATCACCTCCCTGGGAATTCTCACTGTCCTAACCACCTCATGGAGTGTCCTGGCTTCTAGCCACTCTCCTGGCTGCTCTCCTTGCCCATGTCTTTCTCACCTCTTCTCCCAGATTGTTTTCATGAACTCTTAGTGTCTTGATCCAATTCTTTAGAGTAATTTAGCTCTTGCCAGCTCATGTTCCCAACCTGAGCTCTAACAGAAGCCTTCTGAGGGACATAATGTGATTTTTCAGGAAGAAAACATTGATTGGCCAGTTGTATGTGGAAAGCTAGGAGAAGGCCCATAAGGAGAAGGTGGAAGAAATGAACACTAGAAAATCAGAAAATTGAGGGATGTTTTTCTTTCTGAGAGAGAAGAGGGACAGTAAACAAATGAGAGTGGAAGAAGGCAGAGAAGATGTAAGACTTTTAAAAAAAGAGGTTGTTTTACCCCAAACTATTTAGTCAGGTCTTCTACACACAAAAACGCCTGGTGAGAAAATGCAGAATGTGGGAAATCAAGAAATGAAGAATTCACTGGAGATAGATGGTGGGAAATGAATGTAAGCTCCCTGAGCATTTAAAGAAATTCTGTAAACTTTCCATATTGGATTTTTGACACTGGACATTCTACAGGGCACACTAATGTTATCTAAATCCTTGGGAGCAGGGTGAATCTACATCATAGAGTGGAATCCACCAGAGAAGAAGAGATTCTATCTGGGAATGGAGAATGAAAAGAAAAAAGGTGTAAAGAGGGTGAGTGTATAGTCATCTGGAAGCCATGTCACAGAGAGGAGGGGAGAGATGAAAGGGGACCTGAATAAGAGCAGGATGGTGGGGCTTGAAAGGATGGGATGAACATGAGAGATGTGATGACACTGGTCAACAGAGACCTCTCTAGGGATGTCAACCAGAAAGGGATGTAATGTAGGAAATTGGGCGTTTTTACACTTCTTTGGAAGGGCAAGAGAAATGGGCTCTGGGCTGACCTCTAGGAATGAACAACATTGCAGAATGACCTGACTCAACAGTGGGGGAATCAAGAGACCACTTTTAGCACAATAGGTTTCTGAAAGAACCCACCCTAGCTGTGGCAGGCGCTGTGGCAGGCACTGCGGTCACTGCAAGTACTAGCTGGAGAGCTGTGCTAGGCTGCTCCATCTGCAACAGCAAAATGTGAAGAGCCCAGCCCCTGCCTTGCAGCCCCCGCCTTGCAGCCCCCATTGCAGCAGTGACTGGACACAAGCACCATTGTGCTTGCCAGCAGAAACCAGCAGAGAAAGATCTCTTCCACTTCATCCTGCCCTTCAGATTCCACACGAGTGCTTCTTATGGGGGATCTTACATCCATTAAGAACCCTGCCCTGCCAAGCCGTATTGGAGTCAGAGGCAAAACGAAATGTCAGTAATACTGCATTACTTTTTATCTATTTTTCTTTTTTGACAGGATCTGGCTCTGTCATCCAGGCTGGAGTGCAGTGACTCAATCATGGCTCACTGCAGCTTTGACTTCCCAACCTCAGGTGGTTCTCCCACCTCAGCCTGTCAAGTAGCTGGGACTACAGGCACACACCATCATTCCCAGCTAATTTTTTTGTATTTTTTTTATAGAGACGGGGTTTTACCGTGTTGCCAGGCTGGTCTTGAACTCAAAAACTGGGCTCAAGCAATCCGTCTGCCTCCATCTCCCAGAGTACTGGGACTACGGGCATGAGTCACTGCACACAGCCACTTTTGTTTTTTGAGATGGAGTCTCGCTCTGTGGCCCAGGCTGGAGTGCAGTGGCGTGATCTCGGCTCACTGCAAGCTCTGCTTCCCGGGTTCACGCCATTCTCCTGCCTCAGCCTCCCGAGCAGCTGGGACTACAGGCACCCACCACCACGCCCAGCTAATTTTTTGTATTTTTAGTAGAGATGAGGTTTCACCGTGTTGGCCAAGATGGTCTTGATCTCCTGACCTCGTGATCGGCCCGCCTCGACCTCCCAAAGTGCTGGGATTACAGGCATGAGTCACCGCGCCCGGCTGAGCCACTTTTTGATTTTTCAAAATACTGCATTAAGAGTACTGATATTGATTACTGAGTTTTTTTAATGCCCCTTAAATTTTGTGCCTGGGGTGCCTTGCTTACCTCATCCTAGACCCGGCCCTATTAAGAATTCCAGTTACAAGGGAGTCTTAGAAATACGGTTTTTAGCTTTTCATCCTCTGTGGTACTGATGGCACCATGGAAGAGGCTGGGATGAAGGTAGCATCATCTACAAAAGCCATCCCTGTCAACCTGGCTAGGGCTGTGGAATCCAGCTGTTTGGTCAAACACTGGTCCAGATGTTGCTGTGAGGTATTTTAAATCAATGTTTTATTTTATAAGAAAAATAAATTTTTTTTTTTGTAACAGTCTCTCTCTGTCACCCAGGCTTGAGTGTCATGTCACTGTCATAACTCACTGCAGCCTGGAATTCCTGGGCTCAGGCGATCCTCCTGCCTCACCCTCCCAAGGAGCTAGGACTACAGGTGTGAGTCACCACAATCGCCTAGTTTCTTCATTTTCTGTAGAGATAGGAGTCTTGCTGTGTTGCCTAGGCTGGTCTTGAACTCCTGGCCTCAAACAATCCTCCAGCCTCGACCTCTCAAAGCATTGGTATTACAGGCATGGGCTACCATGCCGGCTGGTATTTTTTAGATGTGACTGACATTTAAATCTTTGAGTAAAGCAGCTGACCCTCCCTAGTGTGAGTGGCCTCATTTAATCAGTTGAAGGCTTTCATAGAAAAACCAAGGTTCCCCTCACTCCTGAGAGGTAGGAACTCTGCCTCCAGACTGCCTTCTGGCTCAAGACAACATCAGCTCTTGCTGGAATTTCCAGTTTGCCCTGCAAACTGTCTATTCCCACCACTGTGTGAGCCAATTCCTGAAAGTAAATCTTTATCTCTATTTCTATTCCTGTCTCCGTCTCTATTGTCTCTATCCCTATCTCTATCTCCATCTCTCCTCTTTGGTTCTGTTTCCTGGGAGAACCCTGACTAATACACTTGGAGGAGGTGACAGAGGTGGAGGGCCAGTCTGCTAGCTCTACCGAGGTGGAGATGGAAGTAACAATACTGGGTAACAATACGCTTCATACAGAAGGAGAGAAGGAGGAGGCTAAGTTGGTTCCCGTGTGGGTGACCGCGATAAGGACGACAGCTACAGTACCAGATATCTCCATGAGAAAACGGCGCACATGCCACAGTACCAGATATCTCCACGAGAAAATGGAGCACGTGCCACGGTACCAGATATCTCCATGAGAAAACGGAGCACGTGCACGTCATCTTTGGAAGATGCAGTTCCCTCATCTCCCACATGCAGCTCTGTTCCAGTGCATGAGATCCACCCTGTGTATTTCACACACTGGTTGCCTGGGACAAGTAATTGGGTTATTTGTTTGCTTGTTCATTCATTAAATGCATGTTTATTAAGTGTGTCCTGTGTCAGGTACTATTGTAGGCTTTGGAGAAACAATAGTGAAAGAAAGCTGCGATGACTTCTTCCATGATGTTTTCAATCTAATTCAGAGAGGTGTGACAAACACACACATGCAAACAAAGGGAACAGTCCCAGGTAGTGATGTGCGCGGCTGGGACAGTGAAACAGGGCAGTGTGATGGAGGTACAGGGAGTAGGTGCTGCCTGACACGACCACTCACCTCGAATATGCCAGGACTCCCATCCCAGCATCACAGATGGTCTAGGTATGAGCGAACACTGAGCTGTCCTGTGTGTGACCAGCTGGAATGAAAAGAAAGAGCTCCAGGCTTATATGACAAGTTACTGAACGGGAGCCTGAGCCCAGGACAAATGTCTGTGATGAACACCTTCTTCCTCTCTTAGTCTATTCAAAATACTATAGGTTGGGCAACTTAGAAATACAGACCTTTTTTTCTTACCCGTTCTGGAAGCTGGGTGCTGGCAGATTTGTTGTTTGGTGAGGGCCTGCTTCCTGATTCCTAGACGGTATCTTCTAATGGTGTGCAAATGTGGTGGAAGGCGTGAGGGTCCTCTCTTGAGCCTCTTTTCTAAGGGCACTCATCCCATTCATGGGGGCTCCACCTTTACGACCTAATCACTTCGCAAAGACCCTGCCCCCTAATATCATCGCCCTGGGGCTTAGGATTTCAACATGTGCATCTGCAGGGGACATACACGTGCAGGCCATAGCCGTTCTCCATGCTGATGTGTAATGGGCAGTCACTGAATGAGTCTCTGTGAGGCGGTGGAGGGGGAGCTGGATGGCAAGACCCAGGCCCTGGCTGAGTCTACAGAGAGCAGCATCGGGATCTCCCGGGAGACAGAAGCTCTTTGAGGTGAAGGTGATGCCTATTCGTTGTGTTTCCAGCAGCGGCACAGTATTTGGCACACGGCAGGTCCTCTGTATGTACTGGTTGATGAATTAAGGAATCCCTTGGCTGAAGGTGGAGGGACCGGCTACTGCGGGACCAGAGAGCCTTTGCATTTCGGATGATTTCTTCATACTTGGGAGAAGTATTTTCCTCCTTCCATAAGACAAGTCCCAGAGCCTCCCAGGCAGGAAGGACTGTCTGGCCAAATGGCTCTGACTTTGTCTTTTTTATTTCGACACTTGCTGTCCCCTGGGGGACTACGATTCACTTTAATGCTCCCGCCAAAGTGAGGCCAGCCAGCCCTTCCTGTCTGGGAGGCTTTCCTTAGGTTTGCCACCTTCGCACAGCTGAGATGGCCGGGGAATTTAGGAAGACTTCTTTAAACGCGAAGGGAGTGGAAAAGATGGCTAAGCCAAGAGCGTGCGTGAGGAATAAAAGCTGTCAGGTTTCTGCTGTTTGGTTTTCTCATCTTTCTATAATCTTCTGGCTTTGGTGCTCCATACTATGCAGAAAGAACCCGAAAGATGAGTACACTTTTACAGACAACCTGACTCAGCCCTAGGCTCATCTTCACAAATAGGGAACAAATCTTACTTCCCTTTCACATTGAAATGGGTATTCAGCATTAAGAAAAGATCACCGGATTTAACAAATCAAAGTATAGGGCACTCAGTTAAAATTTGAATTTCATGTAAATAACACAGAATTCTTTGATATAAGTATGTCCCAAATATGGCAAGTTCCAGATGTGGCATGAGGCATACTTATCTTAAAAATGATTTGCTGTTTATCTGAAATTCAATTTTGACTGGGAGTCTTGTATTTTATCTGGCAACCCAAGGAAAAGATTTGAACCCTGCCACTAGCACAGCGCCTTTCCACTCAGGGCTCGTCCTGGGTTCCTGCCTGAGGCCTCCACACCTCCCTCCGGGATTTGGTGGAACTTTTATAACTGTTCCAATAAGTGGCTTCTCCCTTGACTGGAGACCCTACCCACCTCCTTGCCTACACACGCAGGGGTCCTCGCCTGTCTGGACAGAATCTCAATATCTGAATCATGCATGGAGCATACCAGCCACACAACAGGAATTACACACTTCGTCACAGTTTATCTGGTCGGCGTCGAAGAGCTTCGTATTTTTCTTTGGGAACACAAAGCTCAGTTCCCCCAATGACCATGCTGAAGAATCCCAAGGACAGTAAGCTTCGTGATAAATACAGTGGCTATTCAGATGAGAACATGTCAATTTTTCTTACATATCAGAGGATTAAACAGTCAGCCAAACCCAAGACATGCCCAGGAGCTATTTTCAGCTCTGTTTTAACCTGTTGAGCTCCAAATAGAAACTTCTATATTTTTATCTTATGTTACGCTTCCTTTGAGGGAGTCAGTCTATAGGGTAGTGAGGTTAAAAAGAAATAACTAACAACTTTCAAGAAAACAATCTAAAATAAGCACCTGTGTGGTGATTATAAAAATATACAAATTTCCTTTGCTTCTAGTGGTCATGTTGAAGCCCACACATTTGTGATGTGCATTGAGCCACACAGTTCTTTTCCATTTGCCCTTTTAGGTCAGATCTGCTAGATTTCCTCTCTCCCCCTCACATGATCAGGGCAGGATTTCTTGCTTTCTTGTGTTGAAGCAGAGCGATAATACTGTTTAACCCTTGATTCAAATATCCTGGGTAATGGCCACATGCCCCATAATAAAATACGTCCAAAGATTAGCTGGAAGTCCCGGGCCTGCTTCTCATACTAACTCTGGCTGTCTTACTAGTGTTTACAAGTGTCTTTAGTCACCTCCCTTTCTCCTTTGCTTATGTGGGCACGAGATTTTTGAATTCTTTAATAGATTTTAAGTTTAGCAAGAACAAGGACCTTGCCTTGTTCACTGTTCTATTGGTTTGCTAGGACTACCACATAAAATATCATACACTAAGTGGCCTAAGCAACAGAAATTTATTTTCTCATAATTCTCATAGTTCTGGGGGCTGGAAGGCCAAGATCAAAGTGTTGGCTGGTTTGATTTGTGCTGAGGCCTCTCTCCTTGTCTTGCAGGTGGCCGCCTTCTTTCTGTGTCCTCACATAGTCTTTCCTCAGTGCATGAGCTCTTGAGTGTTTTTGTCTGTAAAATGTCCTCTGCTTAAAAGGACACCAGTTGGATTAGGGCCCATGCTAACAACCTTATTTTAATTTAATCACCTTAAAAATTTTATTATTATTATTGTTATTATTTTAGAGACATGGTCTCACTCTGTCACCCAGGCTGGAGTGCAGTGGTGCAATTATGGCTCACTGCAACCTTGAACTCCTGGGCTCAAGTGGGTTCCCACTCCAACCTCCTGAGTAGCTGGGACTACAGGTGTGCATCATGACACTGGCTAATTTTTAAATTTTTTGCAGAGACAGGGTCTCACTGTGTTGCCTAGGCTGGCTTTAAACTCTTGGCCTCACGCGATCCTCTTGCCTTGGCCTCCCTAAGTGCTGAGCCACTGTGCCTGGGCCATAATCGCATTTCTAAAGGTCTTGTCTCCAGATACAGTCGCATTCTGAGGTTCTAGGGGTTAGGGCTTCAGGATGTGAATTTCAGAGGACACGTAATTCAGCCCGTAATAGTCATCATTAGTCCAATAACTAATGTAGTGACTGGTACATGATAGATGATAAATCTTTTTGTAGTCATTTGTTGAATGAGTTCACAAACTTTGATGATGTCATTGGTGAGGCACATTTACTTAGAGTTTCTTGTTAAGCCAGAGCATCAGGTTTTTAAGCTTCTTCCTACACACCTTAGCGGTCATCCATTGTGTCATGGACAGTCATCTGATCATGCATATAACTTGTGTGACACCCTCTCTTCCACAGAGGATGCTGTATAGTAAGTGTGTGCCTCACACTCGCAGGCAGAGAGCCTGTCCTGTCCACGTTATTGCCACCTGCCCTACGCGCAGCAGGCTCTGATGGCGGCCCAGGCTCCCAGCTGTCATTCTCCAGTCCTCCTTTTGGCAAATGCTTGACATGCATCTCCACGTTTCCTTTATTTCCTTCAAATTGGGAAGAAAAAAAAATAGAATCTGTCAAAGATCTCCTGCTACTTGTGTGGGGAGAAGGGGAGCCTCAACAACTTGCCCATTGTCTAGGCGTTGCTCTACCAGTCTTTCAGGAAAAAGAAAAAAAAAAAAGCCCCAAAACTTTGATCCCTGGGGAGGTGAAGCGGAAGTTGATCTTCACCATTAAATTTTTTTATAGATAGCAAAGTCCATGCTTCCACCTGCATCCAAAGCACAGAGGCAGCTGGCAGAACAAAGCACCAGAGAAAAATAGCTGACCAGAATCTCTTAAATTGCCTGTGTACAGGTGCAACTTGTTTTTCATCTTGGTGGCAGCCACTAGTGATTGACAATGTTTTACCCAGAGGACTTAACCCTTTTTTCACCTAGATGAGCCAAAGAGACAAGTCTCATGGTTTAGAAAACAGTTCATACCCCTCTGTAGGTTCTAAGCCATTCAGCCCAAAGGCATGGGAACTGTACTTCAAACTAATGGCACCTGCAACAAAGGAAGGAACGACACGATGTCAGAGAAAAAGTTTAAAAAAAATATATTGCTAGGTCTCTCCAGCTTTGAAGCCAAGGCTAGGACACATCTTATTTTTTTAATCAATAGATAGATGGAGACGGCATGTGATGAACATGCCTCTGGAATGGGATGCGTTACAAGTCGAACTCTTTGGGTGTTGAATAAGTCTTAAGCTACCTGTTCCAAAAAACCAATCCCTTTATGCCCTCAGCTTTTTAAAAATTATTAACATTAAACAAGTTATTTTAGGTGGTAGACAAGCAGTAGAGAGGAGACACCAGTGTGCAGCCTAGTTTAAAAACCTCCAAAGACAGAAAACTGAGCAGCTTCACTGGTCCTGAGCTGGTTTGGCTGTGTTTCCCCCCAGGACTCCCACTACATCTCACCTGGGTTACTTTTCATAGTTGTGTGCAAGGACATTTGCCACTGGGGAGTCCCCCACCCAAGTGGTTGCATTTGTGTGGAGACCAGACAGAGGACTGTGGGGAGAATGCTGTCTCTCTAGCAGTCTTGAGGGAGTGTTGCTGGAGGGATGAACTGGGAGATTACACTGGGATGTGGGCAATCTTTATCAAACGAAGAAGCAGGAACTATGAGTGCTACAGGAATAGCTCTCAGAAGAGTTAACCATTTGGAAAGAAGCTAAGCACAAGGGAGGAATAACCTCCTAAACACTGAGCCCTCCTAGGGAGAGAAGGGAAGTCGGTAACCGGTGATTATAAGCTAGCACTTCAAGGGAAGGCCCCAGAGCTGTGGGTGGATGGGGGTGAGGAGGTGGGGACACTCCTCAGCAGGGTCCTGAGGCAAGGCAAAGAGCTTGCTTTAAAAAAAAAAAAAATATATATATATATATATATATATATATTACTTTTTTTAGAGACGGGGTCTTGCTGTGTTGCTGAGGCTAGAGTGCAGTGATGCAATCAGGGCTCACTGCAGCCTTAACCTCCCAAGTTCAAGTGACCCTCCCACCTCAGCCCCCTGAGTAGCTGGGACTACAGGCATGTACCACCATGCCCAGCTAATTTACTTTATTTGTAATTTAATTTTTGTAGGGATGGGGGTCTCTGTATATTGCCCAGGCTGGCTTCGAACTCCTGACCTCAAGTGATCCTCTTGTCTTGGCTTCCCAACGTGTTGGGATTACAGGTGTGAGCCACAGTGCCCAACCAAGAGCTTGTTAATGAAGTGTTAGTATTGTGGATCCCATGGTTTCTCATTCTGGTAGCTGCGTTGTAAATCACCTTCTCTCAGCACAAGGAACACTGCAGATGAACATTCTTGACGATGAACATGCCCGAAACATACCCTAACACAAACACAGAGCATGAGCTCAATAATTCACAGCCATGGAGCAGTGTTTTGGCTTCTGAATGGAAAAAATGACACGTACACAACTCTGACACTTCCTTAGAGAGGCTTAGTAAAATCATCACGCTTGCCCAGCCAGAGAGCTCCCCATTCTGTGTCTTTGGCTTTGACATGGCCTTTGACATGAGTCCATGCTAGGTTGAGGCATCTGTCTAGATGTTCGGGTCTCCATACTCACACCTGTTAACCTGGCAGTAAAATAATCAAAGGAACTCTGTGGCCTGGAAAGCAATCCATCTCATTGATAAATCAAACCTTTTGTATGAATCTTGATGAAACTGTGTGGCCAAAAGTGATTGAATTTAAAAACTTTGAATTTTCATGAATTGTTTTGATCTTAGACATAGATCACACCTGCTAGTGATTGTGCATGAAATAAACTACCAAGATTATGTGGGAATCATAGCCTTGGCACCATGGTGGTAATCCAAATGAGGCAGATGCTTGGATGCATGTCAACTTCATCAGAACAATAGGTGCTGTCAACCAGACAGAGATACTGTAAGGAGTAGCCTCAGACATGCTACAGCCGAGGTCAGGAGATGCATCTCCTTCCTTTCGGAGTCTAGGGCAGGCATATCTGCACCATGCCTCTGTTTCCAGCCAATTCACAGAAGCTGCGTGAATGGTGAGAAGATCTCTTTAAGTTCTGCTTTAATATTTATCCCTTTCACTTGTACTGCTGTCACCACTACAAGCTGGAAGCAGAGAACTCCCAGGCCCAGAGAGGCACATGGGGACGCTGAGAGCTGCTGATTTTCTTTTCTCTTTGGCCATTTTGTGAGGGAGACACCACACACAGTCTAACAGATTTGTGCACAAGGGGTTATAGCATGCTCTATATTCTTGGCCTTGAAAATTTTTTTTTTAAGTTTGTAAAGGTAATTATGATTGTTTACAGTACTGAGGGCAAAGCCCCACCCTGGGCTCCAGGCCAGGGGCTCTGGGAGTTGAGTGTAGTGGGGTGAGCCAAGTCCAAGACAAAAGCACAATTATACTCACCTAAAAACCCACGCTGGTGGTAGGGGGATGAAGGAAACACCCACACAGATGGGAGGTGTGTGGAGGGAGGGGCTTCCTTTGAAGTTTTGCATAAATCGTGTAAATTTTTTTCCTATAGACTGGGAATGAAGATTCTTGGTTTTCATCCTGGATCTCTTATTGAGTATTGAGCTGTACCATAAGGAAATGGGCTTCTTTCTTACTTGATTTGCCAATGTTTAAAACTGAACTTTAAAGAAAAGAATTTTGGAAGAATTAAGAGGAAAATGGGACAACTTGTACAAGGTTTCATAAAGCTTTCTTAATTTTTTTTTTTTTTGAGACGGAGTCTTGCTCTGTCGCCCGGGCTGGAGTGCAGTGGCCGGATCTCAGCTCACTGCAAGCTCCGCCTCCCGGGTTTACGCCATTCTCCTGCCTCAGACTCCCGAGTAGCTGGGACTACAGGCGCCAGCCACCTCGCCCGGTAGCTTTTTGTATTTTTCAGTAGAGACGGGGTTTCACCGTGTTAGCCAGGATGGTCTCAAACTCCTGACCTCGTGATCCGCCCATCTCGGCCTCCCAAAGTGCTGGGATTACAGGCTTGAGCCACCGCGCCCGGCCCGCTTTCTTAATTTTTTTGGCAGAAAAAACTCAAGTCAGCCCCAGTGCAGTGGCTCACACCTGTAATCCCAGCACTTTGGGAGGCTGAGGCACGTGGATCACCTGAGTTCCGGAGTTCGAGACCAGCCTGACCAACATATTGAAACTCCGTCTCTACTAAAAATACAACAACAAAAAAAAATTAGCTGGGCGTGGTGGTGCGCACCTGTAATCCCAGCTACTCAGGAGGTTGAGGCAGGAGAATCGCTCGAATCCGGGAGGCAGAGGTTGCAGTGAGCAGAGATTGCACCACTGTACTCCAATCTGGGCAACAGAGTGACGCTGTGACTCAAAAAAAAAAAAAAAGGGTACTCAAGTCAAACACCAGAAGACTCTCTTTTTAAAGCCTGTCTCCCTTCTTTCTGACCCAGGTCCATTTTCTACTTATGAAAGTTTAAACACCACGGGATGAAAAACTGTCGCTACAGCCTATTGGGTTCTCTGGGTCAGAAATAATTAGCAAACACCCAACTACTTGCATACGTTACCTTCCGGTTAACTCGGCTGTGTCTTTTTCTGCCTGCCAGGAGTAAGGCCAGATGATTATTTGTTCTAATGTTATGAATCATTGACAAGAAAAGCTTGTAATGGCAGTGTTGACATGCCTTTACATCCAGTGGCACCACAAGGTAACCAGGAGCAATCAGTGACAGGGAAAACTGGAACATATTGTGGGGGAGGCAGGGGCGGGGCCCCCTACCTGGCCTCAGAATGGCTGGAGCAGGAATTCTTCACTACCTGCTTCAGCTCCCAAAAGGCAGGCTGTAGAGATTAGTACCATAGTTCAGGGAGAAGAATTTTCCCCTTTAGTCCAGGAGGAGTGTGATTTTTAGGAAACAGATGCAGAAACCTGACGTTGGCTCGCAGTGGTCTTGGTGAAGCCAAGGGCTGAGTAAGTTTCGGGGCATTGGCCTGCCCTTCATTGCTGCACACACCCAGATGTGCACACCTGAGAGAACTTGAGCAATTGGCTCTGTACACCCAGCTCTCCACTGCCTGGCAGCAAAGAGGAAAGGGGAATTACAGGCAGGCTTGACTTGAAACACTGCTCTGGCCCCACCTGAATTCCAGGTGCCCCAGGGAGTCCCTTCAACCACCTGGAACTGAGGCTGTTTCAAGGTACAGATGCAGCGTGTGTTTGTCTTGCTTTTGTTTGCACCTTCTACCAGCTGGAAGCCAGAAGGTGTGGGGCTCTGCAAACACTTTTGATGTAAATAAAGAGAATGTAAGAATTAAAAAGACACCTTGCAGCTGAGCCCAGGGCGGAGGGGCGGGGGTACAGGCTAAGAGAGGAGGTAGGTGGAAAGCTGGGAGGAGTGGAAATAGATTTCCTCCAGGAAATAGAAATAGACACAGGGCCAATGTGGGATGATGTGATCCTGTTGCGTATTTTCCATATGTTAATATCCCTCCATACAATTCCTCCTCAGACCGGTTATTGATAGATAGGAAATAAGCCTGTGGCCTAGATCTGCCTCTGTTCTCTATTTTTTGAATGTGCCTACTATGTGCCAGCACTAAGCTAAGCACAGGGAATAAATGTGAAAACACATTATCATGCGACAGACAGCAAATTAACAGCTACAGTGAGACTGTTTATGATGGAGGTGCAACAAGGCCGCGAGTGATAAAGGGCCATCTCTGTCTCCTTAGGACAGTGTGGGAACACGCTCCGAAGGAAGGTCTTCCGCAGGGACCTCTGCTTTCATCCCAAAGCAACCCTAATAGTCATCTTTCTCGCAAGGGGTGGAACACATTGGTGATGGTCTTTTATTCATCATTCTTTCTGGACTAGGATAACTTTTCTGTATCACATAAAATTTGAAAAAAAAGAAAAGTTCTACTCAAACATTAAAGGGTTTTTTGTTTTTGTTTTTCCCTTTGTTACCCAGGCTGGAGTACAGTAGCACAATCATAGCTCACTTCAGCCTCAACTTTCTAGGCTCTAAGCGATCCTCCCATTTCAGCCTCCCAAGTAGCTGGGACCACAGGCACATGCCACTATGCCTGGCTAATTTTTTTGTATTTTTTTGTAGAGACGCGGTTTCACCATGTTACCCAGGTTGGTCTCAAACTCCTGGGCTTAAGCGAGCAGCCCGCCTCGGCCTCCCAAACTGTTAGGATTATAGGCGCGAGCCACTGTGCCAGGCCTGAATGTTAAAGGTTGATGTAAATATGTAAATATTTCCAGAGCAATATGCAACCTTGAGATCACTTTGATCAACGTATTTTGTTGAAGATTGTTTTGTAAAAGGTATTTGAAATTTGGAAAATATTAAATGTTTAGCTTTCTTATTCACTTTTTTTCTTTTTCTTCTTTTTTTTAGAGATGGGGTCTCACTGTTACCCAGGCTGGGGTGCAGTGGTGCGATCATGGTTCACTGCAGCCTCATTCTCCTGGGCTCAAGCAATCCTCCCAGCTCAGCCTCCCGAGAATCTGGAACTACAAGTGTGTGCCAACACGCCCGGCTATTTTATTTCTTATTTTTTTTTTTTGTGGAGATGCGGTCTTGCTATATTGTGTAGGCTGGTCTGGATCTTACTCATTTTTTAATAATAAAAAGTTACTTTTTGTCAACTGTGAGTGGAAGAGGCATTTAAAAGAAGCTAGTTCATTTTAAAAGAAATACAGTGTACAGTTGGGCACACTCAAGGGCAGTGACCTAATGATTAAGAGGGGAATTTTGGAGTCAGACATCCCAGAAATCTGATCCTGACACCCCAACTTAAAAGCTGTGTGATCTCAGACACATTGGTTAATCTTTCTGAGCTTTAGGGTTTTTGTTTTGTTTTTAAATAGAAATAATAATATCTACCTTGTAAGTTTATTCTGAATATTAAGTGAGATAGTGCACATAACTTTCCTAACAAGAATCCCAGTTTACTTAGTGTGCACTCAGCAGATGCTAGCTATTATTAAAATTAGTCTATAATTATGAATAATTATAACAATAAACACTTTTTCTTTTCCTGATAAATTATGACTCTGTACATAGGACAAAGTAAATTGGAATAATGGCAATTATTTTGTGAACTTAATAGCTGCAACCTACTAAAGGGGTTAAATAAATTTTTAAGCACAGTGATGTGGTATTATCAAGAGTAATTTATTTATTTTATTTTATTATGTATATTTTTTGAGACAGTCTCCCTCTGTTGCCCAGGCTGGAATGCAGTGGTGTGGTCTCGGCTCACTGCAACCTCCACCTCCTGGGTTTAAGCAATCCTCCTGCCTCAGCCTCCTGAGGAGGGATGACAGATGCTGGCCATGCACCTGGCTGATTTTTGTATTTTTAGTAGAGACAGGGTTTTGTCATGTTGGCCAGGCTGGTTTCGAACTCCTAGCCTCAAGTAATCCACCTGCCTCAGCCTCCCAAAGTGTTGGGATTACAGGTGTGAGCCACTGCACTTGGCTAAGAGTGATTTATTTAATATGATAAATACCAAAATTACATTTCTCTGACTGTGTAGACAGAGTGGGTGCCATAGTGAGGTTACCCACAATGGCCTCCATTCTTAAGGAGCTGACCAGACTAACATTTATACTTAGGAGTATAGTTACACAAATCCTCAGGAGTATAAACTCAAAAGCTGAAAGCACACCAAGAGTAAATTAAAGGTGTTCAGCAGCATTGCTGTCAGTCGCATAGAAATCCGAGTGCACAGTGTCCTGACTATGCGCAGATGCAGCTGAACTGAACCAGTGCCAGAGCACGTTGAGCTCCACGTCTTTCCTCCAGCCAGCCAGTCTGAGCGTGACTTCTATACCTCTGCCTCGGGGTCGTCAGGGTGCTCTTGAAACATTTTTTTTTAGATGGATTCTCACTCTGTCGCCCAGGCTGGAGTGCAGTGGCGCGATCTCACTGTAACCTCTGCCTCCTGAGTTCAAGTGATTCTCCTGCCTCAGCCTCCTGAGTAGCTGGGACTACAGGCGCCCGCCACCAGGCCTGGCTAATTTTTGTATTTTTGGTAGAGATGGGGTTTCGCCATGTTGGTCAGGCTGGTCTCAAACTCCTGACCTTGTGATCTGCCTGCCTCGGCCTCCCAAAGTGTTGAGATTACAGGTGTGAACCACTGCATCCGGCTGAAGCTTTTCATGTCAACACTGCTGGGCTGGATATTAGGCTTGCTTGTCGAACAAAGAATTGTTCGAAGCTTTTACATTTTTATTTTTAGATGATAAAAATATGGGTGATGCAAAGGGCTAGGTTCACTTAATGGCATGAAGACTCATCCAAGGAACTGTGGAGCCTTATCATTGGATGATCAGACTCAGCCACAGTGATGCTCTGGATTTCTGTTTATGAATCTAGGAATCTTTTCTCTCAGATAACTATTGAAATTGTAAAGAAAAAAAGTGGCCAAGATATCAGATTCACAGGCAACAAGGTTTAGATATACAAATTTTTAGAAGTCTTTTGAAGGCTATTTACCCACAGATGAATGAGAATGCAAAATACGATGCAAAGCAGATTTAACCTTCTGGCTAATTTGCCTCAATAAAAAAGGTTAAAGATATAAAAGGAAGATTACATCCACATTTGAAGATTGTGTCTTTATGTAAATAAAAAGTTACTCAGCATGCACGTCAGGCATGAGTAAAGGTCTCCAAGTTCACGGCGTGGAAGGGACTTCCATGTGGAATTCCCCAGCATCAGGAGCAGCCTGAGATGGTGATCAGCAGTCGTGTTAATGGTTAAGTTTTGAGTGCAGTGAATGCTACTGGGTGAAGTCAGGCAGAGAAAAAGAAAAAAGGGAGCCAGAAATGAGAAAAAAAGAGAGTATGATATAGGGAAGAGAGAATGAAAAAAGAAAGAAGACAGCTGTGACCACGGGAAGCTATGGTAGAATGACTAATGAAATATTTTTAGATTTCTCCATAAATTCCCTATTCTTGCTGGGCATTTAGAATTTTAAAAAGATTATCTTCCATTTGAGAACATTCTATGATATTGAGCAATTATGAGAATTGTCTCAGGCAGACAAGAAATATTGAATAATACATGTTATTGATAGTTGGAGAATATTAGTAGATTGCTATTTCAGCCTTTCTATTGCAATCCACACCCGGGTCTGGAGAGCATTTTCAGCCTCCTACTGTATGCCAAGTCAGTGGTTGGTGTCATGCTTACAAAGATGTGCATGAGAGCATTTCTAACTTTCGTGAGGTCACAGTCTATAGGTATGTCAGTTTCAATGCTCTGTGCTAATGTCTTGATAGGCATTAGGTGTAGGGCATAATGAGAACCATGGGAAGTAACTCACCCAACGTTAAGAGATCAGGAAAGGAATCTTAGTGCATGTGACATTAAGGATGAAACCAGAATGACAATACCCAGGAAAGGCATTGGGAAACAACTGTTTTCAAGTAGCAAGAACTCAAGGACTTGGAGTGTCAATGGTCATTGGAGGGAAGCAGTATGGTCCTGCTGCCATGTGAGCAGAGGATTCCATAGCAAGCCAGTGAACCTGGAAAAGCCACAGGAGCGGATCCTGGAGGCTTTTATCCACCCTGCTGAGCTGCTTGGACTTTTTCAGATGAGATCGGGTGCATTCAGGGTGGGATGGCTGTAAATGATACTTGGACTTTTACAGGTATCAACCAAGTTTCTTAATTTTTCTGTCACTTCCGAGGTGATTGAATTTCATTTGTGGTATTGGAGGGCATAAAAATAGATGTATAGGAATTATTCTAGGCAAACAGGAAGATCTCAATGGCTTTAGGATAATGGATGGGGCTTCAGTGTGGAGTTTTAAGGAGGCCATGGTGTGGTCAGGCTTGCATTTCATGAAGTGGTCTGTGGTACTTCCAAGCTGGTGACTTGATCTAATGAAGCTTTAGGTCAAATGAAAATATATTGCCCCTTAATAGAAAATAATTTGTTTGCATTTGAACAATAACTATTGGATTTGAATATACAATGCATTAAATGATTGTGTTTTGTTTGGCTCATAAAAAGGTTTTGAAAAAGGAATTCTGGTCTTTTCTGCATATCTCTTTTTCCCATGTACAAAACATAATTAAAAAAATTTTTAAATACTCTTATTTAATTCAAAAACAAAAACTGTGGAAAGGACACCCTATTTAATAAATGGTGCTGGAAAAACTGGATAGTCACGTGTAGAAGAATGAAACTGGATCCGTATCTCTCACCTTATATAAAAATCTACTCAAGGTGGATCAAAGATTTAAATCTAAGACCTGAAGCCATAATAATTCTAGAAGATAATCTTGGAAAAACTCTTCTGGACATTGGCCTAGGCAAAGAATTCATGACTCAAACCCCAAAAGCAAATGCAGCAAAACAAAAATAAACAGGACCTGATTAAATTAAAAAAGCTTCTGCACTGCAAAAGAAATAATCATCAGAATAAACAGACAATGCACAGAATGTGAGGAAATATGTGCAAATTATGCACCTAACAAAGGACTAGTATCCAGAATCTACAAGGAACTCAAAGAAATCAGCAAGAAAAAAAAATCCCATCAAAAAGTGAGCAAATGACATAAACAGTCATTTCTCAAAAGAAGATACACAAATTGCCAGCAAACATAAATAAATGCTCAACATCACTAAACATCAGGGAAATGTAAGTTAAAACCACAATGAGATATCACCTTACTCCTGCAAGAATAGCCATTAATACATTTGATCTCAGCCAAAAGACTGAGAAGCGATAAAAATGGCCATCATTAAAGTCAGAAAACAATAGATGTTGGCATGGATGTGGTGAAAAGGTAACACTCTTACACTGCTGGAGGGAATGTAAATTAGTACAACCTCTATGGACAACAGTATGGAGATTCCTTAAAGAACTAAATGTAGATCTACCAGCAACCCCACTACTGGGTGTCTACCCAAAGGAAAATAAGACATTAAATGAAAAAACACATGCTCACATATATTTATTACAGCACAATTCACAGCTTCAAAGATATAGAACCAACCTAAGTGGCCATCACCCAAAGAGTGGATAGAGAAAATGTGGCATGTGGGCTGGGTGCGGTAGCTTACATCTGTAATTCCAGCACTTTGGGAGACCAAGGTAGGTGGATCACCTGAGGTCAAGAGTTCAAGACCAGCCTGGCCAACATGGTCAAACCTCATCTCTACTAAAAATACAACAACAACAACAAAAAATTAGCCAGGCATGGTGGCAAGTGCCTGTAATCCCAGCTACTCTGGAGGCTGAGGTAGAAGAATCTCTTGAACCTGGGAGGCGGAGATTGCAGTGAGCTGAGATTGCGCCATTGCACTCCAGCCTGGGCAGGAAGAGCGAAACTCTGTTTCAAAAACAAAACAAAACAAACAACAACAAAAAAGAAAATGTGGCATGTATACACCATGGAATACCACTCAGTCATAAAAAGGGACAAAATAATGTCTTTTGCAGCAACTTGGATAGCGCTGAAGGCCATGATTCTAAGTGAAGTAACTTAGGAATGGAAAACCAAATATCATATGTTCTCACTTAGAAGTGGGAGCTAAGCTATGAAGACACAAAGACATAAAGTGATATATTGTCTTTGCAGACTCAGAAGGGGGAAAGTGGGAGGAGGGGTGTGGGATAAAAAACTATATATGGGGTACAACATATACTACTTGGGTGATGGGTGCACTAAAATCTCAGACTTCACTGCTATATAATTAATCCATGTAACCAAAAACCACTTGTACTCTAAAAGCTATTGAAATAAAAAATATGTTTAAAAATTCTCTTATTTGACCTGTGTTGGGATTTCATATTTTAGGTTCTTACATAAAAATGAAATACACAGAGAACTGCAGCCAAATCACAAACATAAATGACTACAGGAAGAGACCATAACTTGATTCCAAAAAGCATATATCTAAATTAGCCTAATTCATAGTTGCATCTTGCACAGGGAACACAGATTGGCTTGTCTTATAATTTATTTCCACATTTCTCAGATGTCAGTAAAGAATTTTCTTGTTTGGAAAAACACAGCACTGGGCAGAGGGCACCTGGGTTCTGATCAATAGTTGTTGGTCCAGTCGTTTGACTTTTTTGTAACTGGTTTTTAAAAATGAGAGAATAATGCCTTTTTTTGTCTGCTAAAGATTGTTATGAGGCTCAAGTTGACTGGTAGAGTATGGAGTTCCTCTGACAGCCACTGTAGGGTGTCAGCAGCCGTAATAAATATTGTGACAATTTCAAGGTGAAACAGAGTAGAAGAGCCAAGGCTCCTGGTTCAAGTGTCTGTCAACAAATGCGCATTCAGCAATTAAGCTGTTGAATAAGTGAATGTGTACACATTCACATTCTGACATACACATACATTAAAAAACATATTTAAATGTTAAAATTATTGAGGATCCTGAATCACAAAAATATATTTAGGAAAGTAGTCAATAATTCCAGCTACTGATAGGTAGATAGAATGAATCACACTATCTGTATCCAGTTGTCAATAGTCAAAAAATAAAAATAAATGGTGGCGAGGGCGAGAGGAGGTAGAGCATCAGGGCCAATAGCTAACGCATGCGGGGCTTAAAACCTTGATGACAGGTTGATGGGTGCCGCAAACCACCATGGCACACATATACCTATGTAACAAACCTGCACGTTCTGCACATGCATTCCGGAACTTAAAGTAAAATAAAAATAAGAATAAAAAACCTAACCTCCTCCCACCATGTGTGCATAGAAATGTCATTTCTCCTGACTTTCTGATGCCACCTTGTTTACATTTTTTACCTACTTTTACCCTTATTCATTCAAATTCATCATTTGTAATAACCTGGTTTTAAAAGGGGATTTATCAGAACATAGACCGTGTTCTACGAGGGATATTCACTTTTAGTTGTGTAGGAGGTTGAGAAAATACAGGACTTTTCGGCATTAGGATTTGATGATGCAGCCTTAGGTGTGCATGTTGCCTAGTAAACAGCAGGAGTTGGCAGAAGGAGGCAGGGTGCTGCCACTGGTGTCTGTGGTCCTGGACAGGTTACTTGTGTGAAAGAAGGGTCTTCGTTCTCATGTTTTTGGGCACACCCTCCCCAACTCTGACATGGAATAGCTCTGGAGGGGGACCTTCCAGTGCAGGAAGCGGGAGGGCACACAAGCTTCTCTTCCATGGTCTCTCATTCACATTTCCCTTGAGCTGCTCGGTTTGGGGATCTGCTGGATGCTTTTCTTTTAAAACTTAAGCCAAGCAACAAACCTCTTAGGTCTTCCGAGACAGGATCCATTTCCAATAGTAAGGACAAAGAAAGAAAATACAAAGTCAAGTGTTTACGGTTAACCTGCAGTAAGCAGGCTGGGACCACTTGAGGCCCCTTGCCCAGCTTCTCACCTCTGTCCCACAGAGCAGGACTCATTCTCCATCACCTGGGACCTTTCCCTAACATCTTTTTCCTCTCACTGAAATGTCCAGATTTAAGGTTTCAGACCCCCTTGACCCCACTTGTTTGTAGACTGAGAAACTCTGATCTTCCCTAGGAAATGGGCAAGGCTGTGGACCAGCATACAATATAGGTCTCACTTTTCATGGGAAGTATCTTCACTTCACTCCTGGAGCAAGAAGGCTCATTTACTACACAGCTCCATCCTTAGCGTCAGTCACTAATTTACCTGCATCAAATTACACACATCAAATCAAGAGCGGCTCTTTCTTTCACACTGATATGAACCAACATAGAACATATGGTTAGATAGGATCTATTTTGGCCAAAAACCCCCACAAGCTTTACATTTTCTTCTTTCTCTGGATTGGATGGGGTTGGAGCTGGAATAATTTCTATATTTATTTGTACTTTAAGTTTGCAAATGGTGGGACTGCAGCTTCCAGAAGAGGCTGGCACACAGAAGCTGGTCTTGTGAGCTTGGCTTACAGGAAAAGGATGTGTTGGAGAGACAACCAAGAGAGAGCTGACCTTCAAATCTTCCAGGAGAGAGTCCATCCTAGCTAGCCCGAGGGACACATGCATGGGAAGCGCTGACCAAATTGTATCGTTCCCCTTCCCAGGACTGTCCCTCTTCAGGAAAAGACCACATATGGCAGAGAAGAGACTGAACTCATAATTTCAGTCTGGGATATTTTCCATATTCTATATATTGTTATTCTGAAATTCAAAAATTACAAGTCTATCCTTGGCTACAGGGTACTCTAAATATAACGGCCCTATATTCATGTATGAAGGCAAAAAAAAAAAAAAAAAAAATCTACCTTCACTTAATGTGACTACAGGATGTCTAACAACTATAGTATAACAGTCTGTCGCAAGTGTATTGGATGTTTCAGTTTGCCAGACCTGTCATGATAAATTAATTACAGGATGTTGCAGAAATGGCAAAGCTCCAGCAGCATCTTGCGTAGTTTAATATAGACCCATTTCCCCATTTCAATGTATTTGTGGTTAGATAAATCCTCAGAAATTTACAGCTGCTATAGACTAGTTTATTATGTACTCTGCCTGCACACATGATAAGTATAAGAATTCGACGTGCTTAAAGTGCATAGATTTTACTGATATTTCTTTACCACCATGGAAATATTTAGCTGCTAAAAGTAGCATCAGTAGACAGTTCTGAACATTAACTTTTGTATAATAGGCAGGGATGGTTAAACACATTACTGTGCTTTTTATTAAAGAATCATAGTTCAGGAAAAATTATGTGGAGCATTTATACGGAATGGCCCTGTGAACAAATTTAAGACAAAAAAAAAAAAAAAAAAAAAAAAAAAACCTTAAATACTGATTCTCAGCTGAAAACATCAAAAAACCAAACTGAAGCTACCAAACTTTTCTCCAGGGAACCTTCTTCCTTTAGTCTTGTGACCACTTTGCGCAAGCTTCAGTTGCTTATTTTTGCTCTGGCAGCAAGTTATGTTCCTCAACTTCTTGCTTTTTCCTCCTTTCAGACTATTTTTTTTTCTTATCTTCACTAACATCTCCACTCCAAGCAATGTTAAGAAATCATCCTTTGATTGGCAATATTTGAGTTTACTTATATAAATGTTTTATAAGGAAACCATTCTTTATAAGAATTTTCTTCTATTCTTTCATTGGGCTCAAATGATTTTTATGAAGAAATGAACTATAGTGAGTACAAATCACATTGTTTAGTACTTTTAGAAATAACACTGAAGTATATATTGGACCTTTTTGACCTAAGTGATAAAAGATAGAACATGAATTATGTGTGTACATATCCCTTTTTTTCAGACTGAGGAGAAACTAAAATTGTTGATTCTTAGCAGCACTAGCTTCCCCAGCTTTCTGAGACGAAAATAACCCATCTATAATCAGTATGAATTTGAGGTGTTAGAAGAGCAACTTTAGAAAACAGACTGCTCACAACATATGCCTGATGTAGATGTGAAGGGGATCATTAGAAAAATAGCATTCTTTGTGTTTACAAAACAAATGTTTTTGTTATCCAGTTCCCGCCTTAGCTTAAAGTATTTCCTATTCACTTTAATAACTAGAGCAGAAGGATATGAAGAATGAAGTGCCTCATTACCAAGTTTGCTTCCTGGGTCTCTGCAGAGAGTAGCTGTCTGCTTTTGCCTAGTTAGTCTATTGTTAACCCTAAATGATGCTGACATTCAATTCTCCTGCAGATAATTGTGTCCATCCATAGAATGATTTCTCCAGTCAACACAGCCTTTTGATTGATGTGCTTCTTGATGTTTTTATTATCTCATATATGACTGGAATGGCGCCTTTTCGGTTTCTTGAATAAAATGTTACTGTACATGTAATTAGTTTGATTCTATAGAATCTGTTTCTTAACATAATTATAGTATGGAGTAAAGATTTACTAAAATAGTTATCTAATAAAAAAAATCAGTTTAAAAAAAAAATTCACTCAGATATATTTTATTTAGGTCACTGTTGAATGACAAACATTTGAGATGTTTCTAGTCCCTGAGTGTGGTCATAGGTACATGCCAACTGCTTCCTTACTCTTGTGTGTGCTGTCATCTCCAAGTATCAGCATTTTCCTCTCCACAGCAACTGAGATCCAGTACTTTACAGATCACCCAGTGGAGTCTGACATCTCCATTTGCAGCTAGCAGTGGCTGGAGTTGTGCAGTTGGAGAAGTTACTTAACCTTCAGAACTTGGTTTCCTTAGTTGTAGAGCAGGGAAGATTTTATCTATCTAATGGATTTGATGTGAAGAGTAAATGAGGTCATGTACATACATAATAAAGTGAAGATTTGGGGACTATTTTTGGTACAGTTCAATTAAATAGAAATGAAGAAATATATAGCTTAAAACAGTTGGATTGCTTAGAAATGTTTCCATAATTCACTAAACAGGTATGGCCATCAGATGGAAATCATTTGAATACATATAAAAATGTAAGGTCACAAACTTTTGTTATAGTTTCTAGAACTTCCTCTTAAAAATATTTGTGGCTAAATATATGACTAAAGTGACATGTCACATGAAGCTATAAAATGCTAAGTATTTCTCAAACATAGTCTTGCTGAGCTTCCTAAAGAAAAGATATCTTTCTTTAATTAAATTCTTCTATAATTTAAAGATAATATTAAGGTCAAGTATTCATTTGTGTGTGACAGAAACCCTGCACAAGATTTCAGAAGTACCAAGTGTTAGCCATTTAAAAGCACTGATTTCATTTAAAATATGCATTTTATACATACATTTGCATTCATTGTGTAAAATATTTCATGTTTTAAGTCTTTTAAAAACTTGATTTTTATTCTAGCTTTCCAAGTCCTATACACAGTATCATTTCAATACTGAAGAAACGTTAATCTTCAAGACAGAGTTGGATCAATAATTGGGAAGTGTGTTTCTAACAATGGTTTAAAAATATTATTTAGATATAGAAGATAATGTCAAATTGTTACTTGTTTGGAGAAAAGAGATGACATGGGATAAAATTCAATACTTTCAGAATAAAGATAAAACAAACCCAATTTGATATAAGGATATGTTTAATGCCATACATCATCAAATGGATTCTGGTGTCTGATTTTCTGCTTGATTATCAGCTGGATCTACTGCTTAGAGGGTACTGTCATGATCTCCCTCATCCCATCTCATCTCAGACTGGGTGGTAAAGACCTTTTATTAATCTATTCATGAACATAACCCTAGTCTTACTTTGTCAGCAAGACAAAGGGGAAAAGGACTGGGTTTTCAGTAGAGCCAAATTTTCCTGGTGTTTGCTTCAACTGCTATTTTTGCCTTAGTAGTTGCAATATAAAAATAGCCCTTCATTTTTCATATAAACCTCAAGATCTTAGCAAATGCTTAGCTCCCCCGACATATTTTTCATTCATCTTAAATTATTTCTAAACCTGTTGAAATTCTTGGTGATTCCATCAGAAAATCAACACATATCTCAAAATTATGAGCTGAAACTGCAGAGAAACAGATATTTTTATTTTTAAATTATCAAGTGCATTCACAAGACAGAAAAAAACAAGCTTGTACAAGAGGGACTCAAGCTGGCTGGGCCCAGCTGTACCTGATGCACAGACTTACGCATCCAGAACAATGAAAACTCAGTGCCATCAGAACAGACTTTTGTGCTGATGGCTTCAGGCTTCAACAGTTATCAATGCCACTCAACACTTTGAAAAATGCCTTTTTTAAAAGTTCTACACAGCAGGGACATGTTTACCAATTTTTAAGCCTCTACAACATGTGCAGGGATAAGAGCCAAATATATTTTTATTAGAAAATATTTCACACTGGGTAAAATTTATACCTCAATGCCCAGCATTGTTTTTCTCACTTCTTATTTTAATGGAATTGATTGTCTAATTTGGATAAGTCTTTCTAATTTTACATTAGTTTTCACTTTCTTGGGGTTAAATATTTTATCAGCAGACCTTATCACACAGTTGAGAAAGGAGTCGAGAAAAGAACAAAAAATGAATACCCCATTATAATATCTAACTTCAAAACATATAGTCTATAATAATGATGCTATTATTCTGGAACTTAGAATAAATGCAATATAATAATGTAAAAATATTAAGATTAAAATAAATATTAAACAATGTAAGTCTACAAAATAGGTATGTGCTTAAATACGAAATGCCTTTTTTAAAAAGTAAAGACATTTGGAACACTGTTGTCAGTCCAGCCAAAAATCACTTTTAGTTTAGGTGTATGAAGTTACCTACATGATTCATTCTTAAGAAACACAAACTTTTAATTCGAAAGTAAATTGTTTTCTTTTAATGTTTTTGTTACTGTAACCATTTTGAATATGCCATATTCTAAAGCTGGTTATCTTTTTTGTTTTTTGGAGACAGAGTTTTGCTCTGTTGCCCAGGCTAGAGTGCAATGGCATGATCTCGGCTCACTGCAACCTCTGCCTCCTGGGTGATTCTCCTGCCTCAGTAGTTGGGATTACAGGCGCCTGCCACGACGCCCGGCTAATTTTTGTATTTTTAGTAGAGACGGGGTTTCACCATGTCGGTCAGGCTGGTCTTGAACTCCTGACCTTAGGTGATCCACCCACCTTGGCCTTCTAAAGTGCTGGGATTACAGGCGTAAGGCACCGTGCCCAGCCAGCTGCTTCTCTTTTGAATAAAGTGAATTTCAAAAGCAGACACTTCATATTCTGGGCATAACACCACATATATAACCACATTACCGATATAATAATATTAAATGATTACTTAACAGACATCCTAACAATGCAAATACCTTTTATTCACATTTGCTGAGTAGCAATTACAGTGTTTTCTTCATGAGTTTTCCAACACTGGTAATGCAACTATGATGCAATTACTACCAATATAAGTACCAATACTTGGACCAACAACAATCGCAATGGTTTATAACAATTGAGCTCAAAGGCCACATTGATTTTTCCACCCACAACTTGATTCTGATTTTTCTAGAGTCATTCATAAGAACAAGACGTAGTGGATCCTTTCTTCCTCCTTAGTATCTGAAAATTCTGAACTCTGAAGAGAAATTCCATTTGGTTTAATTTGTCATTTTCACTTCTGTGCATTTGGGCATCTCTTCACTTTTCTTCAATTCTTTACTGGAAAGAAAAATATACAAAATGTACTAAATAAATTTGAATAATGTCTTCTGACTACAACCAAATCTTAGTGTGCTCAGGCAATAGCACAGGTAATAAAAGACACTGTGTAAAACATAAACACATACAAACACAACCAAAAAAGACCAAAATACTAATTTCCTATTTTCTAGTTTGCCTCTCAAACATATTGTTAACATCTCTTTGGATCATTAGCAATTGTTTAAGGCTTGCTCCTGCATTGACAGGTTAATGTAAGCAAGAAATAAATATAATTCCCAAATATAGACACTAAAAACTCCAAACCATGAGGAACTTCCAGAAATGAAGAGCAGGCAATCAGAGTATATGAAATTCTTCATTCAATGGGAAAAAAAAGTCCTCATGAATGATATTCAGGGTTAGTGATTCCAAAGGACATAGATAATTTTATTAAATAGCATTCTTTCATTTAGTCTAAGCTATGCCTACTTTTATATAATTAGGTTATTACATTTTTCAAATCAATTAAAAAATGGGTTGTCTCATTTCTGATTGATCAAGATAGCAACAATTAAGCATCTAGATGTGGCTCTGATGTACAACAAATTATACAATTCATAAAAATCAAGAACCAATATGTAGATGAAATAAGAAGTTGCTTCCTTAGAGAGCAGGGAGTATTTGCACTACAACTAGTGTGAGATAAACTAGTGGGGCTAAACCTAACAGTTTTTAATGCAATCATTCATACTGCATCGATGAGTTCTGGACTTACACAAAAAGGTTACTGTCCTTCCTCTAAAGAGAAAGGCTTAACACCTGGCTGTCCTTAGAAAACACATGGCAGTTTCAGAATGATGGCAAATCTGGTTAAGGTAGCAGTCAACTCCATTGACCACTCCTGAGAAAAGTGACAGAAGGCACATTGTGGCAAGAAAGGGTGGCAGCTAACCATTCCTGAAGGGCTCTCCCTGGGGGCACAGGAGGGGCTGGGGACACCTGCGCTTTAAGGAACAGGCCCAATCTTAAATCAATGGTCACCCTATCTTTTCATATAAAAAACATTTACATATGAAGGGCAAAACATTCTTTGTTACTTGATGTTTCTTGATTTTAAATTTGTTAAATGGAGCTACTCCAGGTAAGCTTGTATCATATATAGAAGCCCAAAAATATGTTCCAGGGAAGTTCATGAATGCACATGAAGTTGAGTATAAAAATGGTACAGATATGGCATGCCGAGGTATAATATCACTAGGGGCAAAAAAAGTCTCCCTGTACATAAACAGAAAAAGTACATAAAACTTTCGCCAAATTAGGATCTGATAAAAATGGAAAAGAAAGTAGTTTCAGTGAAGGCTGGGCTAAAGTCACATGCAAAAAGGCAGTGAGGAGGGTAAAGGATCTCAGAGGAAGAATAAGAAAAAACAAAGTGAGAGGAAGAGTTCATGGTAGCGCGAGGACAACAAAGAATAAGAAAAACAGAAAAGGGAAGGGGGAGAAGGGGAGAACAACAGCTGGAAATTAGTGAGATGGATCCTGCACGTGCAGAAGATGTAGGACAAGGGAAATCAATCAGGTGGTGACTGCACTGTGAGAAGTAAACAGAGAAGCCAGAAGGACCTTCAGGAGAGGAACCCAAAGAGAAATTCAACTCAAAAAATCTAAAGTAGGCAGCAAAGATAACATCTTTGAGGAAAATGATTCAGACTTAGAAGAGGAAGAAACACACTGGATAGAGAATGACAAAGATGGCACATAAAAGGGAGAAAAGAGACAGAATAAAGATGATCAAGTGCACCCTTCGGACATTGGCCCACCCTTCCTGACGATGGGAGGAAAATCAAGAGTGGCACCCTGGTTTGATGAACGCTAACAGCAAAGGGACCTGAAAGCTAGGAGACAACAGGGATGTGCTGAAAGAGGGAGGAGAAGACATCTAACCAAAAGACAAGAATAAATGCAAAGCCATTCCCTCTCTATCTTCTCATAAAGTGTCTCTATAATCTAACAGAGGAAGAAAGTAATGAAGCAAAGGCCTTTTTAAAGGCTCTTGTGATGAAAAGAGAAAGAAACATTCTTCTTAGCAAGCTTACGAAAACAAGTATGAAACTAGGTTAGTGTTTGTGTGTATGCTATGTCTGGGGAATACGATTCATAAAAATTCTGGGCCGTGGCCGGGCATAGTGGCTCATGCCTGTCATCCCAGCATTTTGGGAGGCTGAAACGGGTGGATCACTTGAGGTCAGGAGTTCAAGACCAGCTTGGCCAACGTGGTGAAACCCCATCTCTACTAAAATACAAAAATTAGCCAGGTGTGGTGGTGGGTGCCTGTAATTCCAGCTATTCAGGAGGCTGAGGCAGGAGAATCGCTTGAATCCAGGAGGCGGAGGTTACCGTGAGCTGAGAATGCACCACTGCAGTCCAGCCTGGGCAACACAGCAAGGTTCCCTCTCAAAAAAACAAAAACAAAAACAAAACACAACAAAAAAACCTGGACCTTACCCCACAAGACATTCAATCCAATAGATCTTTCCTGAAGGTTTACTTCTGTGGCAAGACACCAGGCTAAGTGCAGGGGAGGAAAAAAATGTGAGTAAGTATTAAATAATAGCCCCTGACTGGAAGCACTGCCCATCTAATCAGAGTTCATATACAAAGCAATGTGTAAAACAGCCCTGAACTTGGGATCAAGCACTTTGTAGCTGTAACTTTGAAACCTTGGTTTCTTTAAATGTAGAAACAACAGGCTGTGTTAGAAAATTTCTAACAATTACATTCATTTTGAAAGAAATGATCGAGTAGTAAATATACACTAAGTAGATAAATTAGAAAATGCACAAAGTTAAAACAGAAGAAAATAAAATCACTATAATCTTACTACTCATATAATTATTGATGTCTTTTGATATATATTATATAAACTATTTTATAATCTTTTACTTAAAAATCATAAAGATATTTTCATGTCCATAAAAATACTTCCATAATATGATGAATAATAACCATATGATATTCTGTTATATAAATATTTCATATTTTAATCAACCCTTTATTTTAAAAATACTGCTCGAAGGAGTAGCCTTTTAACTAAATCTCTCCATGTATACTTGAATACTTTCCTACAAGAGATTCCTTAGAGTTGAACTGTTAGGTCAAAGACATGCACATTTTGAAAACAAAACAAAACAAAACAAACCCCAACATATTACCTAATTATACTCCACAAAGAATGGATCAATCTTATAGTATTACCAGCAGTGTAAGCAGGAACCCACGTTCCATTTTCTCATCAATACTAGGTATGTATCATAAGTTTGAAACTTGTCATTTTGAAAGGGTAAAATACCGTCTCGCTTTATTGTTTTAATTTTCATTAATTTGATCAATGGATGGTAAACATTTTTCATATGTCTGTGGCCATTTATATCTATCCCTTTAACAATCCTTTAAGAATGTCCTGTGTATACCTTTGTCCCGTTTTTCTACTGCTGTATTTTTTTTTTCTTGTTGAAAAAGCTCCTCTTAGAGCGTTTTGTTTGTTAAGGGTATTACTCCTGGCCAGGTGCAGTGGCTCACACCTGTAATTCCAGCACTTTGGGAGGCCGAGGCAGGTGGATCGCTTGAAGTCAGGAGATCAAGACCAGCCTGGGCAACAAGGCAAAACCCTGTCTCTACTAAAAATACAAAAATTAGCTGGGTGTGGTGATGTGTGCCTATAGTCCCAGCTACTCAGGAGGCTGAGGCAGGAGAATCACTTGAACCCGGGAGGTGGAGATCACAGTAAGCTGAGATTGCACCACTGTATTCTAGCCTGGGTGACAGAGCAAGATGTCTCAAAAAAAAAAAAAAAAAAAAGAAGTATTACTCTTTTATGGGTAAATCTCTTCCATTCCAAGTTACTGTTCATTTAAAAATTCTATGATGTTTTTTCTTTTTGACTTGCATAATTTTAAAGTTTCCATTATTTAAAAATCTGTTTTATAATGTTTTCCAATTCTGGTATCAAGGTTAAAAATCATTCATTGGCCCATGATTATATAATCTATATGCTTCTAATTCATCTACATGCTTCTGTACAATTAGATTTTAGTTTTCTACAATGGAAAAATAAAAATACGAAAATTTTGAATCTAGTTCCTACAAAATGACAAATTCATAAATGTGGACACGAACAGTTTGTAACATTTCACTTTCTTTTTTTTGAGACGGAGTCTCGCTCTGTCACCCAGGCTGGAGTGCAGTGGCGAGATCTCGGCTCACTGCAAGCTCCGCCTCCCGGGTTCACGTCATTCTCCCGCCTCAGCCTCCCGAGTAGCTGGGACTACAAGCGCCCGCCACCGCGCCTCTACTAAAAGTAGAGACGGGGTTTCACCGTGTTAGCCACGATGGTCTGGATCTCCTGACCTCGTGATCCGCCCGCCTCGGCCTCCCAAAGTGCTGGGATTACAGGCTTGAGACACCGCGCCCGGCCTGGAGTTTCACTTTGAACAGAAACTTCACTGCTACTTGATAGAGAAAAGGCCTTCTGGCAGGCCTTTCCTGCCTTTCTTACGCACCAACCCCTACCATCCAAACACATTTTCCCACTGGCCTGTCTCAGTAGAAAAAGTGGCCCACTCTTGAGCAGTGATCCTCTGGATTTCCTTAGGCCCCCTGGGACTATCACTCGGCTCCGACACCGCAGATGGCTCCTTCTCAGGTGGCTCTTTCAGTTTGTAAATATTTTTGTCATTCCCCTCGTTATAAAGATCTTCTCTACACCCTGTGTTTTCCACTAGTTACCGCCTAGCCTTTTCTCTCCTTTAATTTCCAGCTTCTAAAGAGAGTAAGACTATTCTTAACAGTCTTTTTCCCTTTGGGCTGGAGACAATCTGATTTATGCTTCCGGGTTTCTCCATCAAAACTATCTTCTCCAAGGTCGCAAATGGCCTCCTGGTTACAGATCCCAAATGGGACTTGTTAGTCCTTGTCTCTCTCTGGTATTTGTCCTTGCTGACCATGCTTTCCTAAATCTCTTCCTGTTGACAATATAGCACAATTTTCTATTGGTTTTCCCCTTACCTCTATTAGAGTGACTTTTTGGCCTGCTTGCTCCTTCTTCCTCACCTGTGTTTCCATTATGTGTCCTTGGTCCTCATGGCTCTGTTCTTTGCTCATTTCAGAACTATAGGAGGGAAAGAACAGAAACAAGGAGCCAGTAAAAGGGAGCTGAGGTAAAAGTTCAGATGAGGCTTTGATCTAGGGACGTGGCAGTGGAAATAAAAATGGGGATAAATGTGAGGATATGACAGAAAAACATCCGGCAGAACTAACAAGTATACGCGGGGGTGAGAGACAGGGAGCTGCTTAAAATAATGTAAACAGACAAACCTTTGGCTGGTTGAGCTCCTTTTTAGCCATGATAAAGGGACAAGAATAAAATAAATGTCAAAATCTAAAACTATTATCTGTGGACTTACAGAATAAAATAAATTTCATCTGTCTCAGAAAAATATTAGATGCCTGGGAAAAATCGGAAAGTTCTATCAACTCAGGTGGAAACACACACACACACACACACACACACACACACACGTAAAAGTACAGGACATTCATTAATGACAAGAAAAGAAATGAAGGAAGTGTATATATAAGAAAGCTGTAACATCCTGATCTGTGGAATGAGCAATGTAGCTTTCCAAATGATTCAATGGCAACAGCAAAATATAAAACAAATGTTTTGTGGATGAGTGTGTAGTAATGCACTTTATATTAGGAGAAAGAAAACACAAAAACAATGAAAAAAAAAAGGAAAACAAGAATGGAAGAGAGTATCTTCTCTCTAAGTTGTCTAGGAATGGTGAGAAACACCACAGAGGAGCTTGAAAAAGATGCAAGAATTTCAAAATCAGGTATTAAATAGGACTGAATAGAGATTCTTGTGAACCAAATGATATTTCCCCAAAATTCATATGTTGACACCTGAACTCCTAATGTAACTATATTTGGAGACAGGGGCTTCTAGGGAGGTAACTAAGGTTAAATGGAGTCAGAAGAGTGGGGCTCTAATCTAATAAGACTAGTGTCCTCAGAAGACGAGAAAGATGAAAAGCGTGCTCTTTTTGCACAGAGAAGAGGCCACATGAGGATACAACGAGAAGGCAGACATCTCCAAGCCAGGAAGAGAGGCCTCACTGGAAACCAATCCTGCTGGCACCTTGATCTTGGGACTTCTAGCCCCCAGAACTATGTGAAAATAAGTTTCTGTAGTTTAAGCAATGAAGTCTGTGGTATTCTCTGTGGCACCCTGAATAGACTAACAAAGAAATGTATAAGTAAGTGAAATGAAGTCAGATGACTGAGAATGAAAAGGTCAGAAATTACAAACAAGAAACGACAGTAAATTTAGATAGAATGATAAAAGAACAAAGGAAAGGTTAAGTTCTGGAAAAAAACACTGATAACACACAATCTTAATCTTTCTGAAGTGTGCCCTTTTGGCCTTATTTCCAAGGAATCTATATTCTATACTGATAAGGTGAATAAGGGAAGCAAGCCAAAGATAATACAGCAGAGACAATGTTACAATGGACTGTGGCAAACTGGAGAATGGATGACTCATCTAAAGGAGGCAGTCCATCTCAGCTTATTGATGGATGTCATCAAAGAATGTAGAGCTGAGGTCCAGAACTCTGGATTATTTTCAAGAAGTCAGAAATCTGCATTTCTTTTAGGTGAAATGTTTAACTATCTGGACACACACACACACACACACACACACACACACACGAGACCCCATGCATACCTGCTGGTCTGAGGGTATCCCAGGCACTGCCACACTTCTGTGCCTTAGCTCCTGACTTCTAGGCCCTATTCTTGTTTACTCCATCGTGTCTATGTGGTCTTAAATGCTGTCTTCCTCTTTGGCTTTCTCTGACCACTAAAGCCCACTCTAGGAAGATCAGACTGCAGTGATCCTCTTTCTTCTTTTATCTCTCACAATCTATACACAATCTATCAAAAAGCTACCTTGAAAATACATAGGACATGTAGACCTTTGCTTGTAGCCCAGATAGAGTAGGAGGAACTAGACTTACCTCTCATCTAAAACAACAACAACAGCAACAAAACCTGAACAAAACACATGAAACAACAATTTTCAAGATACTGAGCCACAGACAATGAAGATCCGCAGAAGGTTCCCCTCAAGTATCCAGCAGAGAACTGATGAGTGCACACATCTGGGAAAATTACTTGAGGCCCCAAACAGTGTTTACTCCCACTAGCAATGAACAGAACTGTCCCGGAGGAAGCCCAGACACTGGACTTACTAGACAAAGACTTAAAATCCATAATTAAAAATGTGTTCAAAGAACTAAAGGAAACATGTCTAAAGAACTAATGTATGAGCAATGTCTCACTAAATAGAGAATATGAATAAAGAAATATAAATTACACAAGGAGGAAGTAATACTAAATCTACACAGACTATTTCAGAAAATTGAAGAGGTGGGAATTCTTCCCAACTTGTTCCATGAAGCCAGAATTATCTCCTTATCAAAATCAGCTTAAGATGTTACAAAAAAAAAATTACAGACCCATATTTCTCATGAACGAAATGCAAGAAGTTCTAAAGGAAATTTTAGCAAATCAAATACAACAATTTATAAAAAGGATAACATGCCCACTAAGTAGGGTTTCTCCCAGGAACGCAAAGTTGGTTTAACATTTCAATATCAATGTAATTCACCATATTAAGAAATTTAAAAACAAAAACCATAGATTACTTAACCAATGCAAAAACACATTTGAGAAATCAAACATCAATTCCTGACAAAAACTCTTAGGAAAGGGAAACTACCTAATAAAGGGCATTTATAAAAAACCTGGAATAACATCATACTTCATGGTAAAAGAGCAAATGCTTTCCTGTTCATTTCCCACATGATCAGGAACAAGACAAGAATGTCTATTCTCACTAGTTTTATTCAACACTGTATTAGAGGTTCTACGCAGTGTAACAGGGTGAAAAAAAAAATTAAAGTCACCCAGATTGTGAAGAAAGAAAACTGTTTTTTTTTTTTTGAGGCGGAGTCTTGCTCTGTCGCCTGGGCTAGAGTGCAGTGGCTGGATCTCAGCTCACTGCAAGCTCCGCCTCCCGGATTTACGCCATTCTCCTGCCTCAGCCTCCCGAGTAGCTGGGACTGCAGGCGCCCGCCACCTCGCCCGGCTAGGTTTTGTATATTTAGTAGAGACGAGGTTTCACCGTGTTAGCCAGGATGGTCTCGATCTCCTGACCTCGTGATCCGCCTGTCTTGGCCTCCCAAAGTGCTGGGATTACAGGCTTGAGCCACCGCGCCCAGCCAGAAAACTGTTTTTTATTTGCATGATTGTCTACATAGACTATCTCGTGGAATCTACTAAAAGCTATTACAACAAACAAGTGAGTTTAGTAGCGTGACATAAAACAAGATCGACATACAATAATCGGTAGTATTTCTATAAACTAGTGACAAATACCTGTAAATTGAAACTTAAAAACAATACCATTTACATATGAAATATGTAGGAATAAACCAACCAAAGACCTATACACTGTATGTCCAGGACCTACACATTGAAAACAAAAAAACATTACTACGAGAAAATAAAGAAGTTGTAAATAAATGCAAAGATATATCATGTTAATGACTCAGATGATTGAATATTGTTAAAATGTCAATTCTCCCCAAATTAATATCTGGATTAAATGCAATATCAATTGGAATATGCTATAGAAATTCATAAGCTAATTCTAAAATTCATGTGGAAATGGAAAGAACCCTAAATATTAAATAGTCAAACCAACTTTGAAAAGGACAAAGTTGGAGGACTAATATTATCTGATTTCAAGATATACTATAAAACTACTCAGTAATTAAAATAATGTGGTAGTAGCATAAAGATAGAGAAATAGAAAAATAATTGGCTGGGTGCTTTGACTCATGCCTGCAATTCCAGCACTTGGGGAGGTTGAGGCAGGTGGATCACTTGAGGCTAGGAGTTTGAGACCAGCCTAGCCAACATAGTGAAACCCCATCTCTACTAAAAATAAATTAGCCGGGTGTTGTGGTGTGCACCTGTAATCCCAGCTACTCAGGAGGATGAGGTAGGAGAATCACCTGAACACGGGAGGCAGAGGTTGCAGTGAGCTGAGATCCAGCCACTGCACTCCAGCCTGGGCGACAGAGCAAGACTCCGTCTCAAAAAAAAAAAAAAAAAAACAAAACCCAAATTAGCTTGTGTAGTGGTGTACGCCTATTAATCCAGCTACTCGGATGGCTGAGGCAGGAGAATTGCCTGAACCCTGGAGGCAGAGGTTTCAGTGAGCCAAGATCATGCCATTGCACTCCAGCTTGTATGACAAAGGGAGATTCTGCCTCAAAACAAATAAACAACCAACCCTCCCCAAAAAAACCCAAAAGAAAAACAGAAAAATAACAGATAGACCATAAACAGACCCACATATATATTAAGAGCTGATTTTCAACAAACGTGCAAAGGCCATTCAGTTGAGACAGAGTTGTTTTTCAACAAATGATGGTGGAACAACTGGATATCCAAATGCAAAAAAAAAAAAAAAAAAAGAAGAAAGCAAACTCTGATCCAAAACTCCCATCACATATCACACACACAAACTAACTGAAAACAGTTCATAGTCTTAAATAAAAAATTATAAAACTTCTACAAGAAAATATAAGAGAAAACTTTAGTGGCTTTGAGTTGGCAGAGGTTTCTTAGATATTATACTAAAGCATGATTTGTAAAAGAAAAAATTTGATAAATGTGACTTCAACAAAGTAAAAAAGTTTGCTCTTCAAAAGTCACTGCTAAAAGAATAAAAAGGCAAAACAGAGATTACAAAAAATATCTGAAAATCACATAGTTGATAAAGAACATATTTAGAATATATAAATAACTCTTTTTTTTTTTGGAGACGGAGTCTTGCTCTGTCGCCCAGGCTGGAGTGCAGTGGCCGGATCTCAGCTCACTGTAAGCTCCGCCTCCCGGGTTTACGCTATTCTCCTGCCTCAGCTTCCCAAGTAGCTGGGACTACAGGCGCCCACCACCTCGCCCGGCTAGTTTTTTGTATTTTTTTTAGTAGAGACGGGGTTTCACCGTATTAGCCAGGATGGTCTCGATCTCCTGACCTTGTGATCCGCCCGTCTCGGCCTCCCAAAGTGCTGGGATTACAGGCTTGAGCCACCACGCCCGGCCCATAACTCTTAAAACTTAATAAAACAAACAACCTAATACAAATGAGTAAAAGATTTTTTTTTTTTTTTGAGACGGAGTCTCGCTGTGTCGCCCAGGCTGGAGTGCAGTGGCCGGATCTCAGCTCACTACAAGCTCCGCCTCCCGGGTTCACGCCATTCTCCCGCCTCAGCCTCCGAGTAGCTGGGACTACAGGCGCCCGCCACCATGCCTGGCTAGTTTTTTGTATTTTTAGTAGAGACGGGGTTTCACCATGTTAGCCAGGACGGTCTTGATCTCCTGACCTCGTGATCCACCCGCCTCGGCCTCCCAAAGTGCTGGGATTACAGGCTTGAGCCGCCGCGCCCGGCTAGTAAAAGATTTGAACAGAAATTTCACCAAAGAAGATGTATGCATGGAAGGTAAGCACATTAAAGGATGCTTAACATCATTATTTGTTGGGGATATGCAAAATCAAACCACAACGATATATCTCTACATGTATTAGAATGGCTAAATTAGAAGGACTGACCATATGAAATATTGGTGAGGAAGCAGAACTCATACATGTTGGTAGATGGTAGGACTGTAAAATGGTACAATCATATGGAAAACAATTTGGCAGTTTCTTAAAAAGTTGAGCATAAACAAACTACATAATCCAGCCGTTCTACTCCTAGGTGTCACCCAAGAAAAATGAAAGCATAACCTTCTTCAATGCCGCTTTCAGTCATACGATGTTAAACAAAAAACCCTCCAATGTTCATACAAAGACTTGTACATAAATGTTGATATTAGCTTTATTTGTAGTAGCCACAAAAACTTGTACATAAATGTTGACATTAGCTTTATTTGTAGTAGCCGCAAAGTGGAAATGATTCAAAGGTCCATCAACAAAAGTACATGAATAAACAAACTGTGGTATTTAAAACTCTAGACAGTGAGAGAAAGTAGATCAGTGATTATCTGGGGATGCGGCTCAGGGAAGGGAAGAAAGATGTAGGAGGGCAAAATTACAAAAGAGCATCAGAAGTCTTGGAGAAATGGTATGCTCATTACCTTAATTGTGGTGATGGTTCATGGGTATTTACCCATGTCAAAACTTAAACCATTTATTTTATTTTATTTCATTTTATTTTTTTGAGATGGAGTCTCACTCTGTCTTCCGGGCTGGAGTGCAGTGGCACGATCTCGGCTCACTGCGATCTCCACCTCCCGGGTTCAAGCGATTCTCCTGCCTCAGCCTCCTGAGTAGTTGGGATTACAGGCATCCGCCACCATGCTTGGCTCATTTTTTTGTATTTTTTGTAGAGACGGGGTTTCACCATGTTGGCCAGGCTGGTCTCAAACTCCTGATCTCAGATGATCCATCTGCCTTGGCCTCCCAAAGTGCTGGGATTACAGGTGTGAGCCACTGTGCCTGGCCGCAATTTATTTTATATCAAGTGTATCTCTCTATAAATTAGAAATATATGGCCGGGTGTGGTGGCTCATGCCTGTAATCCCAGGACTTTGGGAGGCCTAGGCAGGTGGATCACGAGGTCATGAGTTTGAGACCAGCCTGGCCAAGATGGTGAAACCCCGTCTCTACTAAAAACACAAAAATTAGCCAGGCATGGTGGCATGCACCTGTAGTCCCAGCTACTTGGGGGGCTGAGGTCAGAGGATCACTTGAGCCTGGGAGATCGAGGCTGCAGTGAGCTGTGCACTCCAGCCTGGGTGATAGAGCAAGACCTTGTCCCAAGAAAAAAAAAAAAAAAAAAAAAAATATATATATATATATATATACACACACACACACAAAATCTGACCTCTTCTCACTGACTTCATTGCTCCCACTTTTTTCCAAGGCACCACCACCAAGTCTCACCTGGATAATTTCAATATTATTTTAACTGGTCTCTCTGATTCAACTCTTGTCCATTAATGTCTATTCTTATCTTAAATGTCAGAGGGATTCTGTTAAATTGTAAGTCACTTCCTGTGTTTAATGGCTTCCTGCTTCACTTGATGTAAAAGCCAAAAGTCTTACAATAGTATATAAGGTCTTGTTACTGTCTCTGATTTTATCCAATCTCTCCCACTTGCTTACTCTACTCTAAAAACCCTAATTTCCTTACTTTTCTTTGAGGGTAACAGGTATGCTTCTGCTTCAGGGCCTGCTGCACTTGTCTTCTACATACTCACATTACTCAATTCCCTGCCTCCTTCCACTTTTCTCAGGCCTTCTCTCACGCCCTGATTTATAACTGCAACCTTCATGTCTCCTCTCCTTTCCCCTACCCATGCTTTATTTTTCTCCATAGTGTAGCATACATCTGGTATAATTAGACATTTCACTTATTTTGCATGAAGGTAAATAAAATGTTATCTCCTTATAGCAGGGATTTTTTAAATCTGTTTACTGCTGTATCCTCAGTGCCTAGAATACTGTGTGTGACATCGAGGGTGCTCAGCAAATCTATATTTAGCAAATGACTGTATTATGTGTCTGTCTTCCTGGCCACACTGGGCACTTCCACAATGTACAAGCTGTGTATTGTATCATTCGTCACTGCATTTCAGTGCCTAGCACAGCACCTAGATCAGAGAGCAGATGATCACATTTTCCCAATTGAACTAATGCTCACTAATGAACCACTGACACCTTGAAAGACTGATCCTGATCCTTCCTCTTTATGGCAGTAGCATCAAGGTCTAGGACAAGACCAAATTCTTGACACAGACAAATAATGTTTGCTCAGGCTCATGCAAAATGCTGGGCAAACACAGCAAGACATGTCTCCTAGCCCCACCTTCCAATCATCAGATGCCCTCAAAACACTCACATTGCATTCTTCTAAAGCCAATATCTCTATCCTGTTTTTCTCTCCTACTGCAATTCCTCAACTCCAAGTCACTAATCAATCAGTCTCCTCCCACTCTCTCCCCTCTCTTCATAGCCCTATGCTCCTTTAGACTAGTTCTTTCCCACATCACATCCAAATACCCTCCCATAAGGAGGAGAAAAGCTCAGTTGAAGCCTTACCTTCATCTAGAGGCCTTCTCTAGCTATGCATACTCCTCCTGCCTTCTCATTCAGCTCTCTTCTGTAATTACAATTTGCATCACATCATTTTCCATCTAATTATATTATTCGTTGCCTTTTAAATGGTTCTTATTTCCATTTCCTCATCTGACCTGTAACACTTCTTTAATATTTCTCAATACATCTAGCTCACTGCTGAGCACACTGTGAAGTCACACACATGACAATAAATGGCTTCAATTTCAGAAACTGGGAGTGGGATGAGGGTAAAAAAAGGTAGAAAAGTGGTGAGTAGCAGGATTATTTTAGAAAAAAAATGTGGACTATAAACTACCTCCTCATAAAAAGAAACAGAAATGAAAGACCCTAGAATGGTTATTATAAAGATGGAAAAATCATAGAGTGAAGTGATAATCCTATCACTTGGATTTGACATTTATAAGGAATTTGACATTATACTTGGAATTCACATTTATAGCTGCACTAGATTAAGAAGAGATTTCATTCATTGAGTTCAGATTCTTATAAATAAAAGACTTTAATATGATTAACTATATGAATTAACCTCTCTCTGAACAAAGTTGTTAATGAAATAAAGGATGCTATGGTAAAAAAAACCCAACAGAATTCAATATAGGCTACATTAGTAACTATGGAACATTAATACTACTTGTTAAGGATGACAACATATTTATAGCAGCCTCACTGCCAACTCTGACTGAGGCAGCAGATCATATATGAAGAATATCATGGGGCATGCGGTATAAAAGGTAGAAGTTTAAGATTCTCAGGAAAATACCTTTGTTAAATTAACCTATAGAAGTTTCTTCTTGATACCTTAAAAAAGAGAATGTAGAGAATGTAGTTTTACTAAAATGTGTATAAATTGCTTGCACAGAAGTGACTGACATTTCTAAAAAAAAAAAAAAGAAATTCAAGTGGAAAGTAATAAGAGGCTGAATGTGGCTCATTTACATACATTGGTCAACCAACTAATAAGCAAATGTTACAAACTGAAAGCCAGGGCTGCAAAGAAACAAAAAATTAGCCTCTGTCCATTTACTTGGGTACAAGAAACTCATTTAAGTAAATCAAAGAAATGACTTCTTTGTACTTGCTGGGATCTAGTGTTTCCACCATCAACTCGCCTACAGTTTTCAAGTCATGAGAAATCTATCTTAATTCATCCTTACTTCTAAGAAATTCTAAGTAGGGAAAGTCCAAAAGCTTTAGATGAATTTGGGCATTTAGACATATCTGAACTTCTCATGAAAATTTTTATTTTCAGAAGCATCTTCAAAAAGAGAAGCTGAGCTATCCTGACATCCTTTAGAAGCTGAGATGTTTGTGAGGTTTTATTGAACTTTAATCTGGAGGGCATGACATGGATCTCTGTATCTTGTGAAAACTGGTATAAAATGTAGACCGAGTGAGGTGATTGTAGGAGATATTTTTTCATTTGCATAATATTAAGTAAAAAGTTCTAACAATTTTTATGAAATATGTGCAAAGACACCAAGAGCACTGTTCCCACGATGTGTTAAACATGGTCATTTTTTTTTTCCAGTTGTTGAAACAGTCTGTCCTTATTGTTTCTAGTGTATTTTGTTGTTGAGTGTAAGCTCCTTAGGGTCAGTGACTGTTTATCCACTATTACGTAAAATTTTAATTGTCCAGAGACTGGACAGATTACAGAAAAACAAGAAACTATAAAACCTGGGATGTGTGCTTGAACCATATGACAGGCAGAGGGATGGCATAAGAAGAACCACAGACTGAAATCAGGGGACCCATGTTGTGGGACTGGGTCTCCACATACCACATGCAGGGATCCGAGACAAGTCATAGCCTTTTAGATCTTGTTTCTCCATTTGAAAAACAAGAGTCAGAATACTGATCTGTCCCTCCTCCAGGGATACTATGAGAATCAGATGTAATAACACGAGTGAATGTGCTCTGAAGCTATACAGGGCTATAAATAGTTATATGATTGTTTTTTTTCTCTCGAAAAGAAAGAAAACTTACAACAAAATGATACCTTACCATGGAGTCTGTGAATACTAAATCTAGCTAAAAAGAAAATCAACAACAACAACAAGAAGCCAGTAGTCTGGGAATCTGGAGATTTTAGGTTGTGGTTCAAGTGCTAACAAATACGCCCTGTGAAATTTGCACAAGGCCTTTCCCTTTAGTTTTCTTAAAAACAGAGGGATTATAGAAAGAATTTCTAACGTATCTTCCAGATCATGATTCTGTGACTCTTAAAAATTACATTTGTCTTTCATTTGTATAATGAAATACTGTCTTGTGAAATGCTGCATGATTTTATTAGACAATTCCTGCAAATAACTATCATTTGAATCAGAATTTTTTTACTGGAAGAGACATATTATTCGTCAAATTGCAAAAGCATAGAGCAGGATTAACTTGAACAAATATTTTCCCCAAGGAAACTCAGCAGGGATTGTCTGTGTGCATGTCTGAGTAAGCAAGCACCCAGCAATGTATGTGGGGGTGGTGGTGATAGGATCCGAGGGTATGATAGCTAAGCTGTTCAAGGCTGTTACACTCCTGTTATATTTTGTTAGTAATGTAATTTGAATATAAAGCTTGGACATAATGTTAGGTCCAAAAGATAATCTAAAATGATAAAAATTGAGAAATATTTTGGGAACGTTTTGATGTAAAAATTTTTTTTGAGGTAAAAGAGTGACTTTGTATGGGCATATTAAGTGAAACAGCAAGTACTAGGCCGAGGCGGGCGGATCACGAGGTTAGGAGATCGAGACCATCCTGGCTAACATGGTGAAACCCCGTCTCTACTAAAAAAAATACAAAAAAAACTAGCCGGGCGAGGTGGCGGGCGCCTGTAGTCCCAGCTACTCGGGAGGCTGAGGCAGGAGAATGGCGTAAACCCCGGAGGTGGAGATTGCAGTGAGCTGAGATCCGGCCACTGCAATCCAGCCTGGGCGACAGAGTGAGACTCCGTCTCAAAAAAAAAAAAATAAATAAAATAAAATAAAATAAAATAAAAAAATAAAAATAAAAACTTTCCAGAGTTCTTTTAAAATAAATACTTCAAAATAAATTACTCAAATACATTAAGCATTTATAGAAAATATATAAAGACAATGTTCTGCTTATTAGCTTTTTTCTTAATGCTTCAAAAAAGGCATTCATAATTTTACTTTTAGCACATCATTGTTTTCAGTTAATGGTATTTCAAAATAGTACTCAAGTAAAAATAAATGACAAAATAGGTCCTCTAAAGTTTTGTGTGATACTAGTTTAATAGGATTTCTTATAACTTTGTAATAATACACATTCTCAGAGTCCAACTATTAAAATATTCATAGTTCAAATGGCCGGGCGCAGTGGCTCATGCCTGTAATCCCAGCACTTTGGGAGGCTGAGGAAGCTGGATCACCTGAGGTCAAGAGTTCAAGACCAGCCTGGCCAACATGGTGAAACCCCGTCTCTACTAAAAGTACAAAAATTAACTGGGAACGATGGCGTGTGCCTGTAATCCCAGCTACTTGGGAGGCTGAGGCAGGAGAATCGCTTGAGCCCAGGAGAGGAGGTGGAGGTTGCAATGAGCCGAGATTGCGCCATTGTACTCCAGCCTGGGAGACAGAGCAAGGCTTCGTCTCAAAAAAAAAAAAAAAAAAAGAAAGAAAAAAAATTTGTAGCTTAAACAAGCTAAACTCCTTTAAAATTCACTATCTGAAATTTATAGTTTGATAATATTATAAAAATGAGAAATGGAGAAATTGTCCTTAAAAGAAAACCCCAACCATTTATCACTGTAAATTATTTTGAAGAAGTTGCTTACTGTGTCATAGATTCTGAGCCTAGTCTGAAGTCCTGGGACTTGTTCTTATTGATTGATTGCTGTGGAAGAAGAGGAAAAACAAGTAGTAAGTAAAAAATGAGAAAAGACAACACAGTCAATATTCACATGCTGGAAACCCACCAACTTCCTGAATGGGGAGAGAATATACCTGTTCTGAACAGGAATGTCTATCAGGACAATGTATTTGCTCCCATGAAAAACCAAGGAAGCAGTTCTCCAGAGAGTTTAAGAACTCTTTATAAGTAAAGTCAGCTTTCAGGTATGTGACACACAAAAAAAAAAAAAAAGAAAAATTCAGTTGTGAATCAGTTTAAATTAATCTCCCAATACAATGTGGTATACTACTTAAGCTCTAAATATATCTTTCAGCCTATATCTTTCCTTCATATTCTTTATAGTATACTCTATATTTTCAGAGTAATACACATTGAACTGTATGCAAGATTTTGAATTTGAAAACTCTTTAAATCTACAAAATGTGCTCAGTATATCTTGTTTTATTAACGGCACCTTCATGAGAAAAACAATAAGCACTTTCAAGGGTACCAAATTATAACCTGAATGTTGGATACTTCCTTTAGAATCTGAAACATTAACTTCAAATTATACTGAGGGAAATAGAGTTTGATATGATATATAGTATTCTATAAATCAACCTAATGTTGCTATAAAATGAATTGCAATTTTTTTTAGAGATAATCACGTTATGGAAAGGATCCGTTAAACATTCACAAGGAAAATACGAATTGTTATTATGTTGAAGTTCAATAATATACAAATGAAGGAGATATACCATGTGTTCCTAATTATTTCAGTAATCCAGAAAACATAAAAACAAAATGAAATGAAAGAAAAGGAATACAACCTTCTCTTTCAGTCTTGTTTGAGTAACTGCTTTCCTGGTGTTATCTCTACTGAAGCTTGTTTGGCCTTTTTAGATTTCCTTCTTCACAATCAGATTTCTGCAAGATCATTCTTCAGCAAGATTTGGCACTATCTTTAAACAAGCATTACTTTTCTTACAGATTTCAAGAGGATATTATGCTTTTCTGGACCATAATTATATGACTATTACTGCTAACTGTATAGCTTTAAGTCAAGCATAATAAAAACAAGAATTGAAGAGCAAGAAGACTTTGTGGTAAAAGGTGAGTGTTGTAATAGGTGACCCAATTTGGTAGAACAACAAAAGTACCCATGACATCTTGATTTTTCTCCACCAGTGGAATTGCTCTGACTCAGTTAAAACGTGTTTGGGAAAAAAGTACACATACACAGGAAATCTCAGATTCAACTATAATTCAGACTGCCCTCATCCAATAAAGCAATAAGCAAAGAAAATCATCAAAACCTCAGAAAGCACCATCATAACAGAAATTATCCTGTTTATTTCTAGACTTGTGAAATAAATTCTAAACACAGCAATCAAATTAAATGTGAAATGTTTTATTCTTTTCTTTTTTTTTAGAGATGGGGTCATGCTTTGCTGCTCAGGGTGGAGTACAGTAGTATGATCACAGCTCACTGCAGCCTTGAACTCCTGGGCTCAAGCAATCCTCCCATCTCAGCCTTCTGAGTTGCTGGGATTACAGGTGTGCACTTCCATGTCCAGCTCTTCTTTACAAGGTTTCGGTATCATTTTTATCTCTTTGCCCATGGCAAGACCAGCATCTTACCATTAATATAGGTATATATGAAACTTGATAAAACTTTTCAAAAAATAACATGAGGGCTCTAATCAGAAATTCTCATCAATTTGAACCTATTCCAGAGGTTGAGAGGAGAGAAGTTACACTGAACTATGTATCAGCGTTAAGCCAATGTTACTTTTAATTATTTTTTGTTATCCTGAAAAATGAGTAACAATATGTTGCCATGTGCAGGTCTTGCTAATTCTGCTAAGTTTGTTCATGTGAAATGGATGCTGTGACGTCCTCAGAAAGTTTGTCTTACGTATGTTAAACATCGTCCCTGCCATCTTTCCTACTGCGCATTCCTACTGCGTATTCCTGGGATACCCAAATCCTTTTTAACGATGCAGAGGCAGCTTAGCCTGTGTTCAAATTATATGACTCCTAAGTTAATACGGGGTCCACATTACAAAGTTTTAAAACATACTTGAAAAGGACACTTAACTTAACTAGGACCAATATTTCACTTCTAAACACCTTTATTCACTCATTCCTTGGTCTCAGCAGCAGCATGTCATATGGGTAGTTACTCATGGAGGCAGAAGTGGGGGGAGGAAGGAGGTGTCTCTGTGAGCTGTTTTGTTTTATTTTACCTTTAAACAAAAAAGCCCCCAAGGCTGGTGTGCAATCAGCCTGCAAATACCCCCCACCATCGACAAGGCCAAGGAACATGACTGCCTTTCTTTCTATGGAAAGTCTTATGACTTTGTTTCCTCTTCATGGATATCGTTGACTTAGAGAGGAGGGGATGAAGACAGGAAAATGAGCAGAGCAAAAGTGATGAGTGAAAGGACCTGAATCTAGAGATCCTTGCTTTCCAAACCCTCACAACTTGTTAGTGATGCTTTTAAATTTAAATGCAATGAGAGTTAACATAAAATCAATGATTAATGGAATGATGAAATGCTTCCACTGATTATGTAGAAATTTATAAGGAAGAAAACAACTCATAGATAGCTTTGTAAAAGAGAAATGGGCTACACAAACAGTTCCCCCAAATATTTTTATAAACTTGAAGAATGAATATAAAATTAGGTTAATGTTCAATCAATGTATGTTGCATCTAGCACACAAGACTTAAATAAGGCAAATTTATGATACAGTATAGTTCTATTTTTACATGCTGCTTATATACCTAATTATAGATATACCTTTTCCATATAATTTCATAGTTTGTTTATATCTACTTTGTAGGAATTTTTTAAAAAAGGATGCAAGAGAGGAAAAACAACTAGGGTTGGTGGTTCAATTCTTGCCTTGGTTCTGTCATTAACTCTATGTGGCCTGAGTAAACCACTTAGCCTCTCTTGGGGTCTTCTTTTTTCACCTGAAAGTGGGTGGGGGTTCAAAATAAAAACATAAGCATCATAGCACCATTCTCTTATTTTACAGACCAGGAAATGGAGGCCCAGAGTTACCAAGGACACAGAAGTAGTGTGAAGTTTATACTAGTGTTTTTCAAACTGATTTAAGGGCAAAACTATTTTCAATACAATTTTATTTGAAAGGCTTATGTGTAAATATGTGAAATAAGAATTACTCTGGGTGAAACTAGGTTTGCATGGCCTGGCACCCCCTGCTTCCCAACTCTATGCCCCCAGATCCCTGAGGAATAGGGCCCTATAGATGGCAGTTTACAAACTACTGGAGTATACAAGCTCTACGCAAGATTAGAAAGGTTTCTTTTATTGCTACAATTCTGTTTCCAGGAGCACAATTTTATGATTTTAAATATTCACATAAGTTTGAAATTTTCTTTGATTTTAGAATGTATATATGTATATATTTGTTTATTCACTTACTTTCTAATTTGAGACAGGATCTCGCTCTGTCACTCTGGCTGGAGTGCAGTGACGTGATCATAGCTCACTGTGGCCTTGACCTCCTGGGCTCAGGCCAACCTGTGGCCTCAGTCTCTTGAGTAGCTGGGACTACAGGTGTATGCCATCATGTCTGACTAACTTTTTTTGATTTTTTAGTAGAGATGAGGTTTCACTATATTGTCTGGATTAGTCTTAAACTCCTGGCCTCAAGTGATCCTCCTGCCCCAGCTTCCCAAAGTGCTAGAATTATGGGCATGAGCCACCATGCCTGGCCTGATTTCAGAATTACTGATAATGTATCTGGTTTACTTGATGTTAAATCCTCCAATTATAATGCTCTTCCTTAAGGGAAAAATTCTTCTGTATTAAGATGCAGCTTCTAGAAGCATACTGTAACAAAAAATGAAGACCGCTGGGTGTGGTGGCTCACACCTGTAATTCCAGCACTTTGGGAGGCCAAGGCAGGCAGATCACAAGGTCAGGAGTCCAAGACCAGCCTGGCCAACATGGTGAAATCCCTGTCTCTACTAAAAATGCAAAAATTAGCCGGGTGTGGTGGCAGGCACCTGTAATCCTAGTTACTTGGGAGGCTGAGGCAGGAGAATTGCTTGAACCCAGGAGGCGGAGGTTGCAGTGAGCCAAGATTATGCCACTGCTCTCCAACCTGGGAGACAGAGCGAGATTCCATCTCCAAAAAGTGAAGACCATCCTGAACACAATTTGTAGTTTTGGATACTAATTGTGCCAATTAAAAACAGTAACAAATACTTATCTGTGGGGCAGCATAATTAGGAGGGTGTTTTGGAAGATAAGGCAAAAATAGGTGAGAAAATCTATTCTTTGAGGAGTGAGACCTAGATAAAAACTTACGAGATTCGGACTTTGTAGACAAATATGGAGCCAACTAAGATTTATGCACTGGTAAGTCACATGATTTGTTTTCTATTTTAGGAAAGTATCTTCAGGAGGCAGGTAAAAGATGCAATGAAGACTGAAGAATGGGAGAATGGATACTGTTACCAGCAGAGACCAGAAGGCTGTATATCAGGCAGTGGCTGTTACACAGAAATATTCTTCCCAAGTTCCTTCCCTTCAGTTCACTCTAAAAAAGATGGCATTCCTTAAGGCCCTGTCTTCTGCCTTTTATTATTTTCATTCTTGACACTCCTCTATTCCCATGGATTCAGATATCAAGTTTTCTTCAGAACGTAACAACTTAGCAATGGTTAGTTTTCAGCAAACCAAGTTTAAACACAGCAATTTTTCTGAAAATATACTTGGATCCATAAATTTTAATCAAAACTATCTTGCAAATCTGAGTTTTCAGCAAATCTCTCCTGAGCCTCATAGATGTCTGCAAGGTATCTGCAATTGGCTGTTGCAGGTGCTATGAACTGCACATGTCTCAAATGGAAGTCCTTCCCATATTATTACACACGGAGATGTCTTTTCCTTCACATGGATTTAGTCATCAGTTCCTAGCTCCTTATTATTTTTGGCTTGAATTATTGCAACAGCCCCTTATGGTCTTATTTCTTTCAGTAGGCTTTTCCCAGTCTTTTCAGAGCTTCTAGAATGAGCTTTTGAAACAACCAATATGATCATGTCATCCCCTTGCTTTAAATACTTTGATGGCTCCTTACTACCTTCAGGATAAAATTCAGCTCCTTAACACGCCAGTCAAGGACCTCGTCAATCCTGTCTACTTGTTCAGGTCCAGCTTTTTCTGCTTTCAACCTTGTATCCTAAGCTGCAGCCATTATGAAACATTTCTGGCCAGAGTAGGCTTTTCCACATGCTGTTTCTAATGCATCAAATGAATCCTTCCGCCTACCCAGCTCCTCTTAAAACCTAATTCATCCACTTCTCACCACACGGCCTCATAGTTTCCCTTCACTGTCCTTTTATTGCTTTTATGTTTCGCTTTGTGACTCTTTGATTAAAGTTACTTTCACTGGTTAGACTGTAAGTTCCATAAGTGCAAGGACTATTTTTGTTTTATTGACCATTATACCATCCAGACTCTCTTCTACCACAGTTCATGGAAAACCAGCAGGCACTCAAAGTATGTGTCAAATGAATAAATACAAATTTCAATGCTGGTTGGTGAGTGGGGATGGGGATCACTGATTGAGTAAGGACCAGAAGAATGTGAGACAGGAAAATGACCAAAAGCACAACTGGAGAGGTCTGCCATAGAAAGGAAAAGCAGTTCCTTCCCTGATACCTGAAAACAGCTGCAGGAGGGTAAAATTACAGACATACAGAGAAAGCAGGGATGAAAATGTGAGGGGATTCATATTATACGGCCTCTCTTCAAGAAAGCAGAAGACCAAGTCAACTTGGAGTAAGAAATGAGCAGCTTGAGTGAGAAATGTGGACATTGTTTTCTGACCTGTTGCTATAGAGAATGGGGTAGAGTCAGTAGGGAAGAACAAAAAAGATGACCAAGACCATGGGCCTCGCTGAGGTAGGTAATCACAAATCTCATGAAGAGACAGTGTCAATACAATTCTATAATTTTAAAAAGCTATGCTTAAATACCAGAGTAGAAGTGAGAAAAATGGGCAACTGGTTGTGCCCCCAACAGTCCTGGGCACTAGTGAAAGAAATGGACCACTAAATGTCCCCCCACCAGGCCTGGGGATTGGTGAGACAAGTGATACACTCCAAGCACTGCTGATGCATCTGGCATCATATTGCTAAATAATCCTGCTTTTATTTCCTAGTGGTCTGAGAGGTCTGGTTTGAGAAGAATGAAAACTGATTGCAGATAACCACGGAGGCAAGAAGCACCAGAAGGTACCCCCTTTCTTAGAATTCCTGCAAACTGAAGGGTCATTTGGGTTACCCACTTCCTCTTTTGGGACTAAACTATTTCCTAATCTCTTATCACTAGGGAATAGTTCTTCCCAAACTAGGTCACCAAAATACAGTGGTGTGTAAGAGGTGGCTGCTTAAAAACGCCTATAACAATGGGGAAGCGGTAAGAGAGGTAAAAAGAGAAAAGACTCATTAAGTACAAAAAAATTCAAATAAAAGAGTAATAAAAGCAAATTTGTTCCAATATGTTGAAACATCTTTTATTGTATGCATGGCTTGTCTGAATAAAAGACACACTTAAATAAGAAAAAGTTCTTCCCTTTTTATGTACCTAAAGGGGAACCATATTAAAATGAGAGACCAATATGACCCATTACTGTGACTGCTAAGTAATTATAAAAATATTAGCATACAGTTGATTTTCCATAGTTTATGAAAAGATTAGCATATGGTTAACTTCTGAAGCAAAGGAAATTAACATTAGTCAATAGGTATCTAAATTTAATTATTAGACATTTTATATATACTCATCACTTTGAGTTTCACAAAGCTGAATATATCTTTATGTAAAATTCTTATTTTTAAGTAGGGTAGTCTATAGCTCATATACCACTACTCACATACTTCAGTTAATGGAATAATTTCATTATTCCAGTAGGCAAAATTATAGTATAGGATCTTAAAATGAAAAGTTTTTTATTTTACATTTGTGTTTTTTCCTTTGATTACAATATTCATATTGTAATTTATATATATTATATATAAAAATTAAAATAGAGCAGTGGTTCTCAACTGGAGAGTAAGGAGTGATTCTGATTCTCAGGGAAATCTGGCCATGTCTGAAAGACATTTTTGATTGTCACAAGTGGGAAGAGGTGCGTCTGGCATCTAGTGGACAGAGGACAACAATGGCACTAACCATGTTATAATGCACAACATATTCCCAATGACAAAGAATTATCCAGCCCCAAATGCCAATAGTGCCGAGGTTGAGAAACACTAGAATAGCATGGTTGACAAAACAAGAGGACAGCAGAGTTAGGGTGACAGAGAATAACATCTTTCACATTTTAGATCTGTAACAGACTTTTGGAGGGACGTTACTGATATTTAGGTTAACCTTCCGTTTTTTCTTTGTGACACAGAGTCCTGCTCTGTTGCCCAGACTTGAGTGCAGTGGCATGATCACTGCTCACTGCAGCCTCATCCTCTCAGGCTGAAGCAATCCTCCCACCTCAGCCTCCCAAGTAGCTGGGACTACAGATGCAGAGTACCATGCCTGGATAATTTTTGTATGTTTTGTAGAGATGGGGTTTCACCATGTTGCCCAGGCCAGTCTTGAACTCCTGAGCTCAAGCGATCCATCCACCTTGGCCTCCCAAAATGCTGGGATTAAAAGCATGAGCCACTGTGCCCTGCTGAACCTCTGAAAAACATCGTGAAGAGCAAATATGTTACTTGATAAAAACAACCCTTAGAATTTGAGAATTTACAGTATTCTCTAAACTAAGTTTTAATAGAAGATCTGTGTAAGAAAAAATGAGATGTGGCAGGCGCTGAGCTCAGAGACTCAAATCAATGAAATAAGGAGCGGGTTGCTAAACAGAAAAGCAATTTATCCCTAGATTATTCTGTGAAACTTTCAATTAATGAGAATTTAGGAAGATATTGAGGAAATGACACATTCCCTAAACCTTATTTGAAGTGAAACTACAGGGGGATTCTCTCATGTTCCCTTCATTTCAGAACCACTGGCAATTCTCTAGGTCCTGCCTTCAGACTGGATACACTGAGAAGATAAGCAGCCTGCAGGGTCTCACCTTGTAGAGAGTTAAGAGGGTCCTGGAAACATGGAGAGCACTTGCCCAAAGTGGCAAGAAACAGGGCTGTTGTGGGGGAAGAGACAAAGCAGGGGCTGAGGTACACATGTCAAACACAATGGCAGAGGCACAGTAGTAAAAGAAGCAGTGAAACAAGTTGCCAGACTTCAAGAGAATCAAGGCCTTCTAAGTTCTGTTCCGAGAAGGAGAGAGTTCCTATTAATTTCTGGAGGCTTTGAGAGTCCTCTGTGTAGGTCAGTTCGGGACTCTACTATTGGGAGTGGAGTCTGTGGGTGTGAGGTAAACGTAACTCACACAGGCTTTGCTGTTACATCATTGGGATACCATCCACCTTCTTTATGGGACACTTATCTCTCTAGACTCCACAATAATATATATTTTTCAAATGCAAATAACATTTATATGAAATTAATACTTTTTTCTCAAGACAGGTGTTATAAATTATTGAAACAAATTATGGGGAAAGAAGAAAACATATTAGTGCTATCTGCATTGAAATTCTTCATGGGACACAAATAAGCACTTCAGTGTTTTTTTTTTTTGAGACGGAGTTTTGCTCTTGTTGCCCAAGCTGGAGTACAATGGCGCGATCTCAGCTCACCATAACCTCTGCCTCCTGGGATCAAGTGATTCTCTTGCCTCAGTCTCCCGAGTAGCTGGGATTACAGGCGTGGGCCACCACACCCAGCTAATTTTGTAGAGACAGGGTTTCTCCATGTTGGTCAGGCTGGTCTTGAACTCCTGACCTCAGGTGATCCACCTGCCTTCGCCTCCCAAAGGGCTGGGATTACAGGCGTGAGCCACCGCGCCTGGCCACATTTTAGTTTTAACTTACTTATAAGGTAAGATTTCAGGTCAGTTTCATCACTATCCTTGATGTATATAAAGTTAGTTTTGATTCAGTTCTCTTCAGATAAAGAAAGAAAACTTCAAATATTACAAAAAGTTTAAAGCAAATCCAAGCATAAATTAATTTTATTAAATATAATAGAGATAAATCACTGTATTTTCTTTGATGAACAGAATTACTAAACTAAAAAAATACAAATTGATATTATTCTTTAGCAATAGAAAAAAAGCAATAATTACGACCATATTTCCAAAGATTTAGTGTATATTAACTAACTACTGGCTATTTGGAAAAACTTTTACCATAACAAAAATCAGCACTGTGTATTATAAATTTGTTGTTGGACTTAAGATAATAATAAATTATATTATTCCTATGATTAACAATAATTCAGATTCATTCCTGGTACAGGGATCAATAAATGGAAAAAATTTTTCTCTATAAAGTGATATTTGAAAATAGTGTTATACAGCACAATTATTAGATACTTTGAAGACTAAGAAAAACACATGCACATTGAGGGCAATCTACTTATTGCCTACCATTTTTCTGAGAGTCTGACAGATTCACCGTTAAAAATACAAAAAATTAGCTGGGTGTGGTGGTGGGCGCCTGTAATCCCAGCTACTCCGGAGGCTGAGGCAGAGAACTGCTTAAACCTGGAGGGGTGGAGGTTGCCGTGAGCCAAGATTGCGCCACTGCACTCCAGCCTGGGCGACAGAGCGAGACTTCGTCTCAAAAAAAAAAAAAAAAAAAAAAAAAAAAAAATTTTGCGTGTGTTGTGTTTGGCTGGAAGAGGAACTACCATGAAGTTATCTAATGCTTTTGGGTTCTCTGTTCTTGTTTTGAACTAGGCAAGAAAGCAGCTGTTCCTGAACATAACTAGAGTATACATTTTGGTTTAGAAGAGTCTATCCTTTGGAATTAAGCTAGCATGCTCTTATTGACTCTACATGCTTAATAAAATAATGAAAATTATTAAGACACTCCTCTGCTCATGTGAAGATTAGCTATAATAGATATTTTTATAATTATCTTGAATAGCAAAACCAATAACTATTATTCATTTAATGAATTTTTAGAGAAGAATATAAGCAAAGATAACAGTAATTGCTCCACAGTTTCAAAAATAATCTAACATTTCTGTGCCTACTTATTACTGTACATCTAGCATTTATATAAAAACATACTTGACTGTATTAATGTTGAAACACTAATAGAAGGTAAACAGTACTTTCTTGCTTTGGGTTTTGTTTTTTAGAAAAAACAAAGAAAAAAGAAAATAGGATTTTCAGGAGTTTAATTCCTAAAACAGATTTTAGGAATTAAAAAAAGAAAACTGGGTATTTTGGTACCTAAAAATGGTTAAAAAATAGGATGGTCTCTGCTAATAAGAAAAGAGGCCAGGAGTGATGGCTCACACTTGTAATTGCAGCACTTGGGGAGGCCGAGGCGGGCAGATCACTTGAGGCTAGGAGTTTGAGATGAGCCTGGCCAACATGATGAAACCCCATCTCTACTAAAAGTACAAACATTAGCAGGGCGTGGTGGCCCACACCTGTAGTCCGAGCTACTCGGGAGGCTGAGGTAGGAGAATCACTTGAACCGGGGAGGCAGAGGTTGCAGTGAGCTGGGATCCCGCCACTGCACTACAACCTGGGTGACAGGGTGAGACTCCATCTCAAAAAAAAAAAAAAGATGTTGAAGATATATTGAAAAAAGAAAAAGCAGAATCTTAAGTATGATCCTAGTTTCATAAACATAAAAAGTAGACAAAGATATGTCTAGTTATATATGCAAGAACATTTTTGTAAGCATGCGCAAGAAACAGAATGAGCATAAATACCAGCAGGACAGAAGATTCATTTTTCATTTTATACTATACTGGTTAAAATTTTAAAACTATGGCTCTTTTTCCAGCTGGAACCATGGAGGGTGCAGAAGAGAAGAAGAAGAAGGTTCCCGCTGTGCCAGAAACCCTTAAGAAAAAGCGAAGGAATTTCGCAGAGCTGAAGATCAAGCGCCTGAGAAAGAAGTTTGCCCAAAAGATGCTTCGAAAGGCAAGGAGGAAGCTTATCTATGAAAAAGCGAAGCACTATCACAAGGAATATAGGCAGATGTACACAACTGAAATTCGAATGGCGAGGATGGCAAGAAAAGCTGGCAACTTCTATGTACCTGCTGAACCCAAATTGGCGTTTGTCATCAGGATCAGAGGTATCAGTGGTGTGAGCCCAAAGGTCCGAAAGGTATTGCAGCTTCTTTGCCTTCATCAAATCTTCAATGGAACCTTTGTGAAGCTCAACAAGGCTTCGATTAACATGCTGAGGATTGTAGAACCATATATTGCATGGGGGTACCCCAATCTGAAGTCAGTAAATGAGCTAATCTACAAGCGTAGTTATGGCAAAATCAATAAGAAGCGAATTGCTTTGACAGATAACGCTTTGATTGCTCGATCTCTTGGTAAATATGGCATCATCTGCATGGAGGATCTGATTCATGAGATCTATACTGTTGGAAAACGCTTCAAAGAGGCAAATAACTTCCTGTGGCCTTTCAAGTTATCTTCTCCATGCGGTGGAATGAAGAAAAAGACCACCCATTTTGTAGAAGGTGGAGATGCTGGCAACAGGGAGGACCAGATCAACAACAGGCTTATTAGAAGAATGAACTAAGGTGTCTACCATGATTATTTTTCGAGTCTCGTCAGCTTAATAAACAGTACCTGCTCGCAAAATGAAATACATTGTTGTATTTGTGATTTTTTTTGTTGTTGTTAGCCTGCCTCTGTCTTCCCGTAACTATTGTGGTAAGTCTGGTGTGTGATAAAATTAAGCCAAATCAACTGCCCATTTTGTGCAAAATCAGGGTCGAGTCTGTGAAAAACATCTCTCTTAGGTTTTTAAAAGGCTTTTCTCTACAAAAGATTTTGTTTTTAACTGTGCTGAGTAATTCAAAATGGGTTTATTCTAAGCCTGTTTCACAAGCATTTGTACATAATTTGTAGGTACGGCAATCCAACTTTGGTTTATGGAAAAAATTGAATTCAGTTTCTAAAATTTATCTCTTGGGCCTTCGCTTGTTTATAAACTACCATATAAATGTGTTTTTCTTTTGCCTTCCAAAAAAAAAAAAAAAAAAAAAACAAAAAACAAAAACTATGAACATATATTATTTTTTTACAGTAGAACAACTCTAATAATTAAAAAAATTTTAGTAATAACTTTCCTCCCCAAATAAATGGATCATACAGGTTAATACTTAGGCTAGCAAAAACAAAAAGGCTAAAAAACAAAAAAAGTCCCAAAATACAAAAAAATAGAACAAAGTTTGTCAGCACTACTTGTTTTCTAAGCTTCTGAGTTTCTCTCCTTCCTGATAACACCTATATTCTCTTTTCTATTAGATGCAATTTGTAGCACACCTTGGTAAAAACGTTCTGGAATGAACTTGGAGGAAAACATTATCCTGCTCCCACTCTCCTGTGGTATAAGTTGTTACTGATTTGTTCTGGGATGATTAACTCATCTCGTCCCCTCCTCCTCCAGCAAAGAGCCAGCAACAAATGCTGCCATCACCTACTAACATTTCAATGAACCAGATGAAATGCTGGAAGGTACCTGGCACAATCAGCAACAGAGCAGGTGTGTTCCACTTGGAAGAACATGTAAGATGCAGCAGCTGCCAAGCTATTAAGAAGTATAATTTTACTTCTTACTCTATAGTTTGAAAAGAAATAATTTTAAAAAGGAAAATGATTGAGGTTTCTTTTTCATTAAAAATAGAGTACAATTCTTGAAACTTACATATGAAGAAGGGTACAATGAAACAAACACAAAACAGGGATGTGGGCTGGGTAAGGTGGCTCAGGCCTATAATCCCAGCAGTTTGGGAGGCTGAGGCAGGTGGATCACTTGAGGTCAGGAGTTTGAGGCCAGCCTGGCCAACATAGTGAAACCCTGTCTCTACTAAAAATACAAAAATTAGCCGGGCATGGTGGTGCACACCTGTAATCTCAGCTACTTGGGAGGCTGAGGCATGAGAATTGCTTGAACTTGGGAGGTGGAGGTTGCGGTGAGCTGAGATCTCGTCACTGCACTCCAGTTTGGCAACACAGCGAGACTCTGTCTCAAACAAACAAACAAACAAACAAAGAAAACAAAAACAAACCAAAAAATCAGGGATGTAAAAAACCAGTGTGATACAAAACCTGGCTAACTGTGCAGGTACCAACTGTGTGTGTGTGTGTGTGTGTGTTGCTAACTAGATGGTAGAGGAAAATGGGCACTGGCCTGAGAATGTGGAGGCCATGCTCCTAATTAGCAGCATTATTTTAAACAAACTTAGAGTTTCCTGGATCTCAGTTTCCTGTAGAATGAAGGAGTTGATTAGAATCACCAAGGATGATCTCTGAGGTCCTTTCCATGTCACTAGTTTTGTAATTCTATGAACTTAGATGCCCCACAATTTTAGTCACTTTGTCAGAGACTACTTTTCATGTTCTTTCTTAAAAAAAAAAACAAAAAAAAACATATCTTATATGTGATAATAAAAATAAGACTTGTACATGAAATTAAATATCTGACAGACTCTGTGGGAGGTTTATAAGGTAAGGTATTGATAAAATCAAACCATATATACTTTAATAAAGGAGGTAAATTTAAGAAATGCAACTAGCCAGGTGCTAAGAAGCTCAGTTACACATTTCTCAAAAGTTGGCTGTTAGTTCCATGACTCAGAGTGCACCCAAATCATTTTAATTACTCAAGGCAACATTATATTTCTTAGGGGTTTCTTTTTACATAAACATAGATCATTTGTTATACTTTCTCTCACTGGGAAGTAAAATACTGTCTTACACACATAGCACATTCCTAAGAGGAAAAAATATATGCAGGATTATATTCTAACACGTGGATTCAGATAGAGAAGATCAAATTCTTCAACAAAAGAAATCCATGCATCTTAAGCTTTAAAACCTAATTTGAGTCTCATACCCTCCATTAGAACATTCCTACTCCCTGGCCCAAATGGAGTTTTACCCTCTCTAACTCCTTTACATGACTGTAAATTCCTTAAATGTATTAGAATTAAGGTTTGGCCATCAGTGGGATTAGTCTGAAGTAGACCTCAAGGGTTATGATGGTATCTGAAGAACTGGTCCGCTGCAATATGAGTATGAAGGCATGTTTGAAGCATGGAGATCAGTCTGTGAGGGGCAAAAGTCATAGGAAATTTAAAAAATCAACTACTGTCTAAACTAAGACTATGATGCAGTGAGTCCACCTAAGTAGAGGAGTGGCACAGGCAGTGACAACTGGGACATTTTGGAAGCGAGTAGGAGGTCCCTATCCCTAAGAACATAGGCACATCAGGAAGATGAAGGGGCAATACCAACTTCACAGGTAAGACACTGACAGAGTTCTTTATATTTCCTCTGGCAGAGTTGACGTTAACTCAAGGATAATAGACAGAAACATACCAAGAGGAGCGGGGGTCAGGTCACCTCAGTTTCAAAGGATAGCATGTTGCAGAATCAGGGACATGAGAAAATCACAGAAAGTAAAGGCTGTATCTTTCATAGCATCACACAGTTTTTAATATAGACTAAACATATTGTTAGCTGCCACAGCAACCCTTTATACCAATGTTATAAATGCTTCCACTGCATTAAAGGTTTTTATGTTGTAAATTTAGACCTCAGGTTTGTGTTACGTTTGTGTTAACCTCATGTTTATGTTATGGGCCTCATGTTCACGTGTTAAAATCCTAACTCTCAATGAGATGGTTATTAGAAGGTATTTGGGGGGTAATTAGGTCATGAGGGCAGAGCCCTCATAAATGGTATTGGTGGTTTTATAATGAGACACACAAAAACGCTTGCTTCCTCTCTCTGCTCTCTGCCCAGTGAGGATAAGTGAGGTTGCAAACCAGGGAGGAGACTTTGACCAGACCCTGGATCTGTCAGCACATTGATCATGAACTTCCCAGCTTCCAGAACTGTGAGAAAAAAATGTTGTTATTTAAGCCACCCAGTCTACATTTGTTATAGCAGACGCAACTAAGACAAGCATTTTCGTAAATTCCTAAATCTGGTGCTGAATTACAAACAATGGGTAATACTACACATGCAACATTTGCCCATTATCAAATTTCTGCCAATCCTTTTGACTGTATCCCTTACAGTCCTTACATTGTTGGAGGCAACCATCACCATGCTTATTTGAAACTGATGTTTTACCAAGAAACCATTTTTCTTTCAGTTCCTTACAGCACAGGCTATTCATTCTCACATGCCCATTTTCACATAGTTCATAGTTCTCTCATGAACCATGAGAGCCAGGAGTTAAGTGACCTCCTCTTAGCTCCCTACTGCTGATTTTAGGGTACTGTAATGCCAAAGCACTTTTCCTTGGGTGCTCTGACATCTGGTTATTACATCCTCTGCTTATCTTTGCATCTGTGATCTGCAGACCTGTGGTCACTCTAACACAATGGCTGCCAATGTTGGCTGCACATTAAAATTACCTGGAAAGCTTTTGAAATCTGCCCTTGCCAAGGTCCTATTTCACCAATTAAATGTATTTGAAGGGGTAGAGATTGTAATCCATATCTAGTTTTTTAACTGGTTTGGTGATTTCAATGTGAAGCCAAAGTTGAGACCTTTGTTCTAACCTAAGAATTAAGGATATCAGCTCTTTGTTCATCGGTTTCCTCTTCATCCTAACTCTTGCTATCATCCTGGAATCTTAATGTTCAAGAGTACAACCTATCCAACACTCTGGGTCCTAGTTCCTTGACCAGTTCAACTCTAACAACATGTTCCTCAATTTCACTTCAGCTTTTAGACATATTCTATGAATTTATCATAACCTGAGCTGCAAGACATCTGAGACACTAAATAAGCAAGAGTTTATGGCCTTGAACACTATAGTTCCAGCTTGCTGACTCCTTTTCCATGTGACACTATGCCTCTACCTGGGCCCCAGTAGCTTGCTTTCTAACTCTGCCAGTCTTCTGATTCTATGTCCTTTCCAACTGGATAATCCTCTATGGTGCGTCACTCTGGTAACTTTAACCTCTTGTGTTCCTTTCACATTCACAACTCCAGTTATATATTAAACCAAATCTGCCTCCTCTACTGCTATGCCTTAGATGCTGAGAAGAGACTACTGAAGAAAAAAATCCAACGGTACAGATTTATGCCACTTCCATTTTTATGGTATCCAAACAGCAGCTCCCAGAACTACTAAGGAATCTTTTCATATATCCTAAATGAGCCCCTATTTTCCTTACCCCAATGGTTATTATACTTCTTGTGCTCCTATCTCACTCCTTTTGCCTCTCGCATTAGAAGTAAACCTTGCTTTTTGTTTTGGAGAACATAAAAATATCTTTAATTTCTAGACTTCAACCCTTTATTAACTTATCTGCATCCCTATCCACATTTACCTGTGTTAGAGGGGCACTGCTCTAAGCTCCATACTGTTGACATTTTTGGCCAGAGAATTCTTTGTTGGGGGAGCTCTTCTCTGCATTCTAGGATATTGAGCAACATCGATGACCTCTACCCACCAGATGCCAATATTATCCCCCACCTTGTAGTTGAGAAAACAAAAAACATCTCCAAACATTGCCAAATGACTCCTGGAAGGCACAATCACTCTCAGTTGAGAACCCTCTGCTTGGAGCAAGACTAATCTGTCAATCTGTCTTTCCAATAAAGTATTTTCTGCTTTCTCCAAGATCCACTGTGTCCTTGGTGTCCTTTCTTTATCTATCTTCAACCTGAACCTGTCTATTGGCTTTGTCTCCTTAATATATAATTTTACGTCTGTCCATTATTTAAAAAATAATTCATGGACACCAGGCCTCCCTTTAGCCACTGCGGAATCTTTTTTTATTCTTCAAAGAGAAGCTCTGAGAGGGCTTCCATGAGCGTTCACATGCTGGGGCCTCATTCTACCTTTACTCTGCTCTTCAATCCTTGCCACTCTACTGATACTGGTGCAAAGCTACCAGGGTCCTCTGGACGACCAAATGCTTCGACAACCTAACTGCTTGGCTGTTTCCAGCTAGACTCTTCTTGAACCTCTCTACCTCTTCTGGCTTCCAGGGCACTTTTTTTAATGTTTATTATTTTTTCTTTTTTTCCTTTATTCTTTCTCAATTGTCTCTTCTTTTAACTCTCCCTTAATACTAGTGTTTAACTGGGTTCTGTCCTTGGCCTTCCCCTCTTATAACTCTATGACATACTTTCTGGGCTCTGCCTTCATTACAAGCTTCCATTTACTGATATAATAGAACTAACACACTAATTCTCATTTGATTTTGAAGCTCTACATTCTCTCAAATTCCAATCCTGCATTACTGGCTCCCAGTGAATACTTCTCTCTGGGAGCACTACAGATACTACTAACAAATTGAGATATCTAAAACCGAGCTTGTCATCTCTTACTCTGCAAGGAATGATGATTTCTTGCCCCTGTCTTCCCAAATCTTCCTTATTTAATTACTTCTGTTGCACCACTGTTTATTCAGTTGCATAAGTCAAGACGCTTAGCAAAATCCTAGATTCCAACCTCACTAATAAAATCCAATCAATCATAAAATCCTGTCAATTACAGCTTATGTCCCCTGCCCTCCATCCCCACTAGTTCAGGTTTTCATATTTTATTTCCATGGATTCCGAACTTCCTTGTGCTAGGTCCTTAGCTACCTCAAATTCAGCAACTATTCTGCTGCGCTAGAATGACCTTTCTAACATGCAAATCTGTTCATGTCATTCCCTGAATTACCTCCTTCAGGGGATTGATCCCCTTCGTCTCGAGTATAAAATCTAAGTGTTTTATCAGAGTATGCTACGCTCTTCTGTGGCCTGCTTCCTGCATTTCTCCCGTCCTTCTCTCTATTAGAACTTACGCCCAGACATAATCATAGATCCCATAACTTAATTATGTTATTCCCTCTGCTGGAAAGTTTTTTCTAACTTCACTGATTTAACACATATTTTTGCATCCTAGATGCCTCAGGTCAAGTATTTCCTCCTTAGGAACTCTACATGGACTCCCCCAGGGTATATTTAAGAGGCTTTCTTCGTATGTGTTCCCAATATACTGTGTATATATCTTCATTACAGTTTCTACCAGAGTCTACTGGACTTGCTTGCTTGCAGGTGTGTGCGCCAGTCTGTAAGCAACTTAAGGGCAAGTGCCTTGCCTACTCCTGAAACTCCTGTTTCAGTGGGGATTAATAGAGTGCATGGACGAAGGCATTCAATAAATACATGCTGAATGACTGAACAATACATGTCAGGTTCAACTGTCAAAAAAATTTATTTTGACATTGTAATGATATGTACATGAAATGTATTTGTAAAAAAAACCTATGTTGGTTCATGGAATCAAGAAGCAGTGAGGTTACTCAGTCTAAGGGAAGAGCTAATGTGGTATAATAAAAGTTTAGTAAGCAGTATACACGACAGTACAGCGCTTATTAAACATTCCTGCCAAAGCACTGATAACCTCAGAAGAATACTGATTAACATCCCCGAAGGGCCTGATGACACAGACGGAAACACACGACAGTTCTCTGGCTGCTGTGGCTGATAATACATCCACATTCATTTTTAACATAAAAACATTTAAAATTACTTCCAAGTAAAAGGAATGCTCCAGAAAGATAGAACATCTTAGTTTTGTGAACTCCAGTGATCTCCAGCATAAATGTTTACCTCCCAGGTGGGGCTGATGACACTGTCCGTACCACAGTTAAAGAAATAAGTGCAGAGTAGAGATAGCACCTAAAGCCACAAGTTCCACTTTGGGTCCTTGTCCTATCACTTAGGCTGTGACCCGGAGTCTACTTTAACCTCTCTGAGCCTCCTCAGTTTCCTTATCTGGAAAATGGCTATAATATTTGCCTTATGTATTTCATAATGATGTAGGTACCAAGACATAAAAAATAATGTGAACAATGAAGGATAACAAGCATAAAAAATAAAGTAGTATTTTATCCAGAGACAGTGAAAATCAAAATACACATGCAAACACATATTCTTAAAAACATTACCTTTTGATGAGCTGGAGACTTTTCTATTTTAGTTTTTTCCTCAGGGCTTAAAGGAGGGGATCGCTCTTTTATCTCAGGAGGCAGTTCTTGATACAGTGCTGAAATTGGAAAAAGGAATTCATGCAATCAAATTGAGGAGCACTGCTTCATGGGGGAAAAGCAATTGATGGTAGGGGCAAATACGAAATTAAAGAAATATTCAGCTCCTTGGTGTACCAATAAGACACCTAAAACTTACTTGTTATGGCAATTTGCAGTTTTACTCACTAGTTATCAAAAGAACTATGATTGGAAAATTTTAATCATCTGGATTTCAGAAATGTAGAAGGTGTCATTTTCACTTATTATGTGGTCAGACAGATGCTTATTTTATCTCAATACACATTTACCAGGAACCTGCTAAATGCCAGGATATCTGCTAGGAACTGCTGGAGAATATATGGAGATCATCAAAAGATGGTCTCCACTAGCAAGGAGCTTACAATCTGGTCAGAGAAAGACATCTTTACAAGTAACTGTAAAATAAATGTGACATTATTTGAAAGTGAAATAATTACAAAGACAAACTCTGATGTGGGGATGGAAAACGCTTAGTGGAAGAAGTGGTAGGTGTATTAGACTCTGAAGACTAGGTAGGATTTTACCAGTCAGAGGTATGCAGAAAAAATAATGTGGGGGCAGGGCACAGTGGCTCACGCCAGCACTTCGGGAGGCCGAGGCGGGCGGATCACTTGAGGCCAATAGTTTGAGGCCAGGCTGGCCAACATGGCGAAACCCCGTCCCCACCCAAAAATATAAAAATTAGCAGGGCATGGTGGTGGGCACCTGTAGTCCCAGCTTGGGGAGGCTGAGGCATGGGAACTACTTGAACCTGGGAGGTGGAGATTGCAGTGAGTCAAGATAGCACCACTGCACTCCAGGCTGGGAGACAGGGAGAGACTCTGTCTCAAAAAAAAAAAGGAAAAGATAATTTGGGAAGGTGATATGAAATTAGTAAGCATGGAGTTAGGACTCTATATGATATTGAATCTATATACAGTGTTGAATTTAAGATTCTTATAATCCAATATTCCATGTAATCTATTGAATCTATATAGGGTATTGAATCTAAAGAGCTATGTGCAAATTTTGAAGGGTTAAAACAAAAATGTATTTTGGTTAAGAACATCTCTGAATTGAAAGAAATTACTGAAATATACTTGATCAAAATCGTACAACTAAGATTATGAGATATACTAATTGTCTTCGTATGTGGAGTGGTTTTATTATTGGGTTTCTTTATCTCATATTTTAAGGGTGTTAGATGTGATGGGGAGAAGCTGATCATGTTGTTCTTTCCAGCGCCTTAAGATACAAAGAGAGTAAGTTCTTTATAACAGTGGAAGTATGAACTTCTTTTATTGTGGTGTTCTCTTAGAGGACAGGCTCTCAATTGAACAGTGGGTAGAGATTCTGCTCATACACTCCCTTAGATCATTGACTTTGCATAGTTGGCTTCAGATAAAGATCAAGGACAATTCTTCCTACTATTTTTAGACTAGAATATGCTACTGACAGTCATTTTTTTATCTAATGTTAAAACTGGGCAATTGAGTTTTTTGTTAAATTCAGGTAAAAAAAGGATAAAAGGGAAAGGGAAATAATCCCTAATGAAGTGTGAGAATTCAATCATTACAGTCTCAGATTTTCTAAGTTTTTTTTTTTTTCCCTGTTTGTTCTGGTCTATACGAGGCTTTTTAAAGAAGCAGTGACTGATGCCAAAAGAAAACATAAATTATTCTGGGATATAATAAAGAATTATGGCAGGTGAAGGATGGTCATTATTGAGACAAATAATTAATTTCTATATGTAGCCATCAACTCATCACTGCAATATGCCTCAGAGGTCTGGCTTTGATCATTATGGAAGAAGAAAAAATTTTATTAGCTTTTAAAATAAATTTATTTTTTGTGGAGATGAGTCTTGTTATATTGCCCAGGCTAGTCTCAAACACTTGGCCTCAAGTGATCCTCCCTTTTCAGCCTCCTGAAGTGTTGGGATTATAGGCATGAGCCACTGCATCTGGCCTTATCAGCTTTTCAATTCACTGTAGCTCAAACATCTATATCTTCTCAAGATCTGCAAGCCTAAGAGGTTATTTTTGTAAACTAGATTCTCAAGTTAAAGCACTTAATCCCACCTTGCCTAGAGATACACAAGTGAGAAAATTTAAAAAATATTTCCACTTGTATACGAAAAGAATAATGGATTCTAATATTTCGTTAAAATGAGGCATACTCCAGAGTATGTGCTGGCAGCTGTTGATTTAAAAAGCTTGATTTAAACCGAAGCTACCCCTGTTTAACCTCAGCTGTTGACCCTGTGGGAGAGCCAACGATGGGAAGAAGGAACTTGGCTATTTTAGATGATCTGGAAGTTAAAAGTGCTGAACTTATGGAACTTATATGCTGTCTTATGCCTACATGGGAATTAACCTGTCCTAAAATTTCTTCCTTTCATATGGTCTTATGTTTTTTCCATTACACAACCTCTTCTAAACACAAAAATATACCTCTAACAGAGTTTAAGAGTTGTATGTCAAAATTAGCTGGGCATGGGAGCATGCGCCTGCAGTTCCAGCTACTCATGAGGCTGAGATGGGAGGACTGATTGAGCCCGGGAGGTCAAGGCTGCAGTGAGCCATGACTGCATCACTGCACTCTAGCCTGGGTGACAAAGTGAGGCCCCGTCTCAAAAAAAAAAAAAAAAAAAAAAAAAAAAACAGAGTTATATGTCATTTACTACTTACAAGAAGGTAACTGAAATAGTTACACAGAAGAAATTAAGAATTTTGTTATGTGAATGAGAAGTGGTACAATTTTTGAGACACATAGCACTTTTTAGGGGAGGAGTCTGCTGACTGTGGCAGATAAGCTGAAGAAGGGAGCTGCAGTGAGACTTAGGGCACTTGAGAGACTGGGGAAGGGAGCAATGGGAAGGACCTGGCTGCAGACAAGGTCGTGGGAAGGTGCCAAAGATAGACAATTTTATCTAGGCTTAGCCCAGCATCTGGTAATCACGAAGGAAATTCTTCTTCCATTCCTTCATCTCTTTGGCTGTCAAAATTGAAAACTTATAAGTTATAATCAATAATATTTTTGTTTAGTCATAGTTTTGGGTTAAACAGTTTCATGGACTAGCCTGAAAACCAACTATTATTTATAATAATTATTTCTTTACAGAAACAAAAGACTTAAATATTCAAAACACAGATTGTTCTCAATTTCAAGGCTGCCTACACTACATTTTTTTTTTTTTTTTTTTTGAGACAGAGTTTTGCTGTCTTGCTAGGCTGGAGTGCAGTGGCACAATCTTGGCTCACTGCAACCTCTGCCTCCCAGGTTCAAGCGATTCTCCTGCCTCAGCCTCCCAAGTAGCTGGGATTACAGGTACCTGCCACCATGCCTGGCTAAATTTTGGTATTGTTAGTAGAGACGAGGTTTCGCCATGTTGGCCATGCTGGTCTTGAACTCCTGACCTCAAGTGATCTGCCTGCCTCAGCCTCCCAAAATGCTGGGATTACAGGCATGAGCTACAGTGCCTGGCCTGCCTACACTACATTTTGAATCAGAACCAGAATTTTTGTGCTTACAGAAGAAAAGCTTACAGATGCTATCATTTAATTCCTTCATTTTACAGAAGGTAACTGGGGCATATGAGTGTAAGATGTTGAGCTGAGGTTAAAAGTCAGTTTTCCTGACCCCTGAGTGTTGTGCTTTTCCTAGCATGCTATCAAGTTAATTGTGGATAGGATGTATTCTTCTGAAGAAGCACTACTACTGTACTTCTTCTCTTTAATGATAGTTTTAAAGTTATTATTATTTTCTGTTTTCAGGCTCTCTGCGTTAGTTCTGTTTTCACCTCTCAAGGCCTACTGGTGAATCTACAGCTTTCAGAAACCCGTATTTAGATTTTCTTTTCTAGTTCTTTTTTTTTTCATTTTAAGCTGTTATTTATTGAACAGAAACCATTATTAAAACACAAAGTAGAAATTAAAATACAAGATAGGTTCATACAGTCTTGTCACATCACATGGTAAGTTCTAGGCTTTGTCAACATGTGCATATAGCTTTTAAATAATTGTCATTTATCAACTTTGTGCTTACATATTTTCAGCTCTGGCTCATTTTGTTTTTTCCCATAAATGAGGGCTAAATTTACTTGAGAATGAAACAACTTATTGTAGTTTTGTTTTCACAGGTAACCAGCTAGGACTGAGGTATACAAAGTAAAAGAACTGCAGTTGGGGAACTAGAGGCTTTTAAGATGCCAGTCAGCTGAGAAGTCACTGTGGCAAGAGAAGAACTGGCAGAACTGTGCACGAGGCAGATGGCAGGGTCAAACGAGTTGAATAAGAAAGGTGGTAGCTAGAGGGGCAGGGTCCCCTGGGATAAGAAGTCCATGAAACAAACATTCCAATCTCAGAACGTAGCAGCTTTCTAACATACTAGTGCCTCCTCTTTTTATTTTTTTACATCATGAGAATGAAAAGCAATATCCATTGGTAAACATATGCAAAGGTTACAAAGACAGTAAATTAAAGACTAGAAAATGATAAAATCTTGGACTATCAGTTATACCATACTAGTAAACCAGGAAGGGAGCATAAAACTTACTTTCACTAGCCACATGATTAGCTGGAAAATAACCTTCCTGTCCCTTTCCTATGCTGCCATACCACCAGTCTTCATTATCTTTGAAAAACACTCGGATAATGTCTCCGCGATGGATGGTTAGTTCATCTGATCGATTCGCTGTGTAGTCATAAAGAGCCACTACCTAAGAGAGAGATAAGACCACCACAGCTTTATCACAACTGTACCACAGAGAAAACCCCCAACATTCACTTCCTCTTGCAGAAGAGCAGCTGAAACCAAAGCAGTACTTTGGTAAGTGTGAGGCTGTCTCAAAGTTTGCTAATGGGATGAGGGGTGGTGGGAACACAGCAGGAGAAGCAAGATAAAAGACTGTGGGATTGAGAAATGGTTACAAGCATTCAATACACTAAGATTAGCTTCAAAATAGCAGATGTTAATTTTTTTAAGTAAATTACTTGTGAAGCAAATTAAAAAAAAGTTTGCATACCATTTACTTTTTTAGAATTGTTTTATACTACCTTTAAGTCTCATTCTCTGTGCTAAGCAGATGCATCTGAAAAAAAATTCTTCAGAAGGTCTACAGTTTTACAAAAAGGAAAAACTCAGTGGAACAATCTGATTGCATCGCTTGGTTTACTGTTAATGTCTCTTTTTGAGATAAATTTCTGTACACACACATAAATTTTTTATGTTTTACATCAACAACTTAAACCTTCTATCTTTAAAAAGTATCCTTATAAGTTATTTTTACTTGATACGAATTTCAGAGGAAAAGCCTTTTTATGAGAATCCTCTTCTTTGTGTTATGGTAATCATATTTGATTTCCTTTTCTTTTGAAAACCCAAGTCAAAATGATATGGCAGGGGCTGCACAGGAATTTAAAAATCCTTGGCTGGGCATGATGGCTCATGCCTGTAATCTCAGCACTTTGGGAGGCCAAGGCAGGAGGACTGCTTGAAGCCAAGAGTTCGAGATCAACCTGAGCAATAAAGCCAGACCTTCATCTCTATACAAAAAAAAAAAAAAATTAATTGGGTGTGGTAGTGTGTGCCTGCAGTCCTAGCCACTCAGGAGGCTGAGGTGGGAGAATCACTTGAGCCCCAGGGTTTGGAGGCTGCAGTGAGCTATGACTGCACCACTACACTTCAGCCTGGGTGCCTGGGTGACACAGAAAGACCTTGTCTCTAAAAAAAAAAAGAAAAGAAAAAAAAAATCTCTTATAGTAGTTAAAAGGAGGAAGACCTCAATTCATTTTAGATTTAGATCTGATACACTGTATAAAGCAGGACATAATAACATCTATACTAAATAATACATTTAGGCTGTTTTCCCCTCTACTTAAACAGTATCTGAAAATGTTTGGCTTATACAACTACATATGTAATGGAAAATTACATATATATATGTAATTTATATATATATTTATATATATATTTACATATATATATATATACAACCATCAACCAGGCAATTCTAACAAATGAGTTTGGACTTAACTGCTGTCACCATATAAGAGCAGTAATGATAATATATATATATCATGTCCCAGTGTGCACAGCATGTGTGAGTCCAGGGAAGAGACACCTAAGAATCCAGTGTGGTGGGAACCCGGCATTAGATGTGAGAGCTGAGACAGAAGGGTAGGAGAAGCTGAGGCTAATGGAGTAAGTAGGGCTCAGATCATGCATGTTGAAAAAGTTCAGACTCAATAATATGGCTAATGGAAAGGCACAGAAGGGTTTTAACCAGAGGATTCCGTTACAGTTCACATAGCTGTTTCTGGTACCTTTTAATCCATTTAACAATATTTATTAACACATCAACCAGGCAATTCTAACAAATGAGTTTGGACTTAACTGCTGTCACCATATAAGAGTGGTAATGATAATTTAATTCAAATGGCTCAAATGCAATGCCTATTGTACAGCTTAGCATAGTATCTAATTTACAACATGTGATGCAGGGTATTATTTAAGGTTTACAAGTTATACTTTTATATCGATTAAGTCACCTACATAAAAGTGGAACTTTTAACTTTTCTCTTTGTTCTCCAAATTTCTCTTTCACTCTCTCACCTGGTACTATCATAGAAGAGGAAAGCTAATTAAAATGTACTGAGTGCTTACCATGTTCTAGATACCATGCTAGTTGTTTAGGTGTTATTCTGCTTAATCCTTATGACAACTTGGTGAGGCCTTGTATCCTTGTTTCCATTTTACAAAAGAGGAATTTGATGTCCAGAGAAATTTAGGAACTTCCCTAAAGTCAAGTAAACTAGTAAGTGATAGAATCAAGACTTAAACCCAGTCTCAATCTCTCTCCTTCCTTTCCTTCTTTCTTTCTTTTCCCCTAGTTCCAAGAAACTCTGTGATGGTTCGTTCCTGTTGTTCCTTATCCTGGTTGTGGTACACTGAAACACCACAACTTTAATGAGTCTCATGCAAATATGAGGTTAACATATGCTTATTTGTCTGGAGCCCTAGGTGGCTATTGGGAAGGAGACAGGCGAGATTCAGCTTAGGCAACAGAATCACTTAGAATATCCTGCATCAGGCTGTGTCACTGTGTGAACCTTGGAAAATCTGAAGCTTATCAAGTGAAGTCTGAAAAATTTTCCTGAATTTTACACACAGGGGTATCTTGATAAAAGAATCCCTTCAGAGGCACAGGGGTCCAAAAAGCCTATGAGAGTCGACACTACACCTTTTCTATTATAGTACCTACTGATTATTCTCTTCTTACAGAACCAAATACACACATTAATTTTGCATGGCCCACTAGTACCTGTAAACATGTTCTGCACTCTGTGACTGTTATGGACTGAATTGTGTCACTCAAAATTCACAGGCTGAAGCCCTAGCTCCCAGTGTGAATGTATTTGGAGACATGGCCTTTATAGAGGTAATTCAGATTAAATGAAATCATAGGGGTGGGGCCTGGATTAACAGAACTGGTATTTTTATGAAAGGAAGATACATACAGTGAGAAAGTGGCCATCTGCAAGACAACAGGAGAGGCAGTAGGAGAAACCGACTGTGCTAGCACCTTGATCTTGGTCTTCTAGCCTCCAGAACTGTGAGAAAATTAATTTCTTCTTCTTTTTTTAAAAAATTATTTTAATAGCTTTAGGGGTGCAAGTGTTTTCTGGTTACATGGATGAATTGTAGAGTGGTGAAGTCTGGGCTTTCAGTGTACCTGTCATGTAAATAGTATACAATGTACCCCACAGGTAATCTTTTTTTTTTTTTGAGACAGAGTCTTGCTCTCTTGCCCAGGCTGGAGGGCAGTGGTGCCACCTCAGCTCACTGCAACCTCCGCCTCCAGGGTTCAAGCTATTCTCCTGCCTTGGCCTCCTGAGTAGCTGGGATTACAGGTGCCCGCCACCATGCCCGGCTAATTTCTGCATTTGTAGTAGAGATGGGGTTTCACCACGTTGGCCAGACTGGTCTCAAACTCCTGACATCAGGTGATCCGCCTGCCTTGGCCTCCCAAAGTGCTGGGATTACAGACGTGAACCACTGTGCCCGCCCCCGACAGGTAATTTTTCATTCTTCATCCCTCTCCCACCCTCCTTCTACTTTTCTGACTTCCCAATGTTCATTATACCTCTCTGTATGCCTTTGTGTAGCTTAGCTCCTACTTTTAAGTGAGAACATGTAGTATTTGGTTTTGTTCCTGAGTCACCTCACTTAGGATAATGGCCCTAGTTCCATACAAGTTGCCACAAAATACATTATTTCATACTTTTTAAAATGGATGAGTAGCAGTCCACAAACATACACATACCACACTGAGAAAATAAATTTCTGTAAAACCACCCAGTCTGTGGTATTTTGTTAGGCCAGCCCTAGCAGGCTAGTACACTTTTAAACCTGATGGTATCAGATGAACCACTTACTACCACCCCAGCCTAAAACTACAAATAGGTAATGCCTCACTTGTATCCATTTCAGGTCCTCAGCAACTTACAGAACCGTGTTCCACACTATTAAGCTGTCATCTCCGGATGTAGAAATGTCTTTGTCATAAAACTCTACAACCAGCATCCCTGGGAGGGTGATGACTGGTGATGCTACATTCTCTAAAGCAAAGAAATGGGAGCATGTCATCATAATACCATTGTTGACATTTAAGTACAGGCAGACCTCATTTTATTGTATTTCACAATAAATGTGAAAGTGTGGTGTTATAATATGTATTATGTTTCTGTTTCCAGGTCCTGGTTCATAACTCCCATATCCTTTGTTACAGTTTTTTGGTTTAACGGTGGGTATGTTAGGCCTTAGGGGCAGGCCTCAGAAAACAGAATATCTCTGACCTTCTCCTGCTCTCCTTTTACCTGCCCCAAGGTAGGGCTCTAATCACCACCCCCTACCTTTCTAACTGTAGGTCTTATGAACAGTCAGAGGGTCCTTCCCCTCTCTATCCTGGAGGAAGGAATGCTGATGTCACAGAGTTCCATAAAAAACCTAAGAGGACTGGGTTAGGAGAGCTTCCAGATAGCTGAACAAATGGAGGTTCCAGGAGGGTGGCACCCCAGGGAGGTCATAGAGGCTTCCCCTTCTTCCCCCATAGATCGCTCTACGTATCTCTTCATCTGTTTCCTTTGTAACATGCCTTGTAATAAACCAGTAAATGTAAGAAAGTGTTTCCCTGAGTTCCAAGAGTTACTCCAGCAAATTAAGTGAACTGGAAGAGGAGGTTGTGGCAATCCCAACTTGAAGCCAGTTGGTCAAAAGTTCTGGAAGCCTGGACTTGTGAATGGTGTCTGGGGTTGGGGGCAGTCTTGGGGACTGAGCCCTCAGCCTGTGGGATCTGACGCTGTCTTCAAGTAGAGGGTACTAGAATTGGATTGGAGTACATCTAGCTGGTCATGGAAGTCTTCTGTGTTAAAAGTGGTGTGAGAGCACAGTGAAAACATGGTTTCAAAGTTTTTCCCAAACATGCAGATACTGCAATTTTTTTTTTTTTTTTGCCAACTGAAGGTCTGTGGCAACCCTGCATTGAGCAAGTCTATCAAGGTCATTTTTTTTTTCCCAACAGCATGTGCTTACTTGTGTCTGTGTGTCATATTCTGGTAATTCTTATAATAGTTCAAATTTTTCCATTATTATAATATCCGTTATGGTGATCTATGATAGGTGGTCTCTGATGTTAGCAATGTAATTGTTTTGGGGTGCCACAAACCATAGCCATAGAAAACAATAACTTAATTGATAAATGTTGTGTATGCTTTGATTGCTTCACCAACCAACCTACACCCTCTTACCCCCTACCACCAGGTCTCTCTCCCCTTCTTGGGCTTCTTATTTCCTAATTCCTATAACAGTATTGAAATTAGGCCAATTAGTAATTCTATAATGGCCCCTAAGTGTTCAAACCAAAAAAGAGTTGCAAGTCCTTCATTTTAAATAAAAAACTAGAAATGATCAAGTTTAGTGAGGAAGGGCTGTAGAAAGCTGATAGAGGCAAAACCTGGCCTTTTGTGCCAAACAGTCAAGTTATGAATACAAAGGAAAAGTTCTTGAAGGAAATTAAAAGTGCTACTCCAGTGAACACATGAATGATAAGAAAACAAAACAGCTTTATTTCTGATATGGAAGTTTTAGTGGTCTGGATAGAAGATCAAACTAGCCACAACATTCTCTTAAGCCAAAGTCCAATCCAGAGCAAAGCCTTAACTCTCTTCACTTCTATGAAAGCTGAGAGAGGTGAGGAAGCTGCAGAAGAAAAGTTGGAAGCTAGCAGAGGTTGCTTCATGAAGTGTGAAGAAAGAAGCCATCTCCATAACATAAAAGTGCAAGGTGAAGCTGCAAGCGCTGAGGTACAGGCTGCAGCAAGTTATCCAGATCTAGCTAAGATCACTAATGAAGGTGGCTATACTAAAGAACAGATTTTCTCAATGGAGATTAAACAGACTTATATTGGAAGAAGATGCCGTCTAGGACTTTCATAGCTAGAGAGGAGAAGTCAATGATTGGCTTAAAAGCTTCAAAAACAGGCTGACTCTCCTGTTAGGAATTAGTAACAGCTGGTGACTTCAAATTGAAGCCAGTGTTCAATTGCCATTTCAAAAATCCTAGAGCCCTTAAGAATTATGTTAAATCTACTCTGTCTCTCCTCTATAAATGGAAGAACAAATCTAGATGATAGCCCATCCATCTACAGCATGGTTTACTGAATATTTTAAGCCCTACTGCTTTGTGACCTTCTGCTCAGAAAAAAAGATTCCTTTCAAAATATTACTTCTCATTGGTCTACCAAAGAGCTCTGATGGAGATGCACAGAGAAATAAATGTTGTTTTCACGCCAGCTACCACAACATCCATTGTGCAGCCCATGGATCAAGGAGTAGTTTTGACTTTCAAGTTTTGTCATTTAAGAAATATATTTCTCAAGTCCATAGCTGGACATAGATAGTGATTCCTCTGATGAATATGAGCAAATAAGTTGAAATCCTTCTGGAAAGGATGCACTATTCTAGATGACATTAAAAACATTTGTGATTCACAGGAGGACATCCAATTGTCAACATTAATAGGAGTGTGGAAGAAGTTTATTCTGACTCTCATGGATGACTCTGAGGGCTTTAAGACTTCAGTGGAGGAAGTAACTGCAGATTTGGTGGAAACAGCAAGAAAACTAGAATTAGAAGTGGAGCCTGAACACGTGATTGAATTGCTGCAATCTCATGATAAAACAAATGGATGAAGAGTTGTTTCTTATGGATGAACAAAGAAAGTGGTTTCTTCAGATGGAATCTACTGGTGAAGATGACGTGAATCTTGCTGAAATAACAGAGGATTTAGAATATCACATAAATTTAGTTGATAAAGCAACAGCAGGGTTTGAGAGGACTGAATGCAATACTGAAAGTTTTACTTTGGGTAAAATGCTATCAGACAGCACTGCATGCTACAGAAAAATCTTTTGTGAAAGGAGAGTCAATCGATGTGGCAAATTTCATTTTTGTCTTATTTTAAGAAATTGCCACAGTCACCACAACCTTCAGCAACCACCACTCTGATCAGTCAGCTGCCATCAACACTGAGGCAAGACTTGCCTCCAGTAAAAAGATGACTTGCTGAAGGCTGAGATGATGATTGGCACTTTTTAGCAATCAAGTATTTTTTTCATTAATGTATGTACACTGTTCTTTTAGACATGGTGCTACTACATAATAGACCACAGCAAACATAATTTTAAACATAGTTTTTTACGTACTGAGAAACCCCCAAATTTGTGTGACTTGTTTCACTGTGATATTCACCTTATTGCAGTGGTCTGGAACCAAACTGGCAATATCTTCAAGGTATGACTGTCCAGAATTGCTATGCAATGAGGAATCAGGGTGGTTTCACATGCCACCATCTATCAACATGACGGCAGCCGAATCTAACCATTCAGTTAGGATTACTCCCTTAACATATTGAAAGGCAAAAACAATGTGGCTTATGGGAATCTGCTTGTATTTCAGTGTTTTTATCCAATGTGCTCTAAACTTCTCATACGAAGATCACCTACTGTCTTCTGATCAACATATTGTATGTAGTAAACTTCTTTGCTTGTTTTAACTTGGCAGTGGATTCTGAGTAAATCATAACTTCCCCATGTCCAATTAGATTTTATTATCTCAATATTTTATAACAAATTAAAGTTATATAAAGAAGTTAGGTGGCGCCGGGCGCGGTGGCTCAAGCCTGTAATCCCAGCACTTTGGGAGGCCGAGACGGGCGGATCACGAGGTCAGGAGATCGAGACCATCCTGGCTAACACGGTGAAACCCCGTCTCTACTAAAAATACAAAAAACTAGCTGGGCGAGGTGGCGGGTGCCTGTAGTCCCAGCTACTCGGGAGGCTGAGGCAGGAGAATGGCGGGAGCCCGGGAGGCGGAGCTTGCAGTGAGCTGAGATCCGGTCACTGCACTCCAGTCTGGGCGACAGAGCAAGACTCCATCTCAAAAAAAAAAAAAAAAAAAAAAAAAAGAAGTTAGGTGGCACAGTCCTATCCAGAAGTTTGTTCTGAAGTAACAGTCTATTTTCTCCTTGTTCAGTCAGGCATCACTATAGAAATATCTTTCTTGACCATTCTTTTGATGAGTGTCTATTATAACATACCATTTCTTGCAACCTGTGACTTGGCATGTAGGCATGACAGAATATCTTCAGCAATATGACTCGAATCTTGAGCTGACAGAGTAATTAAGAAATCTTTCTGTGACAGAAGTTTAAAGACACGAGCGAATATGTCCATCTTGGTAATGACAGGTCTGGAAACTGAGATGTTTCACAAAATCCATGCGGTCAAATTTTGACCACTGTTCACATATTTGAAACAGAGTTCTTTTTCTCAAAGCTCGGGCATAACCATGGTCTCAGTGTCACTGGACTGGCAAGTTGTGTTTTTTTGACACACGATTTTCAGTCTTTTCCAGCACTGCTGGAAAGCAGTGCTTTCCAGACACCATTTCTTGATTCAGGCAGAGTCTGCCAGGCTGTTGTAAGGTATCAGCGGAATTCCTTTCTGTATTATGTTTCAAGGGATTAAATATTATTATAGTGGTCTCTGAAGAATTCTCAATGACCCTTGGTCAATGAAACCAGTGTACTGAGGGAACACCAACCAGCAGAATTCAGCAGCATATTTGTTCCTTGCAGTTTTATCCACAATGCAATCCAATAATTGATATTTTTAACACCTCCAAGTCATTGGACAAGCTAAACACTGTATAAATTCACATGCATGAGCACTTTTTCCTTCAGTACTACTTCAACTGGGCCCATAATCATTTGGGAACTTCACTGTGCCAGTCTAATAAGGCATTGTGGCATCTGGATCCCACCACTTTCTTTATGCTTTCTCCTTGACTAACCTGATTTCAGGCTTCTGGCTTCCAGTACTGTGAGTGAATAAATGTCTTATGTTTTAAGGCCACCAAGTTTGTGGTAGTTTGCTCCAACAGCCCTAGGAAACTAATAGACATGATTTTTACTTTGGTAAGTGCTGGATTTTCTTCTATTTTTTTAAAGAGTGTTGGACTTTGTTCTGGCATGTAATTACTTGATACCGGTTTTCAGGTTTAGGTTGTTTTTTTTTTTTTTGAGACGGAGTCTCACTCTGTCACCCAGGCTGGAGTGCAGTGGTGTAATCTTGGTGTAATCTGTACACCAGACAGAGCACTGCAACCTCTGTCTCCCAGGTTCAAGCAATTCTCCTGCGTCAGCCTCCTGAGTAGATGGGATTACAGGCATGTGCCACCAAGCACAGCTAATTTTTGTATTTTTAGTAGAGACAGGGTTGCACCATGTTGGTCAGGCTGGTCTCGATCTCCTGACCTCATGATCTGCCTGCCTCAGCCTCCAAAGTGTTGGGATTACAGGCGTGAGCCACCGCGCCTGGCCCAGGTTTAGGTTTTGATATAGCATATTCAGAGAAGACTTTACTCTAGGGCTAAATTAACCCCACTATCAAGGTGTGACCTTCCTGATGATTCCACCTGATGCTCCACATATTGGGAATATTGAATAAAAATTACAAGCCATTGGACTAAGCTCCTGACTAACAATCAAACAGACCAGACTAACAATCAAAATGAAGTCACTTGTGCTGAAATTCTGTGTCATCAAACCAAAACTAACTTGCTAATTCACCTTCTAAGAAATTGGGAAAGAGAGAGAGCCAATTTCCCAAACAGGCCAGTTTAAATCTTCAACCAGTACGGTAATGAAGCTCCCTCTCTTTTAATCCTGACAACAAAAAGTAACCTGAAGTTAACCAGTTATTTTTCTATTGTTCTGTTTTCCTTTTCCTGATATACAAGGAAAGTAACTTTAAAAAACCAATCTGCTCTTTATTCTTTGTTTCTCCCCCCATTCCTTCTCTGTCTATAAAACTAACCTCTTTTGCCTACCTTATTGGAACATATATTCTATTTTATGGAATGAAATGCTGCCCCATTCTGGCAAATACGCCAATTAAGATCTTTAAATTTATTATAATTTTGTCTTCTGACAGAAGGTTTATCCATTCGGGCTATCAGAAATGTGAATTTTTGCCATCCTGTTCTTGTGCCTTCTACTCTCTGATGGTCCTTTTCTTACGAAGTTTTGTTCCACATATGTGCAGATCAGCACTCAGCCAAAGACTTCAGGTACTCCTTAGGATTACTGGTACAATTATTACCATTTAATATAGAGCCAAATATAGAGTAATGTTTTAATAATTATTTTAAAAGTGAAATAAAATATGCTTTAAGAAAGTCTCATTTCTCAATAATGTCAAAGATAAAAAATATTTGTAGAAAACCAAATTTAACAATAAATTCTGAATTGTACAGAAGCACATTATTAAATATTCAAATGATTCCTTTACTAATAGTGACACTAGGACTATATTTTATTTCATAAGAGGAATAAAGAAACATATAGCCCTATTTCTAGCATCATGTGGTAGAAACATACAGTCCCTTACCATTATATCCAGGGACAACCCTAAAGATATTTATAAAAAAGAAATCAAGGTCCTATTATTTTTAACTGATCTTATCTGGATAATAATAGATTAAGAAAACAGAGATAAAGAAAGTAAATAATTACACACAGTTTATTGCCTCTGTATCAGATAAATGATCTATTCCTATCTTGCTATATAATGCAAGGATAAGTGAAACTTAAACACTTCAAACAAGCATTTGAAAGTATTTAATTCCAAATATCTTCTGATAAAATAATGACCAAAGGTATTGGAAAGAATCAACTAGAAATCAAGAGAATGAGTTTTCAGTCCTGTGTAGGCCTCCAAGGTTAAAGTACTCAGATTATATATCTGTAAAATAAGAGGTCTAGACAAGATGATATGTGGTATACCTTCCAGCTTTAAAATTTTACCAAACTAAGTACTCAAATAACTATTTCAAAAGAACAACATTCATAGATTTTAAGGTAAATTGAAGATGTTAATTTATTGGATAACATCGTAGCTTTATTGTTTGTGACCATACATTAACTGGAAAAGCTTTGTCTGATTGCTGCAATAGTATATAGGAAAAGCCTCTTAGTAGTAATTAGACAACAATAACGATAAAGCATTTCCTCTGAATTTACCATTTGGAAATACTTTTCTTATTCTCTGACAAATAGGGATGACTTTCTAAGTTAGACTGAACTTGACCTTTGGGCTTCAAAAATAAAGCTACTTTACATGTGAAAGCTCATTTTTATATGATGGCTGGTGCTATCATCTGAATGTTTGTGCCCCCTCAAATTCATATGCTGAAACTTAATCATCGATGTGATGATGGGGCCTTTGGGAGGTGATTAGGTCATGAAGGCAGGAATGGAATTAAAGCCCTTACAAAAGAAACCCCAGAGAGCTTCCTTGCCCCTTCCACTTGTGAAGACACAGCAAGACAATGTCATCTATGAACCAGGAAATGGGTCCTCATCAGACATCAAATCTGCCAGTCCCTTGAGCTTAGACTTCCCAGTCTCCAGAAATGTGAGAAACAAACTTCAGTCATTTATAAGTCTATGGTATTTTGTTACAGCAGCCTAAACAGACTAAGACAATTGGTATGAATTAAACCTTTTCTTACTGCGAATCACAATTCACATACTTTGTTATAAGAAATAATTGGTGTTACATTGAAAAAGTTTCTAAAATACATGTTTTTATTGGCTATTCGTTAAAAAGAAATCAAGAGAATTCTGCAGACTTTTACACATTGGACTACAGATTTGTTAAGAGAAGAAAAAATCATAGTGTATTTTCATTTTCTTTCTTGGGAGGAATAATCTGCTCACTACAAAAAGAAAATTATGAATCACGATTTAGATTAGGGTTCTCAAAATGTATTCCCCAGACCTGCAGCAGCAACATCACCTGGAAACTTGTTAGAAATGTGAATTCTTGGGCCCTACTCCAAATCAAGGGCATCATAAATTCTGGGGATGGGCCCAGTAATCTGTGTTTTAGCAAGTCTTTCAGCAATTCTGATGTACCTAACATTTAGTTAATACTTTATTTTACTGGTCTACTTTATAAAACATATATACTTATTTCTGCACATATCAAGTAGTAACTGAATGGGTAAGAAACATAATTTAAAATATAAAGTCGAATCTTAGAATGTTACTGGCCAAACTTAAGAAATGAACCTACTCTCCCTTTCTGAGTTATTAGCTTTACTTATCTTGCTTAGTTTCCCACCTGTCACACTGAAATGCTCTCTAGCTCTAGATTTGGTCAATGTAACATCTACTTTGTCATTTTTTTTTTCAACAAGCTTATGCTCAAACTGCAACTAGGAGTCATAGTATATAATTTTTAGGTTTCCTTAAAATCTCTTAAAGATTAGTCAAATTTTAAAATAGAAAAATACATAAACTTTAAAAATTGAATCTGTTAATCCAACAACAATCATCAGTTACCTATTATCAAATACTCTTAGAGGCTAAGGAGAGAATAATGAATAAAAGAAATAAAAAGAAAACCCCACCCTCAGAGAGTTTCCATTTTTTGGGATGTTACATTGTATTTGGTTTGGTATTCCTTTTCAAAAAAAAAAGGGTATCTCCAACATTTGTAAAAGTTACTCTTCTGTTTCTCTACTTTTATGTTGCTAATAAACAGTACCAAGGTGCATGCAGATATATAATATTAAAATAACTTGTGCATGAATTACTTCAGAAAAGTATAATGAATTTCTTTAAATTCTCTTAATGAACTGTAAGCTATAAGTAAATGTAAAATTACTAGTAATAGACACAGACAATATTTTTAAATGAGAACAAATTCAAGTATTTGTAAGTAACATCCTACTCACGATTTACAGATACAGTTTCAGTAGTTATAAAACATTTTAGAAATATATAAACAGGGCAGGGCGTGGTAGCTCATGTGTGTAATCCCAGCCGAGGTGGGTGGATCACTGAGGTCAGGAGTTTGAGACCAGCCTGGCCAATATGGCAAAACCCCATCTCTACTAAAAATAGAAAAATTAGCTGGGCATGGTGGAGCACACCTGTAGTCCCAGATTCTTGGGAGGCTGAGGCAGTAGAATCGCTTGAACCCAGGAGGCAGAGGTTGTAGTGAGCCGAGATTGCACTACTGCACTCCAGCCTGGGCGACAAGAGTGAAACTCCATCTCAAAAAAAAAAAAAAAAAAAAGAAATACATAAACATCCACATTTATAAATACAGACATACACTACATAATGACATTTCAGTCAATGACGTACCATATATGACAGTGGTCCCATATAATGGAGCTAAAAAATTCCTATTGCCTACTTTTGTTATAGCTGTCATAATGTCTAAGCACAATTGATTTTTAAATAAATTTAGTGTAGCCTGGGCTGGGTGTGGTGGCTCACACTTGCAAATCCCAGCACTTTGGGAGGCCGAGGTGGGAGGATCGCTTGAGTCCAGGAGTTCAAGACAAGCCTAGGCAACATGGTGAAACCCTGTCTCTACTAAAAATACAAAAATTAGCCAGGCATGGTGGTGCATGCCTGTAGTCCCAGCTACCTGGGAGGCTGAGGCAGGAGGACAGCTTGAGCCCTGGAAGTCGAGGCTGCAGTGAGCTGAGATCATGCCACTGCACATCAGCCTGGATGACAAAGTAAGACCCTGCCTTTATAAGAATCTCCTGTATCTTATGAGGTATTCTGTTTTTTAAACATCTCATTTAGATGTTTTAATTTTATTCAACCAAGGTTTTAGAAGTCGTTAGCTCTAAAACAATCATACAGACCTCAGTTGGGTTTTCTCTCAGCACTGATGTTCATTTACTGTTACTGTTAATCATCTGATACATTATAGACATGCCTGTGTATTTGTCCAGATATATTTAGGAATATAGATATGTACCATTTACTTAAAATGCTTGCTATGTCTCAGGAAGGTGTTAACCATTTTATACTATACATATATATGTATGCACATATACACACACACACACACACATATATTCCTAACTACCCCATTTAGTATTTATCATGCCTTAGTTTCCTTAACTATAAACTAAAATATTTGTTATTTTTAAGTTATACAGTTTAGCAGAGTAGACATGTGAGCAAGTCTGCTTTTCTCCCAAGTCTATGCTCTTCTTAATCGCTAGACTTACATTATAAGCACTCATGGAACCATGGGAACACAAACCTGCTTGGTTCACTGCTTGTCACTTTCCTTAAAATTATGCCAAAAAAAGGGTCTTAAAGACTTAGCATTTCTGTATTAATAATGAAGGCACCTGAAGAAGATCAACAAAGTACTTTTCTGCATACTCATTTCTCAGTCACAATCTGTTGAGGCCACCAAAGGAGGAAGCTACATGGGATACTGAAATGAGATCAAGGTGGCGGCATACACGTACCACATACACATATATGTATATATTAACATAACTACTATGCATACATTAACATTTGTGTCTATTTGATGACTGAAGTTGGTACTTAGGGGTGGCAGGAAAGTACTAAAATGACTAGAGGAAAGTTACTGTGGAAAGGCTGTGAAGAGGCCAAGCACAGTGGCTCATGCCTGTAATCCCAGCACTTTGGGAGGTCAAGGAGGGAGGATCACCTGAGCCCAGAAGTTCGAGACCAACCTGGGCAACACAGTGAGACCTCCATCTCTACAAAAAAAAAAAAAAAAATTAGCTGGGTGTGGTGGCATGCATCTGTAGTCCCAGCTACTCAGGAGGCTGAGGTAGGAGGAGGCTGCAGTGAGCCGTGATGATGTTGCTACTGCACTCCAGCCTGGGTTACAGAGTGAGATTCTGTCTCTGAAAAAAAAAAAAGAAAAAAAAAAGGCTGTGAAGAAATCTTGAGTACTAAAATTAAATGAGAAAGCAGATAGCCGGACATCGATAATTAATTGCTTATTTTACTAAAACACTGAGGCGTATCTAATTCCAATGTCAATCCAAATATTCTAGGAGAAGCTCATGTACATGCATATGAGCATTTGGTTTACGGGGAAGAAGATAAGGATATAATAACAGAAAGGATAATGAAGAAGCATAGTAGAAAACATCCCTGGCTGGGTGTGGTGGCTCATGCCTGTAATCCCAGCACTTTGGGAGGCCAAGACAGGTGGATCATCTGAGGTCAGGAGTTCGAGACCAGCCTGGCCAATGTGGTGAAGCCCCGTCTCTACTAATAATACAAAAAAAATTAGCTGGGCATGGTGGCACACACCTGTAATCCCAGCTACTCAGGAAGCTGAGACAGGAGAATAACTTGAACATGGGAGGTGGAGGTTGCAGTGAGCTGAGATCGCACCACTGCATTCCAGCCTGGGCGACAAGAGTGAAACTCCACCTACAAAAAAAAAAAAAGAGAAAAGATACATCCCTACGTTAGCATATAATTCTAATTGTGATACATAAGGAAATGTAGACAGTTGATTAGGGAACTCTAAAACTTATGAAAGAGTATTTTGAATGGCAAAATAGAAAGTAGCAAATAGAATCTTCAGAAACAAATGGAAAACTCTGAGCTTAAGGATAAATGAGTAAAGGGGAATCACTTCCAGAACACTGAAGCAGTGAAATGGGTTCCTCCACCAATGCAAGAACACTGGGATTAACAATCAAAATCAACTTTATCAGAACTCTGAAAACTAATTAAAGGCTTGCAATAATCTCAAGTGTGTGAATTTAAGAATAACAGCAAATATCAGCAGAAACAGCAAGCTTTGTGGAATTTTAATTTTCTCTATTCCTATTATGCCCTTACCAACTTGGTGGTAGCCTTACAAGCCAATAATCTCACAACTATGCAGTTGCTAGACAGGGCAGAATGGTTCTGGAGCACCTCCAAAGCCCAATCTCAAAGAAATGTCACTTTATGACCTGTGTAGCAGCTCCCTGAAAAGCTCCATTCCCAGGGCTCATCCTCCC
>NC_045438.1:34101769-34104512 GCF_002776525.5 Piliocolobus tephrosceles
CCCTCCCTCCCTCCTTCCTTCCTTCCTTCCTTCCTTCCTTCCTTCCTTCCTTCCTTCCTTCCTTCCTTCCTTTTTTTGAGATGGAGTCTCACTCTGTGGCCCTGACTGGAGTGCCATGGTGCAATATCGGCTCACTGTAACCTCCGCCTACTGGGTTGAAGTGATTCTCCTGCCTCAGCCTCCCAATTAGCTGGGATTACAGGTGCCCGCCACCATAGCCCAGGACTCATCTTTTTAAGATCTGACTCACAGCATGCTGTGTGAATGATTATATCCCTAGGGCATTTGTCAAAAGCAATTAATGGTAGCTGTTTAACACTGCATCTGCCTTAGGTGGTGATATGAGTTAGGACTAGATAAATTAATTTCCAGTTTGCCACATTATATAAGTTAAAATATCCACTTGTGAAAAAGTTATGAAAGATGCAAGGAAAGAGGAAAGTATGTCTCCATATGGGAGGCAAAACAGTTAACAGAATTGCTCCTGAGAAAACCCAGATGTTGGACTTAATAGACAAATATTTTAAATACTATTATAAGTATGTTCAAAGACCTAAAGGAAACCTTGTCTAACGAGAAAGTATAAATGATACCTCACCAAACAAACAAAAAATCAATATAGAGATACAATTTAAAACAACAAGTGAAATTCTGCAGTTGAAAAGTACGATATTCACTAGAGGGACTCAATAGTAGATATAAACTGGCAGAAGAATCAGTAAACTTCAAGATAAGTAAATTGAGATGATTTAGTCTGAGGAACAGAAGGAAAATAGAATGAATAAAAATGAACAGAGCCTCAGAGAATTATGGGATGCCATCAAATGTACCAACATACGCATAAAGGGACTCCCAGAAGAAGAGTCAGAGAAAGGGGGAAAAATGACCCCAAACTTCCCAAATTTGATGGAAAACATTAATCTGCACATTGACAAGCTAAATCAACTCCAAGTAGAAAAGATTAAAAAAGATCCATATCTAGATAAATCATGGTCAAATGACTGAAGGTCAAAGATAGAATCTTTGATAGAATAAAACAAGATAGACTAAAACAACTCATCACACAGAAGTGATTCTCAATAAGATTAACAATAGATATCTCATAGAAAAATGTGAAGGCCAGAAGTTAGCGGGATGATGCCTTTGATATTGTGTTGAAAGCAGACTCAATCAAGAATTCAAACTATCTTGCAAAACAATCTTTTTAAAAAAAAAGAAAAAAAAAAAAAAGGGACGGGCCAGGCACGGTGGTTCACACCTGTAATCCCAGCATTTCGGGAGGCTGAGGCAGGTGGATCATGAGGTCAGGAGTTCAAGATCAGCCTGACCAACATGGTGAAACCCTGTCTCTACTAAAAATACAAAAAAATTACCTGGGCGTGGTGAGGCGTACCTGTAATCTCAGCTACTCAGGAGGCTGAGGCAGGAGAATCACTTGAACCTGGGGGCAGAGGTTGCAGTAAGCTGAGATCATGCCACTGCACTCCAGCCTGGGCGACTGTCTCAAAAACAAAAAACAAAAGAGGAAGGAAAAGCAGTGTCCTGGGTCACTGAAAAAATAAATAAATAAATAAATAAAAAAGGTGAAATAAATACATTGCAAGATAATTGGTAACTCAAGAGAGGTTGTTGCTTGTGGATCTGCCCTTCAAGAAAAACTAATAGAAGTCCTTCAGGCTGAAATGAAAGGGCACTGACAGTAACTAAAATCCATTTAAAGAAATAAAGAACACCGATAAAGGTAACTACACAAAATATAAAAACCAGTATATATATATATGTTTTTGTTTGTAATTCTTTTCTCTCCATCTAATTTAAGAAAGCTTTGTAAAAAAATAGTTATAAAAACAAGTTGGTGGGCTTAAAATGTATAAAGACATAATTTGCATGAGAAGAACAGCACAAAGGAGGCAGAAGGGAAACGAACTATCTAGGAGCAAAATTTTTATGTATTACTGAAATTCACTTAGTATTAATCCAAACCAGATTGTTGTGAGATGTTAATTGTAATTCTAAGGGTAAACACTGAAAAAACTCAAGAAAATATGCTAAAGGGAAAAGAAAATTAAAATTACATAGTAAAAAATGCTAATTTAACCCCCAAAAGTGACTAATCGTGGAACAAAGGAAAAGCAACAATAATAATACATCAGACATATACAACTCCAAAACCAAACTGTAGCCATCATCCTATCTTATCAGTAATTTCATTAAGTGTAAACAGATTAAACACTCCAAATAAAAAGCAGAGATTATCCAAATGAATAAAATAAATAATCCAATTACAAGCTATGTACAAGAAGAACACTTCAGATTTAAGGACACAAGACTGCTGAAAAAATGGAAAAACACATACTATGCAAATGGAAATCAAAAGAGAACTGGAAGGCCGGGCGCGGTGGCTCAACCCTGTAATCCCAGAACTTTGGGAGGCCGATACGGGCGGATCACGAGGTCAGGAGATTGAGACCATCCTGGCGAACACGGTGAAACCCCGTCTCTACTAAAAAATACAAAAAACACTTTGGGAGGCCGAGACGGGCGGATCACGAGGTCAGGAGATCGAGACCATCCTGGCTAACACGGTGAAACCCTGTCTCTACTAAAACATACAAAAAACTAGCCGGGCGAGATGGCGGGCGCCTGTAGTCCCAGCTACTCCGGAGGCTGAGGCAGGAGAATGGCATAAACCCGGGAGGCGGAGCTTGCAGTGAGCTGAGATCTGGCCACTGCACTCCAGCTC
>NC_045438.1:34104612-34126925 GCF_002776525.5 Piliocolobus tephrosceles
AAAAATACAAAAAACTAGCCGGGCGAGGTGGCGGGCAGAGCTGAGATCCGGCCACTGCACTCCAGTCCGGGCGACAGAGCGAGACTCCGTCTCAAAAAAAAAAAAAAAAAAAAAAAAAGAGAACTGGAGTGGCTAATCTAATACCAGGCAAAATAGACTTTTAAGAGAAAAGCTCACTAGAGACAAAGAAGGACATTTTATAAAAATAAAAGGGTCAACCAATCAGGAAGACTTAAAAAGTATAAACATGTAAGTACTTGATATAGTCTCAAAGATCAACATAAAAATAGAAGATTTAATCAATGCTGTAAACAACTAGACCTAATAGATGTCTATAGGATGCTTCACTTAACAAAAGCAGAATACATGTTCTTCTCGAGTGTACATAGAACATTCTCTAGGAGACAATATGTTAGTCCCAAAAATAAAACTTATTTAAATAAATAAATTTTAAAAACCTGAGAGCATAGAAACTATGTTCTCCAACCATGATAAACTGAAAATCATTCACAGAAAATTTCGCAATGTGTGGAACGTAAACAACATACTCCAAATAACCATTGGGTCCAAAAATAAAACCTCCCGGAAATTACAAGAGAATAAATGAAAAGAAAAACACATATACCAATATATACGGGGTATAGAAAAAGCAGTAATTTGATGAAATTTTATAGCTGTAAATGTTTTTATTAAGAGAAAAAGATAAAGTGAATGTTTTTACTCTATACCTTAAAAATTGTTAAATAAAAATTAAACCCAAAGGAAGCAGAGGGAAAAAAAATTAGAGTGGAAATAAATAAAACAACAAATAGAAAAAAAGTAGAGAAAACTAGTGAAATAAAAATTGGTTCTTTGAAAGATCAAGAAAATAGACAAAACTTCAAATAGACTGACCAGGGTAGAAAAAACAAAAGGTAAGATCCAAATTAATAAAATCAGGAATGAAAGAGGGAGTATCACTAACTACTTTAGGAAAATAAAATTGATTATAAGGAAGTGAACTATCAATTGTATGTTAACAAATTAAATAGCTTATATGAAAGGGACAAAATCCTAGAAAGATGCAACTTAAAACTGACTGAAGAAGATAGAAAATGTGAATAGGCCAATAAAGAGATTAAATCAGTAATCAAAAAACTGCCCAGAATGCATCGTTGGTGAATTGTACCAAATGTTTAAAGAAATGCCAATCTTTCACAAACTTGCCTAAATTAAGAGACAAATGAACATTTTCTAATTCATTCCATCAGTATTACCATGATCCCAAAACAGACAAGAAAATTCCAGATCAATGTCCCTTATGAATACTGATGCAAAACTCTCAACAGTATACCAATAAACAGAATCAACAACATATGAAAAAGATTATATTATACATCATAACAAGTGGGATTTGTCACGGGAGTGACAGGTTGGCTTAACATATGAAAATCTATCAATGTAGTAGACCATATTAATAGCATTAAAGGTAAGACCCACAGAATAAACTCAGTAGATTGGAAAAGCATTTAACAACATTTCCTAATAAAAACACTCAACAAAGTAAGAATGCAAGGAAATGTCCTCAACCTGATAAAGCCTATATATAGCCTTTCTAGGCTATATATAGGCTACACACACACACACACACACACACACACACACACACACACACACACACATAGAAGCATAGCTAATTTCATAATTAATGGTGAAAGACTGAAAGTTTACCTTCTAAGATTAGGAAAAAGACAGGGACATTCATTCACACCACTTCAAGATTGTACTGGAGGTTCTAACTGGAAAAATTAGGCAAGAAAAAAAAAAAAGCACCCAGATCGGAAAGGAGAAGTAAAACTATCTCTATTAGCAGAGTATGCAGATAATCTCAAAGAACTGACACCCCCAACAAGAAAATCTAAAACGAACAAACAAACAAACAAACAAACAAAAACCCCAAACACCTGTTAGAATATACAAATTCAAAAAGGTCACAGGATACATGACCAATATACAAAAAAACCACTTATCTTTCTATACTCAAGCGATAAACATCTTTACCAGAGTAATGAACAATCTGAATATAAAACCAATTTTATTTGCAATGGCATACAAATAAATTTAACAACAACAACAACAACAAAACGCTAAGAGTTATACACTGAAAACCACAAAACACCACTGAAAAAATTTAAACAGACCTAAATAAATGGACCCATGCTAAAAGCCTGGGAAGACTTAACGTTTTCACAATTTGATCTGTGAATTCAATGCAATTCCCGTAACAAATATCGCAAGAGCTGAGAAAGTAATCATCAGATTCCTACGGAAATGCAAGGGATCTAGAATAGACAAAACAATCTCGAAAAAGAACAAGGTTGAAGGCCACACCTTGATTTTAAAACTTCTACAGAGGTACAGTAATTAAAACAGTGTAATGCTGACCATAAGAATAGGCGTGTGTATGGATCAATGCAAAAAAATTCAGACTCTAGATATAAACTCTTACATTTTTGGTCAACTGATTTTCAACTAGGGTGCCAAGACAATTAAAAGGAAAAAAAAAAAGAAAAACCCAAAACCAAAAAATAAACAAACTCCCCCCCCCCCAACTTTTTTCAACAATAGCTAAATGCAAAAGAATAAAGTTGGATCCTTAACTCACACCGTCTACAAAAATAAAGTCCAACTGGATTATAGACCTTAAAGGTAACAGCTAAATATATAAAACCCTCATAAGAAAATCTGAGAGTCAATCTTCAGATCAGGCAATGGTTTCTTAGATATAATATCATAGGTACAAGTGACAAAATAAAAAAGTAAACTAAACTTTATCAAAATCTAAAACATTTTGTGTGTCAAAGGATATGATCAAGAAAGAGAAAAGACAACCTATAGAATGGAAGAAAATATTTGCAAATCATATACAGTCAAACTTCGGTACCCTTGGAGGATTGGGTCCAGGATCCCCCTTGGATAACAAAATCTATGGATGTTCAAGTCCCTTATATAAAATAGTATTTGCATACAACTTACACAATCCTCCCATACACTTTAATCTCTAGATTATTTATAATACCTAATACAATGTAAATGCTATATAAATAGTTGTTATACTATTTTTTGTTTACACTATTTTTATTTTCATATTGTTTTTTTTTCAAATATTTTCCATTTGTAGTTGGTTGAATCTATAAATGCAGAACCTACAGACACGGAGAGCTGAATGTATCTAATAAGAGACTTGTATCCAGACTATACAAATAACTCTTACAAGTCAATAATAAACAGGTTAATTTAATTAGATAAAAATAATATGAATATATTTACATTAAAAATTTATATATATTTTATAAAATTTTACAATTTTTATGTGCTATATAGGTATATTTATATACTATATGCCTGGCACATATTAAGTACTCAAGAGTTAGGTATAATTATTATTAAATTCCTAAATTATTTGAGTATTAACAAGCAATGATATTTTCTGTAGAATGCCTACAGCTATGTGACCGTATTTTCCAAACCAAATACAGATTTGTTAACTTCAAACTGTCACTCCCTCCCTCCCTCCCTTCCTTTCTTTCTTCCTTCTTCCCTCCCTCTCTCTTCTTTCTTTCCCTTCCTTTCCTTTTTCCTTTCCTTTCCCTTCTCTCTATCTTCTCTCTCTCTCTCTTTCTTTTTTAGAATTAGGGGAGAATTCCTAAAGTGAAAGCAAGTTTATTAGGAAAGTAAAGGAATACAGAATGGCTACTCCATAGGCAGAGCAAGCCTACTTCAACTCCATTTCTGAAAACCAAAAATTATTTCTCAGTTTGGTAAAATAAGCTCTGACACACACACACACACACACACACACAGTGTAAAAATCTAGTATACATAATTATATAACAAAACATAATTATAATCTCCCGAATTAGAAAATGAGTAAAGAATCTGAATTAGACATTTCTCCAAAGAAAATATACAAAAGTCATTTCAGAAGATGCTCACATTATTGTCATTGGGAAATGCAAATGAAAATCATGAGGTGTCACTTCCCATCCACTAGGATAGTTATAATAAATAATCAGTAACAAGTTAGGATGTGGAGAAATTGCAACACTCATTCACATCTGGTGTGACTGTAAAGTGGTTCAGTGCTTTGGAAAACATTTTGACAGTTCCTCAAAAGGTTAAACAGAGTCATCATATGATGCAGCAATTCTACTTCTAAATATATACCCAAGAGAATGGAAAACTTATGTCCATGCAAAAACCTGTACATGAATGCTCACAGAGTAATATTCATGGTAGCTAAAAATGGAAGCAACCAAAATGTCCATCAGTGAATTAATGGATAAAAAATGTGGCATATCCATATACTTGATATTATTTTTGGTCATCAAAAGGAATGAAATTCTGATACATGGCACAACATGGATGAACCTTGAAAACATTATGGTAAGTGAAAAAAGCCAGACACAAAAGGCTACATAGTGCATTTATATAAAATATCCATAATAGGCAAACCCATAGAGACGGAAAGTTGATTAATAGTTGTTAGAGGTGAAGAAATAGAAGGGATCATTTTTAATGAGTATGGGATTTCTTTTGGGGGCCAACGAATGTTTCAAAATCAGACAGAGGTGGTGGCTGCAAAACTCTAAAAATATATTAAAACCCACTGAACAGTACACTTTAAAAGGGTGCATTTTATGGCATGTGAATTATATACAAATCAAGCTGTTATAAAAAAAGAACATCATGGAAATGATTGTTAAAGGAAGTGTAGCTGCTTATGATGAAGAAAGCAACAGTGCAAACAAAAATACAGATAAGGAGACCATATTTCTTCACGTCAGAGAAGACAACCTTGATCCTGGCCATGGAAATAGACAAAAGAGGTTAGACTGTGGAAATATAATCAAAGGAGAAAGCAATATATGTGGGACATAAGAGAACTAGCTAAGCTTAACATATTACACCAAGGTATTGTTCGTAAGACCAAACAACTGGTAGTACCAATGACAGAAAACTAAAGTGGAAAGGCCCAGTGAAGGTCCTGGGGAAGACAGGAGTTTTATTGAGCTGTGCTTATTTTTATTTTTATTTATTTATTTATTTATTTTTGAGACGGAGTCTCACTTTGTTGCCCAGGCAGGCGTGCAGTGGCGCGATCTGGGCTCACTGCAAGCTCCGCTTCCTGGGTTCATGCCATTCTCCTGCCTCAGCCTCCCAAGTAGCTGGGGCTACAGGCACCTGCCACCATGCCTGGCTAATTATTTTTATTTTTAGTAGAGACGGGGGTCTCACTGTATTAGCCAGGCTGGTCTCGATCTCCTGACCTCGTGATCCGCCCACCTCGGCATCCCAAAGTGCTTGGGATTACAGGCGTGAGCCACCGCGCCCAGCCGAGCTGTGCTTATTTTTAGGTTCTTTAAATTACCAAGTGGTAACAGTCTAAGTATGGATTATAAAGATCTTTTTTCTAGTAAAAGAGAAAGAAAAGAAGAATTAAGATTAGAACATCAGCTAGACAGTCATTCATGCTTGAATATTAGCTGAAACTTAAGTGTGTACAGTGAGCTTACCAAGTAGGTCTCAAGGAAGAGAGGAAGCAGCCCCATCACCTCATTCTTGGGTGATACAAATAATCACCTTCTCATTCCTTCACTCCTTTTCTTCAAGCAGCTGTCTGTGGCATGTGGGTAGCATAGTTTGAAGTGTAGCAGGTGTTTGTAATTTCCTTTCTCAAGGTCACAGGTGACTCTGCCAGTGCACTACAAAAACCACAGCTTCTGGGCCCCTTTCTTCCCACCAAACCCCAAGATCCCCTTCTCACATCCAGATTACTCTGTTACTTATGTATCTTTAACCCACTCCACAGCTATTAGAACTGAAGTGCCCCTCTTCCCAGGAAACGGACTAAGATTCTATCCACTAGCCTCAGATCGTTATCTGTTTGAAACTTCTTTGTGGGTTGATGGAATGTTTTCCAAGAAATGTTTTAGAAATTGGCTTTCTTAGATAACTTCCATGGTGGATTTATTAAGAAGGAGGAAATCAAGGTCATCATGCTCTTTTTAGCTGTCATTCTGTTCAGCCTTTCCAGTGGTGCCTGTTGTCTCCAACCTCATTGTCACACTCCCTGCCTAATCCCATTGAAAGTTACAGTTACGTTACAAAGATCAGCTGAGATAATATACAGTATGTAGGAGGGCTTTTAAAAATATGCATTGTTTCATACATGCTAACTGCTGTTAATACTACCTAAACTACTCTCAATTTTCACAAAATTTGCCTTGTGTCACTGAATGACATTAGAGTTTAATGGTTTATTCACATAAACTGACTCTGCTTTTAGAGTTAATATTTTTGGCTCATTTATTATAATGAATTAACATATTAAATCTAAATGGTTCTAGAAGATGCTTAAAGACCTTTTGTCTGTTTTCTCACTGGCAAAAGGTGATGATGATAATAATTTATCTCATAGAATTATTATGATATTCAAGTGAGATTATCTACTTTGCACAATATATAGTAGATGCCCAATAAATATTATCTAATTCCCAAAGTTCTTCAAATTATCACAGAGGAAAGGTGTTTTGTAGTAAAATATTTCTGTAGAGCACTCACAGCTATAAATGTAATCATATTTTCTAAATCAAATGCAGATCCACTAACTGGAATTCCTCTGCTAAAAACCAAGATTTATTTTCAGATTTGGTAAAATAAGCTCTGAATCCAAAAAGTGCTCCCAGAGAAGTCTGCAATGTGTGGCCATAAGATAGTAGCAGCCAGAGATATGCTGACAAGAAAACTTTATGAAATTTGATTTCAAATACAGAATAAGGGTTTTTTCCCCCCTCTAGGGATTTATCTTACTTAATCTTTATGCATCTAGGTAATCTGTGACCCAATTATGTAGTTATACCAAAGGTATCTGTGTTAGTGACTGTCGTGAGGCTATCTCTGTCAAAGACTAATCTCACTGCTGGGGACACTGAGATGACAGGATAGAGTACCAGAAGAAGATGAAACTTGGTGAACTTACATGTTTATCACGGCAAAAAAACAATCTATGGAACATTAGTAGTGGCAGATGGTAGATATCCATCTAGGCAGGAAAACCAGGGTACTAGTAGTTTGATAATCTTTGATTAAATTTCTCCCCAAATAGAAAGTAATCCTCCATAACAATGTGTGTTAAATTTTTTCTTTTCCAAATAATTGTTTCTTTCATTTCATGGCCTGTTAACTCAAGGTTTGCTTGCTGCTAGTAACTATATTACTGCTTCCTTAGAGTGGTCAAATTTTATTTTCCTTTTGGGAAAGGAAAATTTTAAGTAACTACTATGTCTTATTTCAAAGGCATGCAGTAAATGCTTTGTTAAAGTACAATACAACACTGAAATTACTATTAAGTAATAACACTCCCCAGGGAAATTACTTAAAAATAAAAACTTAAGTTGCCTGCAGGAAAAAAAAATGTTGCCATTTTGATTTTGTGCACTATTTAATATTTTTCTAATGTTTTTGAATAAAGAAAACTTAGATGAGGCATTATAAAACTTGTCAATGTTACAAAGTTTGGAAGAGAGCTATTACCATAGTTGAGAAAATCAAGATTCAAAAGAATATTGACAAGCAGGTTAGTGAGTCAAAAATGAATCTATGAAATTCAGTAAAAATAAACGGACAACTTTGCAGTTAGGGTTAAATAGTAATAACTAATGGCAGAGAGATTATGGTGTGTTAGACACAGTATTTAGTATTTGAAACAACAGAGTAATATTAATAAGGCAGACACTATTCTCATCTTCTTTCCAGATATAAGGATAGTATGAGGCACAAATATATAAATAATGAGAAGATCTGTCTTGACGGCCTATCTTTAAAATATCAAGGAGTTATGGTAGGTCACAATTCAATAACAAACAAAATATCCAGATAATAGAAACCAATAATACCACTACATTTTTTGTATTATAATTGGAACATTAAGTCTAGTTCTAAATGCCACTTTTCTGAAGAACATAAATAAACTGGAAAGAAATCAATACTAAGAGAAGTAAAAAAAAAAAAAAAAAAAAAAGAAAGGACATAGCCGAAAAAAGAGAAGAACAAGACGAAACTGATGTCCTCAAACATTTTAAGAGCTATATTTACATAAGAGGAAACTTATTTGTACTACAATGATCTAAATACAGAGCAAAGCTCATATACTAATTATCTATAGCAAAGAACAAAACTTGAGTAATTAATGCACACAGTGTTCTTAACATAGAACTAGTTTTTATATTTTCCCCAAAAAGAATGTATCCACAAGTAAGGGTACACTTTCTTTAGTAACTACTGATACTCTTCTCATATGCTGAACTTAAATGACTAGAAACATACTAGAAATGTCTCAATACTCTTATCACAATATTCTAACATTAGTAGATAACACAGTCTCTGAAAAACTCTTGAAGGAAATCTCAATAACTTCAGAGGCTTTTATGTAACATGTTAAGAGAAAATAACTTTCTGTAAGAAATAACTGTTCTTACATAAAATGTTCTTTTATGTAACATGTTAAGAGAAAATAACTCTATATTTACTACGTGTGTGATCCTAGGGAAGCCTCTCTTCACTTTTCAGTGCCTGTTTCAAATTTATAAAGTGGAAATAATAATATCTACCAAATAGAATTACGCAGAATAAAAGTAGGCATAGATATCAGAACTATATACTGGTAACACAGTGAGTGTTCAATACATGTAAGCCTTTATTATATCATTAATGTTCACAACAAAGCACTACTCAGTTTAGTAATTTAATATTTATATGTTGCCCAGGCTGTAATACAGTGGTGTGACTGTAGTTCACTGCAGTCTTGAAATCCTGGGCTCAAGTGATCCTTCTGCTTTAGCCTCCAGAGAGGCTGGGACAACAGGTGCATGGCACTGCACCTGACTAATTTTTTAAAAAAATGTTTTTAAGAGACGGGTTCCTGCTGTGTTGTCCAGGCCAGTCTTGAACTCTTCCCTCAAGCGATCTTCCTGCCTTGGGAATGCTGGTATTACAGGTATGCGCCACTGCACCTGCCCCTTTTCTTATCTTAGAAAAAATAGTGAGAATTTATGAAATGAAGAAAACAGATTACTGGGTGTTCATTCAATAGAACACTAGGCAGCCTGACCAGTGTCCTCCCTCTTTCACACTATATACTACACGTGTTCTCCAACCCATCTGCTGGCTAAATTGCACAGATATCTGGATCCCACATCCGGCTGCTTAGCATTGTTTATCAAGCACTGATTTTATGAAGGTGTAGAGACTGGGCCCTATAGTGAAGAGACTTAGATTCTGATCTACCGACAACAACTAACCTATGCCCACTTATTAAGTAGCATGAAGTTTTCAACAAAAATGGTGGTGGCGTTAACTGCCACATTATAATATAGGGAAGTGAATTCTAACTGAATCCTAAGAATGAATAAAATGATAAGTGAGCATTCAAAGGATGACCACTAGAGATGTGCTTCATTTTTCTGCTCTAATATATTGTCTTTGAGCAATACGAGCAGCTGAAAAAGATTCACAGAACTTTAGACCCAAAAGTTGACTTTAAGATCAATTTTTTTCAACTCTCCTCATTTTAGCAATTAGAAAAGTAAGTCCCTTGGTAAGAGACCTTGCACAATCGACCTACTCTACTCCTTTGTCAAATGCTAAAACTCAGTTTGCATCTTTCTCTTGCCTCATTCATACTGCTGGATCTTTCCTTCCATCTGATAAATATTTATTTTGAATGGAATACTGTTGTATAATTACGCAAACTGTACTTTTCACTTTCACAGAACATGGAAAAAGAAATATTTATTTCACATTCTATATAGGTTTATCTCATCATAGTTCCTTTGGCAAAATGCTTTCTTTTCTGAAATGAGTCAGTAACATATCCACAGGGCTAAATTAATTACTATTCTATTTTCCATCTCCTCTCATGACGAGCCTCTTGGATTGCTTCTGATTCACAATGCCTCCTAGTGTGACCATCCAGCTTCCTTTCTGGGCCCTGCTCTCATTCTCCCAGAGGTAGCATAAAAACACCCTCCATTTCCATACTTGCATTGGTTTCCGAGATGCTACATTATCCCTGATCTCCTGCCTCCTTTTCTACATTTTGTCTTCTTTGAGGGCTCTTCTTCCAACTTTTAAATATGGACACACATCCAGGCTGTCCCTCTGTTCTTATTTATTTTTAGTTTCATCATACATATATTTATTCATTTAAGCAGTATCCAGTGAAGGCCTATAAGTAGTGGTGAGTAAGATGGACATGGTCCATGCTGTCATGGAACTTACATCCAACTGAGGAAGACCAGATAAGAAAATAAATTAAAAAATTCCAAATTGGGATAACTGCTGAGGAAAAAAAAAAGGTGTAATAATAAAGACTAATGGGGGTGAAGGAAGGTCTTTTGAAAAGTTAACATTTACCTGGGATCTCAAGAAAAAGCTTATTATGCAAAAGCTTGTGTATATTCAGGGGCAGAGAGACCAAATATTCGAAGGTCTATGGGTGAGTGGGAGAAAGGTTACTTATGCTCAAGAAACTCAGAACAGAGTAACATAGGATGATGCGGAAGAGAGAGGCAGAGAGCAGATCATGCAAGGTCCTATAGGCCCTGGGAAAGGGTTTGGGTTTTATCCTAAACATAAGGAGAAGTTACTGAGGGTGTTAAGCAGGAGGTTATCCCATTCTGATTTGCATTTTTAAAAGATCACTTCGGCTATCATCACTTACAGAACTGAGGAATAAGGTGATCAGATATTTAGGGTCGCCCCAGAGAGTCCCAGTTCATGCCTATTGTCCTGGCGTAACTGAGCTTCTGCACTGGTTCCAGGGAAGAGTCACAATATGCAATAAATAAATACACACATAAAACAACAACAACAACAAAAAACAAAAAGAAGAAAGAAAATTGACTAAGACACAAGCCAGCTGTGGGAGGCAACATTCACCAGGTTTCCTTGTTCCTGATCTCGCCTAACTGGAACCCTTGGGTCCTCCCTTTGATTCTTGACCTAGTTTTACATCTCAAGCTTGAAATATATTCTTGTCCTTAATATCTGGCTATCTCCTGTAATTAAATAATATTCAGCAGCTGGTATACAGAAATATATCGAGGTCCCATTTGCATAAACTCATTTATTTCTCATGACATTCCACGAGGTAGGTATTATCCCCATTTACAGATGAGCAAACTGAAGCACAAAGAGGTAAAGAAACGTGACTAAAGACAAACACAGCCAAAGAATCAGGACTCGACACCAAGTAATTTGGTTCTGGAATCAGTGTTCTTTACTTTGAACATTGCTTCTCTATGTGAGAAACCACAGGCATATTTAGGAACTGCAAATAACTCAGTGGCCAGAGTGAGTACTGGGACAAACTGGAGATAAGTTTAGAAAAGTAGCCAAAGGGTTTCAAATGACATACGAAACAATTAAGTTTTCATCTGGCAGGTGATGAGGTACACCACAGGATCTTAAATACATGATCATATTTGTGGTTTGGACAAACAGTTCTGTGGAAGAGATTTCGGAGGTGGGTAGGAGGAGAATGGTTCCTGACTCAGCTTTTTCTAAAGACTCTGGACCCACGCCTCCTTTCCGGATGGGGCCTTTGGATGCCTGTTGTGAAGAACCTGCACGCAATTATAATACGTGACTTCCCATAACCTAAGCTTCGGCCTTCCAACAATGGGATCTCCCTTTTGAACTATACAAGTTTTCCTTTGAGTCCCTTTCATCAGGTCTCATCTCCAAGTCTTTTTTATAAGCATATCTCTATTTCCATTTCCAGATTGATCCCGATAGTCCCTTTGTTCAAATCCTTATCACCACAAATGTTGATTTCTGTAGCTTCACAGCTCAGTTACCTTCTTCCTATCGCCACCACCTGCAATTTCATGAGCTGCTTTTATTTAATCCTTTTAAAACATTACTCCCTTGATCATAGTATTCTCATGATCAAATGCCTTACTACTGCTTATACAGAGTCTGAACTGTTAACCTAACATTCAATGATCTTCATAAATCATGCCCAAATCACATTTTATAATCTTCCACTATCTCATCTATGCTGCTGCAGTCAAATTTTCTACCCATCTATAAACTCTGTGTACACAGTGTGCCCTTCTATGATCTTTGGTCACACTGTTACTCTGGTCTAGCAAATCCTATTGTTTTAAAAATCTCATCCTTTCAAGATCTGGTTTAGCACTTTCCAACTCTAAACAGCCTTCCTAAACCACTTCAGTCCTGGGAATTCCTACAGCACTCAAAGCCTTACACCATATTCCTATACTTGGGCACAAACTGCCTCAGTAACACGACATCCCTTCCGTTATTGCTCTGAATTTTTTATTCATTTCATATATTACGGTTTAGTTGTTTACAGATCACTTTTCTAATGACATCAAGCACTACTCAAAGACACATTATCTATCTATCTATCTATAGATATGATATCTAAACACCTGTAAAATCATGTTTTATGCTTTTTTTTTTTTGGCATTTCTACTTTTCCCATAGTACTTCCATACCTCTCCAGTGCTTGGTATGGTACTACTATCCTATGTATATTGTATATCTAATGTTTCCTGATAATTTAGAAAATTCAATTTATGCTGCTGTTATATCTTCCAGTAATATAAAATTTTCAGAATTTTAAGAGTTTCTCAGGTAGAAAAATTTAGCAAAACTGAAAAAGAAATGGAGGGAAAAATGTCTAAGAAAAATATAAATGCCAGCAGGGTACGCTAATGGGAAAAAAATCAACATAAGTTTCATAATTTATAATGTCTGGAGAAATAAACTAATGTGCAAATACTTAAAAATGTTATGGAAGACTACAAGTGGTTGTTAAAGAGAACATATTTTGCATTTATATTTGAATTTCAATAGAACTGCTTTGAATTGCTACTTTTTGATAAGTGAAAACAAGTTCTTTTATGACAAGTTATAAAAGCTTATAGTTTATTAGTTCCCTCTCCACCCTGCAATTACCTACAGGAAGAGATTGGCCATGGCTTCTACTTTATGAGTTTTATAGGGGCCCATTCACCCCAGTTTACATACTATGAATTCTTGGAAAATGCAATAAATTATAGAAAATAAAGTGCTTCCTTTGAATAAAGGACATTTCACTTGAACTCATACATGTATCTACATGTAAGCTGTCCCAATTATTATGTTAAAATATGAAACAGCCATATTTTGCATGAATATATGTATAAAGTATACAAAAGTATAATAGTGCAATAGGTGGCACTCTTGTGAATCTACAGAATGGGCTAAACAAGGATAACAATCTAACAACAGTCACAACTCAACAGTTGTTGAGTAAGTACAGATATATAATCCAAGAGATTCAGGACAAAATTTAATTTATATGATTCATGTAATATATTTATGAATAAGTTTAGTGTTAATGGCAAACAACATTACAAACATCTCAGAAATATTTCAGAATAACAAAATAAGTCTAACGCATATTAAAGTTTACTACTGATGAAAAATCATGTGACAAAAATTCATTCATCCCTTGGAAAACTTTGAAGAAGGGTAACTGCAGAAGGAATAAATTAATAGCTTTTAAAATTGGTCTTATAAATATGAAGAATAATGAATCAACATTTAAATTTCCGATCAGGTTAGGATGCTTTAAATTCTAATACTTAAAAGAATACTTAAGACAAAGACACATGGCAAGTGTTTCATAGTTGGTATAATCCTGATGAGACAGTCTGGATTTTATTTCAACCTGTTGTGATAGATATGTAGGCCTCTGTGAAAATGCAAGCTGTAATTTTATATACTGCCCAAAATCCATTTGCTAAAAGAAGCTTTGTTCTCTCTACCAGGGGTTACAGGGTCACCGAATAAAAACTAAAAATATTAATATTAGTGTTATGACTTTGGAATGTAGGAGTTGTACAAAAATTTAAGTTATTCATTCGAATAGGCCATATTGACGTCATTTGAATTTTATCATATTAGTTTTCACTGGAAGAGATTCAAAAACAATACTACTCAAGATACTAGAAATTATATATTCAGTATGGCTTATCATGTTTCAATGTATTTTACATGTGTATTAATTCTGCCAGAAAATGTGAAAAGCTATGGGATTTGCCACGTGTATGACTGTACACTGAAAGGTAGATGTTTTAACTGTGTTCCTGGGGAAATACTTCCTTATGCTAGTTGCCATTTCCCTTTGGTTTGCAAATAAGTCCTTCATTTAAAGTAAATACAGGACTCAAACTTGTGCTGACTTAACAATTAACTAACTTTTACACCTGCCTTTTAGTGTTCAGACAATAACCTCTGATTAATCTGAGGCTGATTTTATCCTTAACTTACTATAAGCGATAAGCAGGTACAGAGGGACTAATTCTTAAAGTGGCACGATATAAGTCTTTTCGTATAATCTAACATCATGATTATCTCATGTCTTATTTACTTTTTCTATTATCAATAGGACAGTGTCTGAATGAATATCGTTCAGGACAAAAATGAGTGAAAAGAAAGCCACATATTTAACCATCAAAACTGACCTAGGACATCAGGTATCAAGAAAATAAAACTATCTATAATATACGAGTAGGCCACATAGGTTCCTTACACAAGAGAATGACTAGCAGTCTGATATCCAATGTCTCTTCTGCAATACTAAACGCCAGAATGCAAAGATAATCAATTTCCACAATGTTCTGAGGAGAAAAGGTTATGTTCAAGTAATTAAAAATCCTGGCAAGCTGTCTAATAGTAAAGGCAACTGACAAGTATTTAAAAATATGTAGACTCGGATAATTCACTTCCCATTTTCTAATTCTTGAAGAACAACTGGAAAATGTACTCCGAGGTATAAACAAAATTAAGAGCTCAGCATGCCAAAAAAAATTAAGTGATTATAGACAGTTAAAATAGAGGTTTGATTCTTTTTCCTGGAGGGGGTGTCACGTCATGTCATGTGGAGATTTTTTTCACTTTCTATTAAAGGTATCTCAAAAAAACAAATATGGTACTATTTGTAAGAAAGAAAAAAAACCCAAACAAAAAAAAATCAAAGTTCATGTGGTAAATCAAAAACAAAAAGGAAACAAGTAAATTAAAAAGAGAGTGAGAGGTGACATGGAACAAAGGGACAGAGGTGGTTTTGTTCTTAGGCTGATCTTTATTTCCTGAAGGGACACTGGATTATATTATAGTACTATAGAATCAAACTCAAGTTTGATTGACCATAACTATATATTTACTGTAAACTTCATTCAGAATTCCAACTTGGAATGTTAAGAAACATACTGGCGGGGCACGGTGGCCCACACCTGTAATCCCAGCACTTTGAGAGGCCGAGGCGGGCGGATCACGAGGTCAGGAGTTTGAGACCAGCCTGACCAAGATGGTGAAACCCCGTCTCTACTAAAAATACAAAAATTAGCTGGGTGTGGTAGCACACGCCTGTAATTCCAGCTACCCAGGAGGCTGAGGCAGGAGAACTGCTTGAACTCAGGAGGAGGAGATTGCAGTAGCCAAGATTGAGCCACGGCACTCCAGCCTGGGTGACAGAGCGAGACTCTGTCTCAAAAAGAGAGAGAGAGGAAAAAAAGAAACATCTTTCCTTTGAAAAGAGGTCTGATAAATTCTCATTTGCTCATTTCCCTCACCCATTTAATGGCTGCAACTAGCATACAGCACTCTCCTAGAACTGCCATTCATGGACACACACACACACATGCACACACACACACAGAGAGAGAGAGAGAGAGAGAGAGAGCAATCCTATAATCAAAACTAAAAATTTAATCCACTAATAAGCATGAGGCTTAGTGACTATGAATCATAATAATGTTGTTTTTCTTAGTGAAATACAATCTCTGAATCTTCACACTAGAATCAAATGCTGGCTGATGAGTATAATTTGGGACTAATTTCTGTTCTCTTACAGCATCATTTATTTGATAACGAAGGAGAACTGTGGTAGCATTTAGTATAAAGTAATTGTTAAACTCAATATACTATTAAGAAAACAACAAGAAAAAGCCTGCCTCCAACTGCTTCCAAAATAAAAAATCTTAATAAAAATCAATGTCATTATGTCATTAAAATGATAAAAAGAAAGAAAAGCCACAATATTTAGAAAATATTTGGTATATAAAACACTTTGAAACCCTGAAAGAAGACAGAATTCAAAGTATCATTGTTATCAAATTATTACCAGTTTGATTTTCGAATGACTTGTTTCAACAGATAATGAATTTTCACTAATGATGCTTGCATACTGTGACACTTCCTTACATCCACATAGCATAATAATTCAGCTGCACATCATATCACAGATTTTTCTTTTCAACTGAGGTACTGGGTTCATCTCACTAGGGAGTGCCGGACAATTGGTGCCGGTCAGCTGCTGCAGCCCAACCAGCGAGAGCTGAAGCAGGGCGAGGCATCCCTCACCTGGGAAGCGCAAGGGGGACGGGAATCCCTTTTCTTAGCCAGGGGAACTGAGACACACAATACCTGGAAAATCGGGTAACTCCCACCCCAATACTGCGCTGTACCAAGGGTCTTAGCAAACGGGCACACCAGGAGATTATATCCCACACCTGGCCGGGAGGGTCCCACACCCGCCCACGGAGCCTCTCTCATCGCTAGCACAGCAGTCTGCGATCTAACTGCAAGGCAGCAGCGAGGCTGGGGGAGGGGCGTCCGCCATTGCTGAGGCTTAAGTAGGTAAACAAAGCCCCGGGAAGCTCAAACTGGGTGGAGCTTACAGCAGCTCAAGGAGCCCTGCCTGTCTCTGTAGACTCCACCTCTGGGGACAGGGTACAGCTAATCAACAACAACAACAACAACAACAACAACAACAACAACAACAAAGCAGCAGAAACCTCTGCAGACGCAAATGACCCTGTCTGACAGCTTTGAAGAGAGCAGTGGATCTCCCAACACGGAGGCTGAGATCTGAGAACGGACAGACTGCCTGCTCAAGTGGGTCCCTGACCCCTGAGTAGCCTAAATGGGAGACATCCCCCACTAGGGGCAGACCAACAACCCACACCTCACAGGGTGGAGTACACCCCTGAGAGGAAGCTTCCAAAGCAAGAATCAGACAGGTACACTCGCTGTTCAGCAATATTCTATCTTCTGCAGCCTCTGCTGCTGATACCCAGGCAAACAGGGTCTAGAGTGGACCTCAAGCAATCTCCAACAGACCTACAGCTGAGGGTCCTAACTGTTAGAAGGAAAACTAACAAACAGAAAGGACACCCACACCAAAACCCCATCAGTATGTCACCATCATCAAAGACCAGAGGCAGATAAAACCATAAAGATGGGGAAAAAGCAGGGAAGAAAAGCTGGAAATTAAAAAATAAGAGCACATCTCCCCCTGCAAAGGAATGCAGCTCATCGCCAGCAATGGATCAAAGCTGGACGGAGAATGACTTTGACGAGATGAGAGAAGAAGGCTTCAGTCCATCAAACTTCTCAGAGCTAAAGGAGGAATTACGTACCCAGTGCAAAGGAACTAAAAATCTTGAAAAAAGAGTGGAAGAATTGATAACTAGAATAATTAATGCAGAAAAGGCCATAAACGAACTGACAGAGATGAAAACCATGACACGAGAAATACGTGACAAATCCACAAGCTTCAGTAACCGACTCGATCAACTGGAAGAAAGAGTATCAGCGATTGAGGATCAAATGAACGAAATGAAGCGAGAAGAGAAATCTAAAGAAAAAAGAAGAAAAAGAAATGAACAAAGCCTGCAAGAAGTATGGGATTATGTAAAAAGACCAAATCTACATCTGATTGGAGTGCCTGAAAGTGAGGGGGAAAATGGAACCAAATTGGAAAACACTCTTCAGGATATCATCCAGGAGAACTTCCCCAACCTAGTAGGGCAGGCCAACATTCAAATTCAGAAAATACAGAGAACGCCACAAAGATACTCCTCCAGAAGAGCAACTCCAAGACACATAATTGCCAGATTCACCAAAGTTGAAATGAAGGAAAAAATCTTAAGGGCAGCCAGAGAGAAAGGTCGGGTTACCCACAAAGGGAAGCCCATCAGACTAACAGCAGATCTCTCGGCAGAAACTCTACAAGCCAGAAGAGAGTGGGGGCCAATATTCAACATTCTTAAAGAAAATAATTTTAAACCCAGAATTTCATATCCAGCCAAACTAAGCTTCATAAGTGAAGGAGAAATAAAATCCTTTACAGATAAGCAAATGCTTAGAGATTTTGTCACCACCAGGCCTACCTTACAAGAGACCCTGAAGGAAGCACTAAAAACGGACAGGAACAACCGGTACCAGCCATTGCAAAAACATGCCAAAATGTAAAGACTATCGAGGCTAGGAAGAAACTACATCAACTAACGAGCAAAATAACCAGTTAATATCATAATGGCAGGATCAAGTTCATACATAACAATATTAACCTTAAATGTAAATGGACTAAATGCTCCAATTAAAAGACACAGACTGGCAAACTGGATAAAGAGTCAGGACCCATCAGTTTGCTGTATTCAGGAGACCCATCTCACATGCAGAGGCATACATAGGCTCAAAATAAAGGGATGGAGGAAGATCTACCAAGCAAATGGAGAACAAAAAAAAAAAACAGGGGTTGCAATTCTAGTCTCTGATAAAACAGACTTTAAACCATCAAAGATTAAAAGAGACAAAGAAGGACATTACATAATGGTAAAGGGATCAATTCAACAGGAAGAGCTAACTATCCTAAATATGTAAGCAGCCAATGCAGGAGCACCCGGATTCATAAAGCAAGTCATTAGAGACTTACAAAGAGACTTAGACTCCCATACAATAATAATGGGAGACTTCAATACCCCACTGTCAACATTAGATAGATCAACGAGACAGAAAGTTAACAAGGATATCCAGGAATTGAACTCATCTCTGCAGCAAGCAGACCTAATAGACATCTACAGAATTCTCCACCCCAAATCAACAGAATATACATTCTTCTCAGCACCACATCGCACTTATTCCAAAATTGACCACATAATTGGAAGTAAAGCACTCCTCAGCAAATGTACAAGAACAGAAATTATAACAAACTGTCTCTCAGACCACAGTGCAATCAAACTAGAACTCAGGACTAAGAAACTCAATCAACACCTCTCAACTACATGGAAACTGAATAACCTGCTCCTGAATGACTACTGGGTACATAACCAAATGAAGGCAGAAATAAAGATGTTCTTTGAAACCAATGAGAACAAAGATACAACATACCAGAATCTCTGGGACACATTTAGAGCAGTGTGTAGAAGGAAATTTATAGCACTAAATGCTCACAAGAGAAAGCTGGAAAGATCTAAAATTGACACTGTAACATCACAATTAAAAGAACTAGAGAAGCAAGAGCAAACATATTCAAAAGCTAGCAGAAGGCAAGAAATAACTAAGATCAGAGCAGAACTGAAGGAGATAGAGACACAAAAAACCCTCCAAAAAATCAATGAATCCAGGAGTTGGTTTTTTGAAAAGATCAACAAAATTGATAGACTGCTAGCAAGACTAATAAAGAAGAAAAGAGAGAAGAATCAAATAGACACAATTAAAAATGATAAAGGGGATATCACCACCACCCCCACAGAAATAAAAACTACCATCAGAGAATACTATAAACACCTCTACGCAAATCAGCTAGAAAATCAAGAAGAAATGGATAATTTCCTGAACACTTACACTCTCCCAAGACTAAACCAGGAAGAAGCTGAATCCCTGAATAGATCAATAGCAGGCTCTGAAATTGAGGCAATAATTAATAGCCTACCAACCAAAAAAAGTCCAGGACCAGATGGATTCACAGCTGAGTTCTACCAGAGGTACAAGGAGGAGCTGGTACCGTTCCTTCTGAAACTATTCCAATCAATAGAAAAAGAGGGAATCCTCCCTAACTCATTTTATGAAGTCAATGTCATCTTGATACCAAAACCTGGCAGAGATACAACAAAAAAAGAGAATTTTAGACCATATCCCTGATGAACATTGATGCAAAAATCTTCAATACTGGCAAACCGGATCCAGAAGCACATCAAAAAGCTTATCCACCATGATCAAGTGGGCATCATCCCTGGGATGCAAGGCTGGTTCAACATACGCAAATCAATAAAGGTAATCCAGCATATAAACAGAACCAAAGACAAAAACCACATGATTATCTCAATAGATGCAGAAAAGGTCTTTGACAAAATTCAACAGCCCTTCATGCTAAAAACGCTCAATAAATTTGGTATTGATGGAACGTACCTCAAAATAATAAGAGCTATTTATGATAAACCCACAGCCAATATCATACTGAATGGGCAAAAACTGGAAAAATTCCCTTTGAAAACTGGCACAAGACAGGGATGCCCTCTCTCACCACTCCTATTCAACATAGTGTTGGAAGTTCTGGCTAGGGCAATCAGGCAAGAGAAAGAAATCAAGGGTATTCAGTTAGGAAAAGAAGTCAAATTGTCCCTGTTTGCAGATGACATGATTGTGTATTTAGAAAACCCCATCGTCTCAGCCCAAAATCTCCTTAAGCTGATAAGCAACTTCAGCAAAGTCTCAGGATACAAAATTAATGTGCAAAAATCACAAGCATTCTTATACACCAGTAACAGACAAACAGAGAGCCAAATCAGGAATGAACTTCCATTCACAATTGCTTCAAAGAGAATAAAATACCTAGGAATCCAACTTACAAGGGATGTAAAGGACCTCTTCAAGGAGAACTACAAACCACTGCTCAGTGAAATAAAAGAGGACACAAACAAATGGAAGAGCATACCATGCTCATGGATAGGAAGAATCAATATCATGAAAATGGCCATACTGCCCAAGGTAATTTATAGATTCAATGCCATCCCCATCAAGCTACCAATGAGTTTCTTCACCGAATTGGAAAAAACTGCTTTAAAGTTCATATGGAGCCAAAAAAGAGCCCGCATTTTCAAGACAATCTTAAGGCAAAAGAACAAACCTGCAGGCATCACGCTACCTGGCTTCAAACTATACTACAAGGCTACAGTAACCAAAACAGCATGATACTGGTACCAAAACAGAGATATAGACCAATGGAATAGAACAGAGTCCTCAGAAATAATACCACACATCTACAGCCATCTGATCTTTGACAAACCTGACAAAAACAAGAAATGGGGAAAGGATTCCCTATTTAATAAATGGTGCTGGGAAAATTGGCTAGCCATAAGTAGAAAGCTGAAACTGGATCCTTTCCTTACTCCTTATACGAACATTAATTCAAGATGGATTAGAGACTTAAATGTTAGACCTAATACCATAAAAACCCTAGAAGAAAATCTAGGCAATACCATTCAGGACATAGGCATAGGAAAGGACTTCATGTCTAAAACACCAAAAGCAATGGCAACAAAAGCCAAAATTGACAAATGAGATCTAATTAAACTAAAGAGCTTCTGCACAGCAAAAGAAACTACCATCAGAGTGAACAGGCAACCTACAGAATGGGAGAAAATTTTTGTAATCTCATCTGACAAAGGGCTAATATCCAGAACCTACAAATAACTCAAACGAATTTACAAGAAAAAAACAAACAACCCCATCAAAAAGTAGACAAAGGATATGAACAGACATTTCTCAAAAGAAGACATGCATACAGCCAACAGACACATGAAAAAATGCTCATCATCACTGGCCATCAGAGAAATGCAAATCAAAACCACAATGAGATACCATCTCACACCAGTTAGAATGGCAATCATTAAAAAGTCAGGAAATAACAGGTGCTGGAGAGGATGTGGAGAAATAGGGACACTTTTACACTGTTGGTAGGATTGTAAACTAGTTCAACCATTATAGAAAACAGTATGGCAATTCCTCAAGGATCTAGAACTAGAAGTACCATATGACCCAGCCATCCCATTACTGGGTATATACCCAAAGGATTATAAATCATGCTGCTATAAAGACACATGCACACGTATGTTTATTGTGGCACTATTCACAATAGCAAAGACTTGGAATCAACTCAAATGTCCATCTGTGACAGACTGGATTAAGAAAATGTGGCACATATACACCATGGAATACTATGCAGCCATAAAAAAGGATGAGTTTGTGTCCTTTGTAGGGACATGGATGCAGATGGAAACCATCATTCTCAGCAAACTATCGCAAGAACAGAAAACCAAACACCGCATGTTCTCACTCATAGGTGGGAACTGAACAATGAGATCACTTGGACTCGGGAAGGGGAACATCACACACTGGGGCCTATCATG
>NC_045438.1:34127325-34302239 GCF_002776525.5 Piliocolobus tephrosceles
AAAAGGACAAAGCTGGAGGCATCACGCTACCTGACTTCAAACTATACTACAAGGCTACAGTAACCAAAACAGCATGGTACTGGTACCAAAACAGAGATATAGACCAATGGAACAGAACAGAGTCCTCAGAAATAATACCACACATCTACAGCCATCTGATCTTTGACAAACCTGACAAAAACAAGAAATGGGGAAAGGATTCCCTATTTAATAAATGGTGCTGGGAAAATTGGCTAGCCATAAGTAGAAAGCTGAAACTGGATCCTTTCCTTACTCCTTATACGAAAATTAATTCAAGATGGATTAGAGACTTAAATGTTAGACCTAATACCATAAAAACCCTAGAAGAAAATCTAGGCAATACCATTCAGGACATAGGCATAGGAAAGGACTTCATGTCTAAAACACCAAAAGCAATGGCAACAAAAGCCAAAATTGACAAATGAGATCTAATTAAACTAAAGAGCTTCTGCACAGCAAAAGAAACTACCATCAGAGTGAACAGGCAACCTACAGAATGGGAGAAAATTTTTGTAATCTCATCTGACAAAGGGCTAATATCCAGAACCTACAAATAACTCAAACGAATTTACAAGAAAAAAACAAACAACCCCATCAAAAAGTAGACAAAGGATATGAACAGACATTTCTCAAAAGAAGACATGCATACAGCCAACAGACACATGAAAAAATGCTCATCATCACTGGCCATCAGAGAAATGCAAATCAAAACCACAATGAGATACCATCTCACACCAGTTAGAATGGCAATCATTAAAAAGTCAGGAAATAACAGGTGCTGGAGAGGATGTGGAGAAATAGGGACACTTTTACACTGTTGGTAGGATTGTAAACTAGTTCAACCATTATAGAAAACAGTATGGCAATTCCTCAAGGATCTAGAACTAGAAGTACCATATGACCCAGCCATCCCATTACTGGGTATATACCCAAAGGATTATAAATCATGCTGCTATAAAGACACATGCACACGTATGTTTATTGTGGCACTATTCACAATAGCAAAGACTTGGAATCAACTCAAATGTCCATCTGTGACAGACTGGATTAAGAAAATGTGGCACATATACACCATGGAATACTATGCAGCCATAAAAAAGGATGAGTTTGTGTCCTTTGTAGGGACATGGATGCAGATGGAAACCATCATTCTCAGCAAACTATCGCAAGAACAGAAAACCAAACACCGCATGTTCTCACTTATAGGTGGGAACTGAACAATGAGATCACTTGGACTCGGGAAGGGGAACATCACACACTGGGGCCTATCATGGGGAGGGGGGATGGGGGAGGGATTGCATTGGGAGTTATACCTGATGTAAATGACGAGTTGATGGGTGCTGACGAGTTGATGGGTGCAGCACACCAACATGGCACAAGTATACATATGTAACAAACCTGCACGTTATGCACATGTACCCTAGAACTTAAAGTATAATAATAATAATAATAAAAGAAAATAAGAGAATATAGGTTTAAGGATGGAAATTAGGTAAAATTACATTTCTGTGAAAATCAGACTTTACCTGTCCTGGTCTGGGACCAGAGAGCATTGGGTAATAATAATGAACAGACTTACGATTCTATTTAGAGGTGATGGAGAAAGGGTAAAGATTAAGTGTTGGCAAGCCGGGGGGCTGTCAGGGAGAGAGATAGTAACATCCTTAGTTTGTAGCAGAGACACAGAAGGAGAAGAACAGCCAATCCTTCCTCAAAAAAATACATCAAAAAGGACTGAGTATATTATTCAAATATATTAAAATAATAAATTTTTCTTAATTGCCATCTTTAATTTTTTAATACTAAAGAATAAAATTTATAATCATGTTACGGCTACTCTTTTAGCATATTTACTAAAGGATAACTGAAACATACATACTACAGTCAAGTACTTTTTAATGAGTATGCTAATTCCTCATGTACTGGTCTTTTCTGGAGTCCCACATATTAAGTTATCAAACATGGTAAATCAATCATAGGGATTTATTACAAATAGAAAAGAGAGTCAATTTGCTACTGAGGCATATATTAATCATCAACACAATTCAAATACTTTAATATTATCTTTATTTATTTATTTTGGGGATAGTGTCTTGCTCTGGTGCCAGGCTGGAGTGCAGTGGTGCTATCTCCGCTCATAGCAACTTCCACCTTTTGGGTTCAAGTGATTCCCCTGCCTCAGTCTCCTGAGTAGTTGGGACTACAGGCGTGCACCACCACGCCCAGCTAATTTTTTGTATTTTAGTAGAGACAGGGTTTCACCATGTTGGCCAGGATGGTCTCGATCTCCTGACCTTGTGATCTGTCTGCCTTGGCCTCCCAAAGTGCTGGGATTACAGGCATGAGCCACCACGCCCGGCCATCTTTATTTTCTTAATTGGTACAGTTTAAATATCCCTAATCCAAAAACCTGAAATATGAAATCCTCCAAAATCTGAAACTTAATGAACATTGACATGACTTTCAAAGAAAATGTTCATTGGGACATTTTGGATTTCTAATTTTTGGCTCAGGGATGCAGGAAGTGTAACACAAATGTTCCAAAATTTGAAAAAGACCAAAATCCAAAACACTTTTGGTCCCAAGCATTTTGGATAAGGGATACTCAACCTTTATTACCAAATCTTTCTCACAGCAGGAAATGGAGAATCACAGGAAGTACTTGGAAGACTTATGAACACAAAGGATAAGAAATAAGAGTAGGACTAGGGAATGTACAGTGTACTCTATATCATCTTATATTCTTTTAATTGCAAACTAGCAACTAATATATGTTTCACACAAATATTATATTTAGAGACTAAAAGGGAAATCTAATTCTCTTCCTTTTATTAATAAAACTTTTTAAATATAGTGAATAGATGCTATAATTGTTAAATGCCTTTTGTTGAGAAGAGGGATAAAAGATAAGACTTCAGTTCTGTAATAATAAAGCAAAGTAACCTATAAGAGAAATGAAGCATAATGGCCTTTTTTCACTATTATAAAACATTCACTTTAAATAATGATGCTAGTGCACAAAATAACATTCATTTTTAGAAGGGTAAAAATCAATTTGTACAAATATTTACATTATATTATCAAAACTATAAATTATCTCTAAGTTAACAACATTAACATAAACCAATCTTGCAGGGATATAACTTTCGGCAAAAGGGAGGTTGTAAGAGCTTTCTACAATGGCACTGTAACTATAACCAGTATAATCTTGCAGTTTCTTAACACTTTTAACAATGCAGCAACAGACTGTCTTACCGTTGGTGCTGTATCTACCTGATGGTTACAAGGCTTTCTTTCTATGATGATAATCCCTGTGGAAAGAAAACATTGTGAATATTTGGTTATTAAGCCTGTCCATTTCACTTTGAAAATATTTATGTCATTTTAGTGGAAAAACATTTATTATGACTCACACAGCTTTCAATAAAAAAGTCTCACTCGGAAGGCAGGATCCTTTTAAGAGGTATCATGAATTCTTTGGTCAGAAACAGTTGGTGAGTTTAGCTAAACTGACTCAAGGTTAACTAAGCCTTTTTTCCCATTCAAGTGATGTCTAGCAATAGTGTAAGATGAGTCCATATCCTGCTCTCAGCTCAAAAATCACACCATTATCTGGGCTCCGCTGCTTTTCTTCTATGAAAGTTTTATTTCTAAGTCAAGGATATGAAGTTTTTAAAAAGGAGTATCACAAGGGCTATGAAGTGAATCACCACTGTCTTATTTTCTCAAAAGAATAAATAAATCCATCTGAATTTCTCTTTGATCATCTGACTTCCTACTATGACATACTCTATTTATTCAATCACCATGAGTATCTGAAGAAAAATGTTCCCTTGATTCCCTCCTTTAAAATGGTAACACAGACGGCTAATCTCGAGAAATATTCTTTTATCATGTGTGGATTTATCTTTTTGTTCTCAATGTTCTCTACTGCATTTCTTTGTAATAAACAGCCTTTCCGGACGTGACACAGGACATCTCATCTGTAAAGACACTGGTTCAAAGTCTAACTCAAGTTAAAAATGAACACAAGTGTGGGTCTTGTTTAATTCCTAATTTCTGTCTACCAGCAAACTAACCTATAATTTAGGATATTAACACAGTTTGTTCAAATAATGCTAAAGGTTGTCATATGCAGGACTAGAGGCAAGAACTACAATGTCTGTTAATAGCAATTAGTAAAATTCCTACTTTAAATATTAGTTCTTCTTCTAAAAGCATATGACTCATTTTTCTTAAAGTATGGTAAAGGATTAAGTGAGATCAACACAAACAATCACTTTCTATCGCTTTGCAATAGTATTTTCAAAATGAATCATGAAACATGATTAAAGTAACAGTTTTTGTTTCATTAATTTTTTTTAACATTTATTGTTAGCCAGTGAAGTATAAAGCACTATACTATCTTCATTCAATTGACTAATATTTTTGAGTGGTTATTCTTGGCACCCAGTGATAAAAGATGAATATATTACAGTTTCTGACTACAAGAGTCTAGTAAAACATGGATATCCTTTTTTGAGGAACTACCACAGAGCAAATTAACAGAGTTTCATCTTAAGTGTAATAAAATCTTTAAGGTAATTTTGATGGAAAGACTCTCTTCTTTATAGAGTAACACCAGTTTTGGGTAAATTTCTTTTTTTAAAGGGTACAACACGCAGGCAAATACTCAAGTAATGTAGATTCCTATTGTAAGATTTTAACAATACAGAAGCATACAGAGAATAAATTGAGAAATCCCAACTTTGTCAGCCCCTACAGTCTCACAATCCTAGCTGCAACCACTGAGAACTGTGTGGCATGGCAACTGGCTTTCAAATGAGAGTGGTCATGCCAGAGTTCAGCAATTAACATCTTACACACGTCTTCTTGCTATTGTAATCTGACTGCTATAAAACTGACCTAGGCTGATTACCAATTTTTAAATTCTTATCTAAATAGAAAGTAATTTTAATTGGAGAAAAGGAACTTTAAAATAATAAAAACCAAAGCAAAATAATAAAAACCAAAGCAAACCAGGAAAAAAATCTATATACATAGTTCATACAGTAACAAGAAAAAAACCAAAAACTCTATAGATTTTAGAGTTTCAATTTTAGGATAAGAATGTTTTGAAAATTAGAATTTCTGGCCGGGCGCGGTGGCTCAAGCCTGTAATCCCAGCACTTTGGGACACTGAGACGGGCGGATCACGAGGTGAGGAGATCAAGACCATCCTGGCTAACATGGTGAAACCCCATATCTACTAAAAAATACAAAAAACTAGCCGGGTGAGGTGGCAGGCGCCTGTAGTCCCAGCTACTCGGGAGGCTGAGTCAGGAGAATGGCGTAAACCCGGGAGGCGGAGCTTGCAGTGAGCTGAGATCCGGCCACTGCACTCCAGCCTGGGCCACAGAGCGAGACTCCGTCTCAAAAAAAAAAAAAAAAAAAAAGAAAATTAGAATTTCAAAAAGTGGATTATCCAAAGTTATAATCTTAGTTTTAAATTTAGATTACATATATAAATAATATCATTTGGAGATACAATTATGCATGTTTGTTCAAGCTTGCAGTAAAAAATAAATAGAAAGGAATAAACTTTAGAAAAAATATCAAAATAACTTCCTATTTTAGATAAATTTTACTTAAAAACCTATCTGTATCTCATTTCACTTTTATTAAGGTATAACAATAATTGAAAGCGCATAATAAATAGCTTGCTATAATGGATAGTATTAAATCTCTACTTAGCGAGGCCATGGTACCCAGATACTTGATCAAACATTATTCTAGATATTTCTTTGAAGGTTTTGGATGGAATTAACATTTAAATCAACAGGCTTTGAGTAAAGCACACTGCCCTCCATAATGTACGTGGGCCTCATTCAATCAGATGAAGGCCTTAAGAAAATGACAACTCACTTGACAGCGAGGGGATTGTGCCAACAGGCTGCCCTCAAACTGGAACTGCAACTCTTTCCTACGTCTCCCTCCTGTTGGCCTAACCTGCAGATTTTGGTCTCGCCAGCTCCCACAATGTTTGAGCCAATCCCTTAAAGTGAACCTTTCTCTCTCTATGGACTTCCTACTGGTTCTGTTTCTCTGGAGAACCCTAATAATACACTTACTTTCTGGTAAATATGAAATAAATAAAAATACTATTGTTTATACTCTAAATTATACGTTATATTCATTCAACATAATTGTGAAGGAATATAGTTAAAATGTTGATGTTATTATGAAATATTTTAAAATCTGCATATGTCCTAATGAACTCAGGAATATAGAATTTAGTCAGAATAAATCGACCTATCAACAAATAAAAATGAAAAAAATTATAAAGGCAGTCTGTCAGCAGAATAAAGAATCAATCAATCAATAAATATTACTGCTAGGTTGTCCAGTCTAACAATCTCTGCCTTTCAATGATTTGACTATTTACATTTAATGCAATTACTCATATGGCTTTGTTGAAGTTTAGCATTTTGCTATCTTACTGCATTTCTTTTTGTTCCTTTCTTCCTCTTTTTCTATATTCTTTTGGAATAGTCAAATAGTTTTACTCTTCCATTTTATGTCCTTTGATGGCTTTTTAGCTACATCTCTTCATATTTTTTAATGGCTAATATAGAGATTACAACATACAACTTTACTATACTTTGAATTAGAATTTTTTCTACTTCAAGAATAATATAAGCAACTTAAGTGTTAACCCCATTTATCCAACCACGTTTATGCTTTTGCTGCCTTGTATTTAACTTCTATCTGTTATAAACATCACAATACACTGTCAGTATTGTTGTTTTAAACCGATATGTTTATCTTTATTCCTTCTTACAGATCCAGGCTTTCACATGAGATCATTAACCCCCTGTTATTTTGTAGTGTAAGTCTGCTGGTGACTATGTTTTGTTTTTTCCTGAAAAATCTTTAGTAGGGATTCATTTACAAAGAATGTTTTCCTGGGTATTGAAACCTAGGTTAATAGCCATTTGCTTTTAGAAAATGATTTCATTCCATTACTTCTTATGAGAAGGAAGGCATCATTCTTACTATGATTTCCCTGAACCTAACACATTTTTCCCCCTCTGGTTGCTTTTGTACTTTTCTTTTTGGTTTAATCAGGAGGTATCTAGGTATGGTTTCATACACATACACATACACACACACACACACACACACACACACGTGTATATTTATACTCTAAAGGAATATAAATTTTTCATTTTCTTCAGTTTAATTAGGAGGTATCTATGGTTTCGTTTATATATATGTATATGCGTATGTGTGTATCCTTCTTGGATTTTACTAAGCTTCCAAATTTTATTCATTTTTTTAAATTTTATTTTTTATTTCAATAGGTCTTTGAGGAACAAGTGGTGTTTGGTTACATGGGTAAGTTCTTTAGTGGTGATTTCTGAAATTTTGTGCATCTGTCACCCAAGCAGTGTACACTGTACCCAATGTGTACTCTTCTATCCCACACCCCGTCCCACCCTTTGCCCCAAGTTCCCAAAGTCCTTAGAATAAGAGTCTCCAGTTCTATCCAGGTTGCTGTGAATGCCATTATTCCATTCCTTTTTATGACTAAGTAGTATTCCATGGTGTGTGTGTGTAGGTGTGTGTGTATGTGCATATATATGTATAAAGAAAATGTGGTGTATATACATATACTTATTGATTGATGGGCATTTGGGAAGGTTCCATATTTTTGCAACTGCAAATTGTGCTGCTATAAACATGTGTGTGTAAGTATCTTTTTTGTATAATGACCTTTTTTTTTTTTTTCTGGGTAGATGGTAGTGGGATTGCTGAACCAAAAGCGCTACTTTTATTAGGTTGGTGCAAAAGTAATTGTGGATTTTGCTGATTGAAACTAATGGCAAAAACTGCAGTAACTTTTTCACCAACCTAATAGTTCTTTAACGAAACTCCACACTGTTTCCCACAGTGATTGTTCATGTTCACGTTCCCACCAGCAATGCAGGAGTGTTCCCTTTTCACCACATGTATACCAACATCTATTATTTTTTGATTATGGCCATTCTTGCAGAAGTAAGGGGGCATCACATTGCAGTTTTGATTTGCAGTTCCCCAATCATTAGTGATGTTAAGCATTTTTTCATATGCTTGTTGGCCTTTTGTATATCTTCTTTTGACAACTGTCAATTGTATATGCATGTCCTTTGCCCACTTTCTGATGGGATTATTGTTTTTCTTGCTGATTTGTTTGAGTTCCTTGTAGATTCTGGAAAGTAGTTCTTTGTCAGATGCATACTTTAAGAAGATTTTCTCCCACTCTGTGGGTTCTCTGTTTACTCTGCTGATTCTTTTGCTATGCAGAAGCCTTTTAGTTTAACTAAGTCCCATCTATCTTTGCTTTTGTTGCGATTGCTTTTGGATTCTTGGTCATAAAGTCTTTGCCTAAGCCAGTGTCTAGTAGGGGTTTTTCAATATTATCTTCCAGAATTTTTATGACTCTGGGTCTTAGAGTTAAGTCTTTCATCCATCTTGAGTTGATTTTTGCATAAAGTGAGAGATGAGGATCCAGTTTCATTCTTCCATATGTGGTTTGCCAATTATCCCAGCACCATTTGTTGAATAGGGTGTCCTTTCCTCACTTTTATGTTTTGTTTGCTTTGTCAAAGATCAGTTGGCTGTTAAGTATTTGGGTTTATTTCTGGGTTCTCTATTCTGTTTCATCGGTCTAGTATCAGTACTATGCTGTTTTGGTGACTATAGCCTTATAATATAGTTTGAAGTTGGGTAATGTGATGCCTCCACATTTGTTCTTTTTGCTTAATCTTGCTTTGGATACATGGGCTCTTTTTTGGTTCCATATGAATTTTAGGATTGTTTTCTACTTCTGTGAAGAATGATGGTGGTATTTTGATGCAAATTGCATTGACTTTTTTATTGCTTTTGGCAGTTATGGTCATTTTCGCAATATTGATTTTACCCATCTATGAGCACGGGATGTGTTTCCATTTTTTTGGTGTCATCTGTGATTTCTTTCAGCAGTTTTGTACTTTTCCTTGTAGAGATCTTTCACCTCCTTGGTGAGGTACATTCCTAAGTATTTTATTTTATTTTTTTGCAGCTACTGTAAAGGGGGTTGAGTTCTTGGTTTGATTCTCAGCTTGGTCACTGTTAGTGTTTAGCACTGCTACTGATTTGTGTACATTGATTTTGTATCCAGAAACTCTACTGAATTAATTTATCACATCTAGGAGCTTTCTGGATAAGTCTTTAGGGTTTTCTATGTATACAATCATATCATTGGCAAACAGCGACAGTTTGACTTCTTTACTGATTTGAATGTCTTTTCTTTCTTTCCCTTGTCTGATTGCTATGGCTAGGACTTCCAGTATTATGTTGAACAGAAGTTGTGAAAGTGGGCATCCTTGTCTTGTTCCAGTTCTCAGGGGGAGTACTTTTCAACTTTTCCCTGTTCAGTATAATGTTGACTGTAGGTTTGTCACCGATAGCTCTTATTATCTTAAGGTATGTCCCTTCTACATCAATTTTGCTGAGGGTTTTAATCATAAAGGACACTGGATTTTGTCAAATGCTTTCTTCTATTGAGATGACAATATTACTTTTATTTTTAATTCTGTTTAAGTTGTATATCACTCTTATTGACTTGCATATGTTAAACCATCCCTGCTTGATCATGGTACATTATCTTTTTGATATGCTACTGGATTTGGTAAGCCAGTATTTTGTTGAGGATTTTTGCATCTATATTCATCAGGGATATTGGTATGCGGTTTTCTTTTTTTTTGTTATATCCTTTCCTGGCTTTGGTATTATGGTAACATGGGCTTCACAGAATGATTTAGGAAAGATTCCCTTGTTCTCTATCTTTTGGAATAGTGTCAAGAGGATTGGTAACAACTCTTCTTTGAATGTCTGATAGAATTCAGCTGTGAATCCATCTGGTCCTGGATTTATTTTTGATGGCAACTTTTTTTTATTACCATTTCAATCTTTGTGCTTGTTATCGGTCTGTTCAGAGTTTCTATTTCTTTGCGGTTTTATCTAGAAGGATAGTATATTTCCAGGAATTATCCACCTCCTCTAGGTTTTCTGATTTGTGTACATAAAGGCTTTCACAGTAGCCTGGAACAATCTTTTGTTTCGGTGGGTTGGTTGGAATATCCCCCATTTCGTTTCTAATTGAGCTTATTTGGATCTTCTCTCTTCTTTTCTTGGTTCGTCTCACTAGTGGTCTGTCAATTTTGTTAATCTTTTCAAAGAACCAGCTTTTCATTTCATTCATATTTTGTATTTTTTTGTTTCATTTAGGTCTGCTCTGATCTTTGTTACTTCTTCTCTTCTGCTGGGTTTGGGTTTGGTTTGTTCTTGTTTCTCTAGTTCCTTGAGGTATGACCTGTGTGCCTGTGCTCTTTCAGATGACTATAGGCATTTATGGCTATGAACTTTCTTCTTAGCACTGCTTTTGCTGTATTCCAGAAGTTTTGACAAGTTGTATCACTATTATCATCCAGTTCAAAGAATTTTCAAATTTCCATCTTGATTTCGTTGGTGACCCAATGATCATTTGGGATTAGTTTATTTAACTTCCACGTATTTACATGGTTTTGAGGGTTCCTTTTGGAGTTCCTTCATTTATGAAGCTTAGTTCCTCTGGATGCAAAATTCTTGGCTGATGATTGTTTTGTTTAAGGAGGCTAAAGAGAGGACCCCAATCCCTTCTAGCTTCTAGGATTTCTGCTAAGAAATCTGCTGTTAATCTGACAGATTTTCCTTTATAGGTTACCTGATGCTTTTGCCTCACAGCTCTTAAGATTCTTTCCTTCATCTTGACTTTAGATAACCTGATGATGTGACTAGGTGATGATCTTTTTGTGATGAATTTCCCAGGTGTTCTTTGAGCTTCCTGCATTTGGATGTCTATATCTCTAGCAAGACCAGGGAAGTTTCCCTAGATTATTCCCTTAAGTACGTTTTCCAAACTTTTGGATTTCTCTTTTTCCTCAGGAACACCAATTCTTCTTAGATTTGGTCATTTAACATAATACCAAACTTCTAAGAGGCTTTGTTCATTTAAAAATTTTTTTCTTTGGCTTTGTCGGATTGGGTTAATTAGAAAGCCTTTTCTTTTAGCTCTTATGTTCTTTCTTTTACTTTTGAGTCTATTGGTAGGACTTTCCAGGCCTCACCCAGCTCCCACGCATCCCAAAATGTCACTCTCATTCCCACTCTACCCCTCAGTAGCAAGGAGCTTATTTCCAAGCAGCCAGTGAGCAGGGTTGAGAACTTGCCCCAGGCAACGAGCCTCTCCTCCAAGAAAGCAAGCAGGGCTTTCAGGTTTTGCACCTTCCCACCTGCTGTGGATTCTGTGCTCGTATCTGCACTCCTCATTTGCTCCCTCCTTCGGATTCTGTCCAGGAAACTTTGCTTTCAGTTGAAATTGTTATAAACTTGAGCTAGACGCTTCCTTCTCTTTATGGTCTTCCTCCAATTCCACTGGCAGCCCTCCCCAAGGACTCCTGCAAGACAGTCAGGAATGCAGGAATGGCTTCCCTGAGGACCAAGAGTGCCCACAGGGCTCTTCCCACAGCTTTCTCTACCCCTATATTTCACTCAGCTCTCTAAATTTGTCTCAGCTCCAGGTAAGGTCAAATCCTTTTCTGGTGATCTGGACCTTCAAGTTCCCCAGTGAGAATGTGTGTTCAGAGGTGGACATTCCCTCTCTCACACTTTGGGCACTAAGTTTTTCAGCCGTCTCACAGAGCCTGTAGCAGCAAGCTCCCTCCTCTAACAGATCTGTGGATTCTCTAGGCATTTCTGGTATTTTCCTGCAGTAGTTCCTGGAGCAAAAGTTCACAATGTGATTCTCTGTGCACTGCTCTGTCCGTCCAAGTGGGAGCTGCAAGTTAGTCCTGCCTATCTGCCATTTTGAGACAGCATCAACACAGTTATGGAAACAAGCTTGAAATGCTGATGACTACTTCTCCTTGCTAAGCTTATGCCTATAGGTTGTCTTTAATTACAGGAAAACTACTAGCCCATTATTTCTTCAAATATTTCTTCACCCATATTTTCTATTTTCCTTTTGCAATCCCAATTGCATGTTTAATCCATTTCATAGGGTCACACAGATCTGACTCTTTCTTCTTCCCATGCCTCCTCTTTATCTTGTTTCAATTTGGATAATCTGTATAATTTTTATTGTTTTGCCCTCCACTTCAGTAGTCCTTTCTTTTAAGGTGTCCTATCTGTTGTTATCTGCTGTTATCTGTTGTTACGCCCATCTAATGAATTTTCATTTTATCCGTTATACTCTTCAGGTCTAGAGTATCCATTCATTTATTTTTAATGAAATTCTCCATCTTTGCACTCCTTTTGCTCATGGTTCCTCATAAGTTATTTAACATATGTGTAACAGGTATTTTAAAATTCTTGCCTGCTAATTCCAACATTTTGATTATCTGTAGGATTCCTTTTATTCATTGTTCCTTTTCTTGCTTATGGGTCATTTATTTCTGCTTATTTTTATGCCTCAGAATTTGATTATAGGTTAGAACTGCTAGACATGTAATCAGTAGACTGAAATAGAAAACGTCTTCCCTCAGAAAAGGTTCACCATTTCCTTTTTCAGAAACCTAGGGTAAGGGGTAGATCTCTTTTCAAATCAGGAGTTGACTTGGGTTGGGACTGGGCTGTTCCTTAGTTAATTTCAATACACTTATTATAACTCTTCCCAAAATGAGATGAGTTATTCCTTCTAGGGGGACTTCGGGATTTAAACTTCTAGAGATTATGAGAACTCTCTCTGCCTTTCTCCCAGTTTCCTGTCAGTGCTTAAGCTGCAAAAGTCCTCCTGAGGAGAACTGATAGGCGAAGAGGACTGAGTGACATTTGAGATCTTTCAGATTCCAATCTATCATGCCAGTCCACATAGTACTTGGAAGTTCAGCTCATCTCTCCTTGCCTCAGCAGGAACTCTGCTTATAGGAGGCTTGCTCTTCTGCTTGCCTGGTTTCTATCTCAATAAATGTTCCCATGTATTAAAGTGACTGCTTGTCTTTACTTCTTGATGCAGTAAGGTTCATTTCTCTTTGCAATTTATTTTATTTAGAATTCTCTGTGACCACATCTCTTTGATGGCTTTTTAGTTTATGTGAGGTCTTCTCAATCATATGGTAAGAGTGATGATCATTACAATGTACATATTAATTAGAAGCAAAACTCTACTTCCAATTAGTTATATTGTTGCTTTTTAAAATTTTCTTGTTTTTGGTCTATTTCAATGTATACTCCCTTTTTTTATTGCCTGTTGATCGTGAATTTTTGTTTTCAATTTCACCAACACTTAAAATCTGCTATTAGTTACCTTCTGGATTCTGACAGTAATAAATACATTCATTATTTATCCAAATAAATTTATGTCTAAACCTCTCTCCAACCAAGATACTATACTTACCAATATCTTCTTGCTCCATATCAAGATTAAACTTTTAGAAGGCTTTTATTTCTCTATTCTTTTTATATAGTTAAGTTTAAAGAGAGAAAAATGCATGGGAATTTGTAGAAGTGCTAAGTGCGAATTTATGAAACAAAATGACATAGTGTAAGAAAACATCTAATCTTTTTCTCTATGCCTAACAGAAAAATCTAATGTTTTCCTCTGTCTTGAGATATCTGTTTCATTCAGTTGTCATTTGGTTACAGTACTCTCTAAATCCTGGTATATCCAAATATGCCTTCCTTTGGATAAGAAACCCTTTATCTTGGTTGCCTATATGTTACTCCACTATCAGTCAGCTTCTAGTGTTTTAGATATGTCAAGTGCTCATCTGATTTTCTTTCCTATGTAAAGAACCTGTCACTCCTCTGTAGAAGCTTGTGATACTTTTCCTTTACCTAGGAAATTAGGAATTTCACCAGAGTATGGCTGAGTGCCTTTGCTATCATTCTTCTTTTCCTGGGACTCGATAAACGCTTTTGACCTGCAGAGTCTTATCATTCTTCTGCTCAGGGAAATTTTATCCTATTATTTAATTTTATAGATCATCTTTACCTTCACAACTTTTATCTTCGTGATAATCTTTTCAAATAATCTTCTATGTGAACATCCTTTCTACTCTAGAGATTTTAACATTTGAAGTCATATAGTTTAGTTTCTTTAGATCTACAAAGACTAAGACAAGAAGGACTGGCAAACCCTGGAGTGTATATCAGAAAGAAGTTTTCCTGGGATCTCAGGACCAATATGTCAAGGCAAAGGCTCGGGGTGGGAGGACTTTGTTCTACTCAGTGCTGAGCGAGGATTTGTGCAAGGTAAGCAGGCTTTTTCCAAATGTGTGAGTAGAAAACTAAGTTTTCAGAGTTCATTGAGGGCTTTCAGCCAGCAGAAGCTATAAATCCCTTTGGAAATGGGCAATATCTGTAAGTTTAATGTTGTAGTACATTAAGGGCCTAGCAGATCCTGTGAATCATAATAACCCTAAAAAGGGTCTATACACCTGGAAGAACTGGCTTCTGGAAGAACTGGCATTCAGTCCCAGTCATTGAGAGATGGTTGTAACTTGTAACTAATGAGACTTGAGAAGAGAGGCTTACTCCTGTGCCTCAGCAGAGGGGTATCAGCTGGGCAGGTTTGATTTTGGTAGAACTCAGACTTCCATCAGTATAGCTGGAGAAACAGACCACGAAGAGGCAAAGAAAATAACTTTCTTCAAGAGCCTCAGTAGCCTGAAGAAGAAGAAATAAACTAGAACTGGTAGTGACACTGATGCCAATGGAAGAATCAGTCTTTTAAATTAAAACAAAACAGACAAAAAACAGCTATTAAGAATTCTCGCCAGGTGCAAGTGGCTCATGCCTGTAATTCCAGCACTTTGGGAGGCTGAGGCAGAATTGTTTGAGCCTGGGAGTTTGAGACTAGTTCTGGCAACATAGTGAGACCCTGTCTCTACCAACAACAACAACAACAAAATTAGCTGGATGTGGGTGTGCATGTGTAGTTCCAGCTACTTGGGAGGATGGCCTGAGTTGAGCCTGGGAGGTCAAGGCTTCAGTGAGCTATGGTTGCACCACTGCACTCCAGCCCAGGTGACAGGGTGAGACTTTGTAAATACACACAAAAGAAGTTTAAGTTAATTACTAAATAACAAGATAACCCTATTTTAAAGGAAGGAAACAGTGGCTTTCAGAAAGAAAATTAGAAGGTAGGTAACATTCCTAAGGTCATACAACTAAAAGCAGCAGTACCTGGACTGACACCCACACCTCTAAGCCACAAACCCTTCAGACCCATTTATGTGTTTGTTTAGCCCCTGTGTTTGGGACCTGATTTTTTTCATCTTCATATCCACAGTGCCTAACCCAAATGCTTAAAATATAGAAGGTCTTCAATAATTGACTCAAATTTTAACTGAACGAATCTATTCTCCTATGCTACATTCACCAGATTCATATGCTACAATGCAGTGTTAGGTGTATTAGTCATCTGAATGCCTGAGTTAATGTACTAGGACTGTCTTAAAAAACGTTAATTTACCCTTTGGTAAATAATGTTCCTAAACTTAGCGCAAAACTGAAATGCATTACAGTCATGTGCTGAGTAATGATGTTTTAGTCAATGACAGATCGCACATACAATGGAGGTCCCATAAGATTACAATACTGCATTTTGCTGTACCTTTTCTATGTTTAGATACATAATTATTTACCATTGTGTTACAACTGCCTGCAGCATTAGGTATGGTCATATGCTGTACAGGTTTATAGCGTAGGAACAGTTGGCCATACCATACAGCTTAGGTGTAGTAGGCTATACTATCTAGGTTTGTGTAAGTACACCCTACGATATTTGCACAATGAAAAAAATCACCTAACTACACATTTCTTAGAATGTATCCCCATTGCTAACTGATGCATGACCATACTTAAACATTTCCCAAATTTCCCAGACAGTAACACAGTCTAGAGAAGATAATAAAAGAAATTTTATGTTTCTTGGGAGACATTTTTAGTATTTATTTTGTAGAAAATCAGATCATGACATTTTACTCTATTGTACCTAATTTGAACAGCTGAAAGCATACAGTTTTTTAGTTTTCCTAAACCTTACCAACCTTTAACTCAGGACTATGATCAAAGAAAGAAGAACAAAGACAAACAGATATGCTGCAAAACAAAAACAGACAGGAATATGTGCCAAGTTTTGAAGACAGAACATATATCCAGCAATCTTATGTATCATTCATTACCAAATGGTTACAAGCTACTCACTAAGCACAAGGCATTGTTCTGGGAACAGGAGAAGCTCTAACCTCCCTTTCAAGACATCTTATGAGTTACTTGTTTCGGGCATCCTATATCAGTTTTGGCAATCCCCGTGAATCTTTCTCTATAGAACAGAGATAGAATTATGCTTTGATTATCTGTGCCTATGAAAACATGAAATTTATTATATTCCAACAAAATACAGTTATAGAAGGCAGAGATCTTTTCTGCTGAATTAATGTGAAGAAGTCATCTGTCCTGAGACTGCAAGCCTTTCTTAAGAATTGGAAAAGAAGGTGAACTACATTTTGCAGATAACATAATTTTATATCTAGTAAGTCCAAAAGAATCAATGCTAAAATTAACACAATCAGTACCAGAACTACTAAAATAAATTGGAAAGTTAGCATCATATAAAATTTAATATGCAAAAATCAATTTCTCTTTTTTTTTTGGAATGAAGTTTCGTTCCTGTTGACCAGGCTAGAGTGCAATGGTGCGATCTCGGCTCACTGCAACCTCTTCCTCCCAGGTTCAAGCAATTCTCCTGCCTCAGCCTCCTGAGTAGCTGAGATTACAGGCGCCCGCCATCACGCCTGGCTAATTTTTGTATATTTAGTAGAGACAGGGTTTCACCATGTTGACCAGGCTGGTCTTGAACTTCTGACCTCAGGTGATCCACCTGCCTCGGCCTCCCAAAGTGCTGGGATTACAGGCGTGAGCCATCATGCCCGACCTCAAAAATCAATTTCTCTTACATATTCAACAAATTAGAATATACAATGAAAGAGAATACTTCACTTATAAAGGCAATGTAAATAATAAAATACATGAATAAATATAACAAAAAATGTGTAGAACAGTATGAAGAACAAAAATACTTCTGAAAAATACAAAAGTACAGGTGGTCCTTGACTTATGATGATCTGACTTAACAATTTTTCAACTTGACCATAGTTTGAAAGTAACATGCTTTCAGTGAAAAGCATACTTTGAGTACTCACACTACTACTCAGTTTTTCACTTTCAGTGGAATATTCAATAAACTACAAGAGATATTCAACACTTTATTATAAAATAGGCTTTGTCTTAGATGATGTGGCCCAACCACAGGCTAATGTACACTTACATCTAATGTACATCTAATGTACACTTACATCTAATGTAAGTGTTCTGAGCATGTTTAAGGCAGGCTATGCTAAAGTATGATGTTTGGTAGGTTTGGATGCTTTTCTGACATATTATGGGTTTATCGGGCTATAACTCTATTGTAAGTTGAGGAGTATCTAATTGGAATATCCATGTTGTGTGACAAGACAATGTAGCATCATATAAATGTCAGCTCTCCCCAGGACAATATATAAATTTAATATGATTTTAATTTTTAAAAAGTTTTTTCCCAGCACTAGACAAGTTGATTCTAAAAATCATATAGAAGAACATGCAAGAATACCTTAAAAAAAATCCTGAGGGGAAGAAAACGAGCAACCACTGGAAATAAACACTACTCAATATTAGTATATATCATAAAAAGCCTCTGTAACTAAAATAATGCAGTATTAACACGAGTAGCCATGTAGATGTACAAAACAGACTAAAATGTTTAGAAAAAGATTCAAGTACATATGGTATATGAAGAAGAAGAGATATTTTCCAATACGTGGTGTTGGGACAATATGTTGGAGACAAGTGAATGGACCTTTTGAAAAATAAATTGAATCCATACCTTGCAACATTTGTGCTGCAAAGTCAAAAGCCAAATGACAAAGTGGGAAAAATATTTGCAGCCTTTATTATTGATAAATGACAAGGCTCCCTATTACGTCAAACGAAAGCACACAAATATACAATAAAGATAAAACTTGATTTTGTAAAAATTTATTTTCAAGTTATGTTCACTGACAGGATCTAGAAGCAATGATTCCCCAACAGCAATGAGTGTACTTAGTCCCAGATTTTAGTTTCTAAATTGCATTATCTATTAATAGTACCAGAGTTGCTTAGATAAATGATTGCAGCTCTGGGGTAGGGATAGTACCAGACAAACTCAGGACATTATAAGCATGGAAGTGCTCAAAGGCTTACTAGTTCATGTCAAAGACACAAGAGCAGGAATGAATGGGCTCTCCTTTGCCAAATTAGGGGACAATATGAACCACACACAAAAAATATTAGAAAAGTAGTATAACAAATTGAATGAAAAAAAAACCCATAGTACTCATATAGAAAGAAAGACAGGAACCTGGGGGGCTGTGGTGGTGGTATGTGTGGAGGGAAGAAAACATATGACGGAAGAATACCAGCCAATAAATGTAAAGGTGATAACAGCACTAGAAAACACCATTTTGTATCCTCTGCCCACTACAATAGTTAGTTCAGGCCAGGATCATCAACGGACATTGAAACTATGAAGTAGGCTTACTAAGCCCACTAAGTAAGGAACATACAGAAGGAACAAAGGAAGGTTGGGAACCAGATATTCACATAGCCTTAAAGTATCATTCCACAGATTATTTCAACAATTACAAAGAAAAATATTAATTTTTACAATGAAGAGATCTGGTGTTCACCACCTTAATTAAGGACTAAACTTGACAACACCAAAAGTGGGACAAGCTGACATGATATGCACCAGGTATGATGCAAACCATTTACAGGTACTTTTTAGATATTTTTCATAGTATTTTTGCCAAAAAAGTTTAGCCTGAATATAATCAGGATGAAATACATTCAAAATGTTGGACATTTAATGAGACAGTTGGTCCAGTCCGACTCTTTAAAAAGTCAATGTCGTAACAACCAAAAAAAGATTCTAAATTAACTGAAATTAAATGACATTAAAATGACAAGACAAGCAATTTAAGAATGAATCTGGACTGGATGCTGAATAAAATAAGCATGTAATAACAAAAAACTGCTTAAGACTTTTTTGACACAATTAGGGAAATCTGAATATAAACTGTTAATTAGATTAGAATCTTGGCTATTTTTCTTAGGTATGATAATGGTACTGTGGTTAGACAGTAAAATATCCTTACTTTAGCAGATGTCTGATGAAGTTTTGGGAAGGAAGAAGCAAATGCAAAATTAGGGGATTTTACATTTTTTCAATTTTTTATGGTTTTAAAAAATTTCAAAATACAGTTGGGGAATAATAGGCCCTGAATAGACATTTAATTATCTTATAGTAGGCAAACCGAATCTTCAACGGTTTTGCCTAAATAGACGCTTATTATCTTATAGCAGGCAACCAAATCTTTAACAGTTTTGAACACTGTAAAGTCTTCCACATAAGCAGAGTAATATGGTTTTGAGTTATTTAATTAATTAATTCATTAATTCATTCATTCATTAATTCATTCATTCATGATACAGGGTCTTGCTTGGTTGCCCAGCTTGGAGTGCAGTGGCATAATCATGGCTCACTGCAGCCTTGATCTCCTGGACTCATGTGATTCTCCCACCTCTGCCACCCGAGTTGTGGGACTACAGGCATGTACCACAACACTCAGCTAATTTTTTAAATTTTTAAATTTTTTGTACTAATGGGTCTCACTATGTTGCCCAGGCTTGTCTTGAATTCCTGGCCTCAAGCAATCTTCCTGCCCCAACCTCCCAAAGTACCAGGTGCATGAACCACTAAGCCCAGCCAAAGTTCTTATTTTAAAAATATCTCAGCATTATTAAAAGCAATTAGAAAACAAAGCACTCCTTGTCAACTCTGGTTTATCAGATCACCTTCCTAAAAATAAGAGAAAGCTAAAAAATTAATGCATGAATGAATACATATTACATATTTATATTCTACATGTTGATTCCTCTACTCAATAAATTTACTATGTTTATTGAAAAATAATAATTTTCTGGGAAAATTACTGTCCCAAATCAGAGGTATCAGTTATTTATAATTCTCCATGATTAGTATTTGTTCCTTTACAATTAGGAAAAAAAAAACATTTCAAGGGATAATTTACTAGTATATGTCCTGACTCTGGGGCCATTTTGCATATATTACAAGACTGGCTCTGACAATTGTTAGATATGTGATCTTGGAGTAGTTATTTGCAACTCACATCTCTGGGAAGACCTTCCTGGGCTATGCCAGTCTTTAATAATCTGTATTATTTATTTCCATATATTAGTCAAAAATAAAATTCACTGATAAAATGAATAAAGTTAGCAGAGATTTAACAGACTTCTAAACTAATGCCCAAATAATTGCGCTAACCAATGATCAAATACCAACTATACTAATTTCTACCTAAAACCATAAAGAGTTGCCTACAATTTTTAGTATTTGATAAATTTCCTCAGTAAACTCCAATATGGATTGGAGTCTGTTCAAATCATATCCTTCGTGACATCCTATCTGAGGCTAGTAGGGTGTGTTCCTAATAAATTACACTGGCAAAGCTAACAAACTTCAATTCTGTGTGTTCAATCCTTAAAATACAATTTAATATCTGTCTTTAACATTAGGATTATTTTAACAATAATGTTATAGATGGAAAGTAGATTGACAATAGATTAACATATAGATTTAACAATATGTTATGGACTGAAAATCAAAAGTACAAATATAACAAGGATAAGAAAGGTAAATTTATAATTTCAGCATTTCCTTTTTACTCAGATTTGTTATACTGCAGAATTAAAAAAAAAAAAAAAATACAACACCAAAAGAGGCTTCTTGTATTTTCTTGTTTCCTCCTTTTTTTCTTTACTGTCTTTTTGGGTAACAAACATTCAAGTTATCCACCTCATAGTCACTCCTAATAGTTCTTAGTTTTTTTTTCACTAAATAGCCTCTTCCAGCTTATCTCATTAGCTCCCATGGGCTCAAATACCACACATATACCAATGACTCCTTCATCTATACTTACACTCTAAGCCTGTATTCCAAAATACACTGTATAGTTCCTAGCACAGGGCTCGACTCACAGTAGGATATTTAATAAATGAGGTTCAAATGAATGAGCAAGGTATTAGATATCGTGTTTCAGAAATGCCATAATATCTTGTAGGCATTTCAAACTCAATATATCCAAAATACAATTCATTATCTTAATATTCCTATATTTCCTATTTTCATTTATGGATTGCTACCCACTCATTCACCTAAATTAAAAGCCTCTAGCACCCTCAAATTCTACTTCTTTTATTTTCGTTCACATTCTAGACCTCCATGTTAATGATTTAACATCTCCACTCTCTTACTTCAACCCCCTTCTCCTACACCTCAATTATTAGATCACCTTTTAACTGGCCTTCCTAGCTGGAATGCCCTAACACATTTTATGATTCTTCTCATCTTACAATTAGTTCACATACTGTCTTCTCTATGAGGTCTTATTATCTTCTCTAACACAGAATTTGTTACTACATCATCTGCATTCTCTAGTACACTTCATTCATTCCTTTTACAGCAAATATCAAACTATGCAATCCCATCTACCTACCTTTTTAAAAATAAGTCTCCAGTGAATACTAGCAGTGCGAGGGATGGGGCTGAATTCTGCACTTCATTTCTACAAGGTTCTGTACAATCTGGGCCCACTGCTACCTCTCTGGACCAACTGTCTCCTACTTTCCTCCTTGTTCCCTCCAATCCAGCTATACTGACCTCTTTGCTGTTCAAACTGCATATCAAGTACAATCCTGTTCCAGGATCTTGGATGGGGATGCTATTCTCCCAAACAACTCAGTTTCCTAGCTTCTTTCCTTGCTTCCTTTTTTCCTAGCTTCCTTTTTTCCACGTTCCCTCCCTTCCTTCCCTCCCTCCTCCCTCACCTTCCCCCTCTCCGTCCCTCCCCCTTCCCCTCTTCCTCCCTCCCTCCTTCCTTCCTTCCCTCCCTCCCTTCCTCCCTTCTTCCCTTCCTCCCTCCCTTTCTCTCTTCTTCCTCTAAATTTTGCTTAATTCTCAGTTACTCTGTGAAGCTTTCCTTGACCACCCCATTTAAACATTTAAACAGCAACCTAACCCTACTCCTCAGGTGCAACTCCCTTCCCTGCTTTGTCATTATACTGTTTTTATTTAGCAGCCCTCTGTATCCATGGGTTCTGCATCCATGCATTCAACCAGCCATGGATTGAAACTATTCAGAAAAGAAATGCATCTGTACTGAACATACAGTCTTTTTCTTGTCATTATTCCCTATGCAATACAGGACAACAACTCTTTACACAGCATTTACAATGTATTAGGTATTATAAGTAATCTAGAGATGATTTAAAGTATATAGGAGGATGTACATAGGTCATATCCAAATACTGTCCATTTTATATTAGGGACTTGAGCATCCAAGGACCTTGCTATCTACAAGGGGTCCTGAAACCAATTCCCCAGATACTGGGGAATAATCAGACTACATTTGCTTCATGTCATTCTCCACTAGAAGGTAAGCTACACAAAGATGGGGAGTTTTACCAGTTTTGTTCACTGATACCTTCAGAGCACGTATAAAAGTGCCTGGGACACTGTAAGTATGCACTGGGTACTTAATGTATAAATGATCTTGCACTCCCAGTACCTGCATGTGTAAAAAATAAACATCTTTTTAAGTAAAATAAAACCAACCCCCTCACCCCCGCAAAAGTACAAAGTTAAAACAAGAAGGGATTTAATGATGGAAAACATTTTTTTTGGTCTATTATATTGGTATGGTATTGAGAATGTGAGATGGTGTGAACCCATTTTTCCAGGTCTTTCCATAAAACAGACATTATAAATTATAGGGAAAACTTTCAAATTTAAACTTTGAACATAAGCATGATGATTTAGAAAAAGTTTTCCATATCCAAAGCAAAGAGAAGTCATTTTTAAAAATATGATTATGTTATTAATTTTTTCCCTGTAGTAGTTCAGTGAACATTAAGTACATTAATTTGCCTGTTACAGGTGATTTATAACTGCCTTTTACGTTTGCTTTTAAAGTGTTTTACTTTCAACTCTTCATTAAATCTTCACTTTAAAATCAGACAAAAAGACTGAGATAACATTATGCCTCATAATGTCACTAACAAAGGAGGGAGAAAAAGGAAAAGAGGACTCCCACAAAAAAACAAGCTTCGCCGATTCTGAGTTGGCCAAAACAAAACACCTGTTCATGCTCTATATTTCTCAGACAAATTTAACAGCAATGAGATGTAAAAGACTTGATTCTTTTTTAAAAAGTGGCAAGTATATACAATAACACATACACATACAACACATAGACATTGACATGATATACAAACACACCCACATAGACATTAATATGAAATAAATTGGAGTCATTTATAAGTATAAACTCACTTATTCTCAGAATATTGCAAGATCCTTGGGAGACAGATTTGAAAAAAGTGTATTAATTAATTAAGGTCATTATATGACTTGTGACACATGAGCCTTACAAAAGGCCAGCAACAAAATCCAGATACCGAGTTCTAAGCTATCATTTAGAGAACTCCTAAATAGATGATATTGTTGTATATTTCATGGGCAAAATAAACTTCTAAACAGGGCCATAAAACTACGTCCACTTTATAAGGATGATACATGCAATCGGATTTACTCCCCTCTCTGCACTGCCACAGTGTTTTATATGCATGCCCTGTTGAATTTACCGCCATCATATTATAACTATTTCTTTGCCTGCTGGACTTCCCAGACTGGAAAGCCTCTGAGGGCTTTCATCTTCCATTTCTCACAGTGCTTGGCAGAGTCTCTGTCATATCGTAGGCTCTCCATAAACAATGCTTGATGAACTGCTTCAATTAATTTTTGAAAATATTAAACATGTTTTTATTTTTTAAATTGAATAACAGTTTTCATTAGAGTACTTCTATTAAAATGTAGTATTTCTGGTTCTTCTCAAAAAAAGGATGGAAACCAGTCAGAAATCGTTCTTAACTTTTATTCCTTACGAATTACAGTTGAATGTTTTCTTAGAGAAAGTTGAGGAAAAAAGTAAATTGTCTGAAGTAAGAACAATGTTCTGAAAAAAGTAAATTGTCTAAAGTAAGAACAATGTTCCACTTTTTACTTATTAACCATTTATAACACAAAAATCTCTTATGTTACTTAAAAAAAAAAATGACCAGTCACGCATATAGTCATTTGTCACTTTCCATATTTCTCAATACCTTTGCTCTCACACTGGTAGGCAAGTTGCTGACTAAGAACAACACAGTGATTCTTTACATTTTCATTCACTTTTCATTCAAGGAAAAGGCTTCTTTAAAATGTGCATTTAAAATTCTAGAAAATACGAATCAACATTATCTCTAAGTCCCTATCATTATCAGAAGGTCTGGTTCCTAAACCTAATTTCCATTGTTAGTTAACGTCTTCAATAAGTGACAGATATTCATTTCCAGAAAACATTACCAGTAAATTCTATGGTATCACAGACTGTTCACTATCCAGACCAAACTGACTAAACCACAAAATGCAAAAGTATGCACTTCACTTCTGTAAGGGAAACCTTAGGGCTATTCTGAGCATAGTTTTAGCAGATTATGACCTGACTAAGAGTAAATGACTAGAGTAAGTAAGATTATGACCTAAGAGTAAAGGAGAGCTTAATTAGATAGCCTCTTTCTTCTGAATTTCCAAAGCTTTCAGTAGACACAAACTAAAATGTTTAAAAACTAAAAATTTCTCATCACAGACTTTAGTTTTTAAAAAGTTACTTTGAGACATAGGGATTTACAAAGAAAATAATTCTTTTTTTTTTTTTTTTTTTTGTGATACAAATGCTATTTCATTTCTCCCCCAGAGGAGGAAACATGAAGAGCTGCTTGCATGGTTCCAGGCAGTGCCCATCCTAAGCAAAGTTAGTAAAAAAAAAAAAAAAAATCATTTTTTAAAAATTGGATCATTTACCACAGAATCACAGAATAGAATGGCTGAAATGAACACTGATGTGAAATATGGGACACTGAGTATATATTAATAATTCAGAGAAAAAGACCTTTCATTTTAACCGTGAATTAAAATACTTTTCATTATCAGAAATGTGTCCAACATTTTGTATATATAAATATATACACCATAATAGTGAAGAACTAAAGATGGCTTAAAATTATGATTCCTTCCTTCCTGCCTTCCTCCCTCCCTCCGTCTATTTCCTCCTTCCCTCCTTCCTTTTTTTTTTTTGTTTGGACGTAGGGTCTTGCTCTGTCACCCAGGCTGGAATGGAGTGGCAGGATCATGGTTCACTGTAGCCTCAACCTCCTGGGTTCAATCGATCCCCCTCTGCCTCAACCTTCTGAGTAGCTGGGACCACAGGCATGTGCTACCACTCCCAGATAATTAAAAAAAAATTTCTTTTTGTTAAAAGAGACGGGTCCCACTATGTGCCCCAGGTTGGTCACGAATTCCTAGGCTCAAGCGATCACCTGCCTCGGCCTCCCAAAGTGTTGGGATTACAGATGTGAGCCATCTTGCTCAGCCAGAACAGAATATTCATTTTCTTCAAAGGCATGTATTAAGCGTATTAGCAGAAAAAAAAAAAAAAAGTTATAGAAAAACGTATTTTAAAATCTACGTATTTGGAAACGTATTTTATAACATTTTGTATGCCCAATTATCTTAAAAATTGAACTGTCCATTTCGATTTGAGATTACAAAATTATAAAATGCATTTTATGGTTGATAGTAAACTATATTAATGTAGTCATATTCTCAAACTATAAAAAAAAAAGTTACGCCTGGTCATAATAATTTAGTTATTTTATAACCAACCCTCTCACCTGTTGCAGCCATATGGCATTGTTGTAATTCTTCCTTCAATTCTCACCTTTGAGTAAACTGATTACTGAGCTCCCTTTACCCTAGAGGCAAAGCAGTGAGTTGCAAAACATTTACTACTTTCACCACGGTATAAATTATGTTCCGATAAAGTAGTTGAAACCTTTAAAGTCTTCTACTTTATATAATAAAAACCACTTATTGAAATGTTTTCAACAATATGCCTGAAAGTTATATTTAGAAATAATATACATGTACTATAGGAATATAGATTTTAACATAAGACATTTACTAGGTTTAGTTCTAAGAACACAGTGCTTTCCCTTTCTAAAATTTACTGGGAAGTTAGATAAATTTAAAATTAAAAGGTTCAATGATTAAAGTAGTTCTGAATATAGTTATAAAGATACAATCTATTATTCCTGTTGCACCGTAAGACAAACAAATCTTGGTATTTAAAAACTTTCACTTGTAGTAAACATTTTCCTGTCCTCTATTTTCAAACGACACGTCACTGAGATGAAATAATAACTTGCTCAAGTTGCAGCATTAAGCAACAGAATCTGGATCTAAATACAAATGCCTCTGCCCTCTGGCTAAGTACTACCAGAATCTCACATATTTATTTAAATAAGAACAATTAGACACTTCTAGAGTCCCTATTCAAGTTAACCAAAATTCCTTATTAATAACGTCTTCAAAATCATGATGATGAAATGCCACCACAAAATCTTCAACATGTAGGCAAGTTTTATTATTAAATGTGTTACTTGCACTCGGTTTTCTAACTGGTAATCTATTCTTTATATTGTAACATCTGATTTGCTGGGAGTCAGATAATGAAGTGGATTTTATAAACCTGCACTGGCCCATGTGGTACCTACTGGCCAGATGTGGTTTTTAAAATGTAAATTGGCCAGGCATGGTAGCTCACGCCTATAATCCCAGCACTTTGGGAGGCTGAGGTGGGCGGATCACCTGAGGTCAGGAGTTCAACACCAGCCTGCCCACCATGGTGAAACCCCGTCTCTAGTAAAAATAAGAAAATTAGCCAGGCATGGTGGCGGGCACCTGTAGTCCCAGCTACTTGGGAGGCTGAGGCAAGAGAATCACTTGAACCCGGGGGACGGAGGCTGCAGTGATTCGAGATCACACCACTGCACTCCTGCCTGGGTGACAGAGCAAGACTCCATCCCCCTCACCCCCTAAAAAGTAAATTAATTAAAATGAAATAAAATTAAAAATTGAGTTCCTATGTTATACCAGCCTCTAGCTACCATAATGGACTGTGTACATCTACAGTTCAGAAAAGAGGTAAGGGTTGAAGATAAAACATTTGAAAATCACTGACATATGAGTTTTATTTAAAGTCATGAGATCACCAAGGGAGTGGGCATATACAGGGAATAAAACAGGGTCAAATTGCAGTGAAACAATCTTGTAAGACATGGAAGAAAAGAGGAAGAATTAGCAAAGGACAATGAAGAGTGCCTAAAGAGATAAGAGGAAAACCAAGAGAATGTGGTGTCCCAGAAATCATGTATTTAGAAGTGATCAAATGTGTCAAATGCTGCTGATAGGTGAAGATAAGAACAAAGAATTGACCACTAGAATTAGCAATGAAAAGGTCCCTTTTGAGCTTGAAAAGAAGAGATGAGAGATTTCAACAAATTTATAGAAGATGGAAAACGATTAGAAACATCTGTCGGAATACACTATTGGAGAGTTGTAGTAGATACAGAAGCTATCTGACTATGAAATCTGTGAATTTGGAATCAGCATATTTGGAAAGGGGAAAACCTGAATGAAAACCAGGAGAAGTAATGAAGATTCATTTGTACAATACCTAAGCTAAACAGGCTGTGAAATCCCCAGAAAAAGAAGGATGCCCAGCATTAACAGTCTGCCACAAAACAAAAACAAAAACAAAACAAACCACAGTGGAATTGTCTCTAAAAATAATAGCGTGAACCATCTGGGAAGCATGTAGCCTTCTTAGTGTGGATATGCTGTCCCAGTTATTCTCATTTTGGCAACTTGCATGACAGTATCATAGGTGGGCCCATTCACTTTACTTGTTTACCCCAAACATAAGCTGCCAGTTAATTTGTGCTAGCCATGTATATGGAGTTTTCAATATACTTTCTGCTTAGGTGAAGAAAACAGTGAGATTGTAGAGCCATTCTCAGAACAGAAGAAATCATATTTGTACCCAGTTCTTCATTTTTAAAGACACTAAGGATCATCAGATATATAAGGAAAAACCATTGGCATGAAAGAAAAACACAGGATACATGAACAGATTAAAAAAAAAAAACTGAACACAGAGGAAACATCGATTGATTTAGGAAGGTATAATGGCAGTCAGAAAACATCAATACAAGAAAAAACAAAACAAAACATATAGGACACGAAATGAGACAGAAGATTGAAATACAGATGCATATAGACACTTCTTTCAGGGAGCTCCTGGCAATGATTATATTTCTGTTATACATGTAAACAGCTTACATATTTTACCACATAAGTTTGAGGCTGAGTATCTTTTCTGAAATTAGATTGTATATTTCAGAGCCATACAACAGCTCTGTCCAATTGTGCCTAAACTCTCAGAAGTTTTACATTTGATCTTTTTTAAAAAGATGCTCTATGCAAATAACTTCTATAAGTCTTTAAGAAGTTATCATATATCAACGGGAAAGGTTTGGAAAAGGTAAACATCAGAATTCTATAAAATAAAAATTAAATGATCTAGCTCATACTTTGGCTATGGTAGCATTAAATTATGTAGTTTTCATATTCATTAACTCAATAAGATCTCATTTTAATTTCCTGTAGTTCATGGTCTTCCATTGCTTGCTTTTTATTTTTCATTGTTGATATAATTATTTCACTTTTAAAATTTATCTATGAGGAAAATGCTACAATATTCTTTGATAACTGAATTTAGAAGGGTTTTAAATGAAATACATCAATTTGCAAATAAATGTGACTGACGAAGAAAAGCTTACACTAAGTTTTCTATTTTTAACAGATAGGGAAAAAAGTTGAAATTATGAGACTGGAACCATATGTGTCATATAAACATCATATAAAATAGCTTCTTACAAAATAAATGGCTAGGAAACAGCGAGCAGATTCAAGCTCATTTGTCTCTGTTAATTTAAATAAGCAAAGTTTGCATTCACATTCTCCCCTCAGACAGCATTAGGAGAAATTTAATATCCCAACAGGGACACTAACTGCATATCCCTGTACATGAAGAACCATTCATTAAGAACATTAATATTCACTAGAGTTAATAAAAATGATTCTTAAATTAAGAAATGACAAGTGTGAAAGCATATTTTAAATTATTAACATGTTTAGAAACACGGGTTCAAGTGGCATTTATCATTAAAGATACAGGGGCTTTCATCACAAGTGATGAGTAAGTTTTGTTTGTTTGTTTTTGAGATGGAGTCTCACTGTCGCCCAGGCTGGAGTGCAGTGGCACAATCTCAGCTTACTGCAACCTCTGCCTCCTGGGTCCAAGTGATTCTTATGCCTCAGCCTCGCCGAGTAGCTGGGATTACAGACACCTGCCACCATGCCTGGCTAATTTATTTTTAGTAGAAAAGGGTTTCACCATGTTGGTCAGGCTGGTCTTGAACTGACCTCAAGTGATCCACCTGCCTTGAACTCCTGACCTCAAGTGATCCATCTGCGTCGGCCTCCCAAAGTGCTGGGGTTACAGGTGTGAGCCACCACACCTGGTCTTCAAGTGAGGAATAAGTTTTAATACTTAGTAGATTAAGTATAGTTAATCTACTTCAGATCATTGCATAGTTACTTAGTATAATACTGATACAGGATATTAAAATGACTCCTTATACTTCAATGTACCAATCAAATATCAATTTTAGAGAATCCAATCATAACAATAAGAAATCCTAACAAACAAAGGATTTGTGGAAGGAGAATATAAAATAGTCATGCTAAAGGAAAAATCCATGTGATTAACAGAAAAATCCAAATATGGCAACTGTCACACCTCCAAGATTTTTGTGTTGATTGGAGGCTAGAGAAAGGGTATGAAATGAAATCAATATTAGTTTTAGGAGTAATTCTTGGTCCTCAGTAGATTAGACGGAACAGATTTCAGATGATTAAGGAAGTCTGACTACCTCCCTGACATATACAAGTTTTCATCCTGTTGTCTTCATTTTTATCATAACTTTTTTTCTTTCCAATTAAGCTACTTTTGCTGAATTAATGCTAGAGAAATTAAAGGTAATACTAATAACCTACATTTGGTTGCTTATGCACTTAAAAAGTGACTTCATAGTGCTTGTTATCACATTAGATCACTGTAACAGCATTTTTGAAAAGCAGGAAATGAAGCATCAGAACCTCCATTTTACAGATGAAAAACTTCAGAAGCCGTTTCCCCTCCTCAACCCTACAGTCCACAGCCCTCCTCTTTTAAAGGGGGACTGATTCTTTTAAAACTCGATTCAGAAATCAGTGTCTTTAAATTCTTTCTTAACTTACCCCAGTCACGTAAGTCTGAGTTAGGCTTTAATATATTCACAAAATTTTTTTACCATTTTTATGTTGTTATAGCATTTACCAATGGGAGAACACTGATCACACTGCAGTGAATAACTGTCTACTTCTAACAAAAAACTGTCGACTCTTGAAGGCAGGGTCTATAATTTTTAATCTGAACAACTAGCACTAAACATATCATCTGGCCTACTGCAAGCAGTTCAGAAGTTGAATACATCAAGTGGTTTCTGAGTGATAAAGGCTGAATTAGAAATTTGGTGTTAACTCCTAATCCGAAGCTCATTCCTCCACATATCAGTGCTTCTGTCAATAAACAACTGTAACAAAACATTTTTGGTAAAAACCAACCAAACAAACAAACAAAAAAAACAAGCACCCTTTCTCCCATTTTGATGTTATATACTATATAAAAGTGTTTTTTCTTTTTCCTTTTATTTTTTTGAGATGGAGTTTTGCTCTTGTCGCCCAGGCTGGAGTGCAGTGGTGTGGTCTCAGCTCACTGCAACCTCCACCTCCCAGGTTCAAGCAATTCTCCTAAGCCTCCTGAGTAGCTGGGATTACAGGTGCCCACCACCATGCCCGGCTAATTTTTGTAATTTTAGTAGAGACAGGTTTCACCATGTTGGCCAGGCGGGTCTTGAACTCCTGACCTCAGGTAATTGGCCCACCTCAGCCTCCCAAAGTGCTGAGATTATAAGGCGTGAGCCACCCCTCCTGGCCTTTTTTCTCTCTCTCTTTTTTTTTTTTTGAGACAGGGTCTTGCTGTGTCTCGATCTCCAGGGCTCAAGTGATCCTCCCATCTCAGCCTCTTGAGCAGCTGGGACTATAGGCACATGCCACTACACTTGGCTATTTTGTATTTTTTGTAGACAGAACTTCATCATGTTGCCCAAGTTGGTCTCAAACGCCTGCGCTCAAGTATCTCCAGCCTCAGCCTCCCAAAAGTGCTGGGATTACAGGCATGAGACACAGCACCTGGCTGAAAAGCATTTTCTTAAGGGAGGAAAAACTACAGGTTGCAAAATGGAATTACATGAAGTACCTCAAGATTTTCTGATGTCTCTGGGGATTATGATCTTAGAGGTGGTCAAATTCTAAGAGAAACAGAGGCTAGCACATGGAGTTCTGTTGTTACTTTTGCTCTATTTTAACATCTGTGGAATAAAGGACTGTGCCCCACTGAACCCATGCCCTGTCGATTTTGGCCAGATTACACAGATGACAGAGTACTTTGATTTTAATCATCTGAAAATCTCAATGTTATCTCATTACATGCCAAAGATGGGTTAAGGATGGTACTCACGTAGAAAGCTAAAGTTTGGAAAGTGTTCTAGTGGATTATTCAAGTTTAAGATGCTTGACAACTTTCTTCTTGAAATTACTTCATCTTAATGTCTTTTTTGGCATGCTTCTAAAAATGTTATATCCATTATTTGTCTCTTTGACATGTTCTTTTTCCTATAATCATCACTTAACAAATTTTATTAAGTCATGTCTTAAAATAAGATATCTTCCATTATTTTGGTAACAAAACAAATTGCATAATTTCAAACTAAAAAAAAAAAATAAAAAAAAATCAAAAAACCTCCCATAACCTCATACTGTTTATTCTCCCAGTATTTTATGAGTTTCAAAGTATTAAACGTATTGTGTTGATTCTGACAATTCTATGAAGTAGGAAATGTGGAGACATTTATTCAAAGAGACAAAGCGAACTACCTAACAAAACAGGAAGTGGTGGGATCCCAGGTCAGGCTCATTTCTTCTGGCTGGCTGACCCTGAGTCTAGTGCTTTTTTCTACCATAATATACATGTATTGAATTCAGCAAAGTGACTGGAAAACAAATTCTTGCCATTAAAAACTGCATAATAAAAACATTTTTGATTATTTTTAGTACCAAAAAATACATTTCAGGGCATGTGTCTATAGAAATCAGTTAATTTTGTAGATTACCTATTAATCTACAATAGTGAATTAATGCCTTTCACCTATCTTACCACCTGAAATACTGGAATTATGGAAGTTTGAAACCAGAATTAAATCAAACATTCTTTTTCAATTAACAGTTTAAAGTTCATGAAGTAATACTAACAGAAAGCTCTGCCAATTCTGACGAGATGAGAAAGTCTTTGAAGCTCATTTTACCTTCCTTAAAATGGAAACCCCCTTTTACCATCAGCTGTGTTTATTGAGAGTCATTCTAAATACTAATTTTTGCCCAAATGTTTTTTCTTTGAAATACAAGAATCATCATGTTTCCAGCTTAGATGTAATCTACCTTCTACAATAGCTTATAGAAGAATATCACAGAATCTCTGATGAAATTATGATCCAGGATTCATTTCACATTTTAGTTGTCTAAAAAGTTTTACATTTCTCTATAAAAATTAAAACTTTAATATACTAAAATCTTAAAAACAATAAAAAATTTAACTGGAAAAATAACTCTCAATTTTAAGAGTTAGTCAAGGGAATATAAGTATATACTTTCAAAGACACACAAAATGAATGAAAAAATGCAGTTGTTTGAGCAGGTGTGGTGGCTCATGCCTGTAATCCCAGCACTTCGGGAGGCCAAGGTGGGCGGATCACGAGGTCAGGAGATCGAGACCATCGTGGCCAACATGGTGAAACCCCGTCTCTACTAAAAATACAAAAATTAGCCGGTCGTGGTGGTGGGTGCCTGTAATCCCAGCTACTTGGGAGGCTGAGGCAGGAGAATCACTGGAATTCGGGAGGTGGAGGTTGCAGTGAACTGAGATCGTGCCAGTGCACTCCAGCCTGGGTGACAAGAGCGAGGCTTTGTGTTAAAAAACACAAAATATGGCTGGGCGCAGTGGCTCACGCCTGTAATCCCAGCACTCTGGGAGGCCGAGGTGGGCGGATCACGAGGTCAGGAGATGGAGACCATCCTGGCTAACACGGTGAAACCCTGTCTCTACTAAAAAATACAAAAAATTAGCCAGGCGTGGTGGCGGGTGCCTGTAGTTCCAGCTGCATGGGAGACTGAGGCAGGAGAATGGCGTGAACCCGGGAGGCGGAGATTGCAGTGAGCTGAGATTGTGCCACCACACTCCAGTCTGGGCGATAGAGCGAGACTCTGTCTCAAAAAAAAAAAAAAAACAGTTCTTCAAATATTATTCAACATGTAGAAGCACAAGAGTTAGTTTGACAGATCTCTTAACCAATATCAGTCACTGACTAACTTTATGATTTTGTTTGAATCAAATATTTTCACTGTGAAGGAAAATAGGACATGGCAAAATATTAGATTAAATGGTTGGTTTATGGTATAAAAGTTTAACATAGTTTTACAGGATCTAACGGAGAACATAAATACAATTTGGAGAAGGCAGAAGCTATTGATAGTTTTAAAAAATCATGTTATCCCTATCACCACACTGTAAGTTTACAATTAATAAAGATAATTTGAAGAGTGCATGAATAAAGTCATATTAATAAAATGATTCATTTTCTTTTGACTCAATTTATCTATTTAATATGAATTAAATTTAATTTAGAGCACTGCTGTGAAAATATATACAAAGTCCATAAAATGAAATATGCTGTCCTTCAAAATATAAATATGCAAAGATGATACAACTACCCCATTGCCAGTAGTAACGCTTTCTGCTGATTTCTCTCCCCATTGCCAGTAGTAACACTTCCTGCTAATTTCTCTCCCCTGCGTACCCATAACAGTGATTGATTTTTATTACTGAATAATCCACATTTTAAAACTTAGTTCTATAGCAAGCTTGTCCAACCCACAGGCCGTGTGATGACTCTGAATGCAGCTCAACATAAATTCATAAACTTTCTTAAAAATATTATGAGATTTTCTTTGTGGTGGTGTTGTTGTTTTTAAACTCATCAGCAATCGTTAGTATTAGTGTATCTTATGTGCTGCCCAAGACAAGTCTTCTTCCAATGTGACCCCAGGAAGCCAAAAGATTGGACATCCCTGTTCGATAGCAGGGACTCTTGAGATGGTTGAGTGTGATCTGGATTCAGATAAAATAACACAGAATAAAACTTCTCTGTACAGAGCCAGTTGATTTGACTGGAGACTACATACCATAATTACTGGAAATCAAACCTTAAAAAAATCTAACAACTGACAAACAGAATTATATTTAAAGGTCAAAGAAAGATGTAAGTTCATTAATCCTCAGGAAATAGGATGTCCTCCTTGACACCTCAGTCTCAGAAACCCCACCTTTTCCAAATAGTTACACTGCTTATATTATTACTTTCCAATATATCTTAGAACTCTAAAGCTAGTAAAAAAAGAAGGTAATATTCATAGCCAGAGGGCCCCCTTGGCAATGTGTTAGGACAACGAATGAAGGAGTGGCTCTAGACACAGTCTCCCTGAGGGCTGTGAGCAGGGAGCCTACTTCACTTCCCTAAACATGTACCATCGTCCAGGAATAGGTAGTTAGGTATGGTGAGGATGAGAAGTACTGAGCTAGACGTGACTGCCACTAGCTATGAGAATTCTAACATGTCAGCCTCTCTGATTCTCAGTTTTACTGTACAGAAATCGAGTAATACAAGTTTTAAGGTCCCAGAAGCTCTAAAATGATTTCACTCCCCATGATTTTCATGTTTACTCTACTTTTCAGAGAGTTTTGTTGATGATCAAATAAGGATATATATGAAAGCACTTTATAAATTTTCATACAAATGCAAGTTGCTGTTATTGTTTTATAGATTTTCTTTATTACACTAGAAAAGTATGGAAACAGTTTTGATACACAATATAAGATGCTTACTACATGGTGAGGCATTTAGATGGGCTATGCCCTAAAATTTAACAAAAATGTTAAAATTATATTTTTTCTTATAAAAATTACTCAGGGAAGATGCTATAGTTTTAATTTTTATAGGATTATCTGATTTGTTAAGAACTCAGACTAACAGCTTAATGAACAGTTCTTAAAATAAGCATCTCATAGGAATTGTATCCAGCTTTTCTGGATACAAGTAACCTATTCCTCATACAGATGCCAGCTGTATTCAAAGAAAAAAATACATTTTAGAATATCCCTTTCATATTCATTCCTTGGATAATTCTTTTACCCACAGCAGCAGTCCCCAACCTTTTTGGCACCAGGAACCAGGTTCATGGAAGATCATTTTTCCATGGACTGGGGGCAGGGGATGAGGAAAGGTGAATGGTTTTGGGATGAAACTATTCCACCTCAGATCAGGCATTAGATTCTCATAAGGAGCTCACAACCTAGATCCCTACATGCGCAGTTCATAATAGAATCCAATGATGTCGCTGATCTGACAGGAGGCAGAGTTCATGCAGTAATGCTCCCAGCTCCATCACTCACCTCCTGCTGTGCACCTGGGGGTGTGGGTGGGGGGTTGGGACCCCTGATCTAGAGAATAAAATGTGAATTCCTCAGTGTGGTATGATTTGACCCAATCTACCTCTGCAAACTTAGTTCACCTTAAACATGTTCATCTCACCTTTTCCAGTTAAACCAAGACTCAAACCACTCCCTAGCCATACCAAGCTCTCTTCTAAGTACTGTTAAAGAAAAAAATTATTCAATGATACTTGTCAAAGCACAGTAAGAAAGACTTTATTCAGGGCTACTGCAGTAGGTACAGGGACTACTGCAATGGGATTTTGTAGCTGGGGAGAAAGATTGGCTGAACTCCAAATACAGCATGGGCAAGTGGGAAAGAGGGAAGTCGAGAGAAAAGGAGTAATCATGAATGGCTCCTAGTTATTCCTAAACAACTGTGTGAATGGCGCTATGGAGTACTGGGATTAGGGAGACTTGGTAGTAGGGGAAGTGGAGGTGGAAGGAAGGGTTTTTGGGGCAAAAAAACCAAGAGTTCTATTGGAACATATAAAGTTTGAGAATGTTTTAGCTCTCCTATCCCTCTTTATTATGGTGACACTTTGTTTACACTGTGATTTCAGAATCTGTCACATTCTGACTTAATTTGGTGCATACTTACTTATCTCCCTAGCCAGACTAGAGGTTCCTGAAGGCAGAGACTGCAACATTTACTCCACAGGCTAAATAGAGGGCCTTAAACAAAGTGGTCACTTAAAATGATTTTAGAATGAATAAATGAAGTATTCTAGAAATTGTGAGGAATACAAACCAAGGAAGAGAGAAATGCTTACTTTTCTAGTAGTCTCTGTTACCTAGAACTCATCTTGCATACGATCAATAAAAGTTACAATAGAACATAAACCCACTTCAGAGTCTAGCACTGCAACACGTAAACCCACTTACATATATATAAAATCAACCCTTACTCTTACGTCTCCTAGCATGAGTGCTACTGGGCTCATGCTTACTAGCTCTGTGTAAATAGCTTTCTTTTATACCGTCCAAAGGCAAACATCGACAGATGTGACTTGCATATTTCAGATAGGTTTTCAGTGAGATTTTTATTTTTAAACATTCTATTTACATGATTTGTTTTTGTAGTCATGTATTTCAGATTCTAATAGATTATTTTTACAATCAACACTTAATTATTTATCCACTTTACAAACTGATTTGAACGCTGAATAGAATCACAGAATTTTTAAGACAGAAACTCACCAAAGCCAGAGCCCTCACTTATTTGGAGGGATGAGAAAACTTTGGCCTGAAGAAACTGCTCAAGACTCCGCATTTGGAAATAGAGTTAGGTCTGAACACCAGCTCACCTGGTTCCTAAGGCAGGATTTTTTTTTCATAAACACTGGCTTCTTAATAAAAGAGATTAATTTGGCCATTTTGAGATGGACCACATATTATGCTTCTGTAACTTTTCTGTTCAGTGATATCTCAATGACATTTCTAAGAAAGATATGCCTTAAAATGCGGTTAGGCGTATTAGTAACCAAATGGCTTAATCGTCATGCCTCTGAGATAGTATGTGCAGGGATATAAATATCCCTCTTATGGTCTACATGGCCATGGAAACTGAAGTGAAATGGAGCTAATCCTATGTATAATCATGAAGTTTAAAGGCTTGCCTTTATCATATCCCTCTTCCCCTTTAATTTGTCTCAGTGGTAATCCTTCTTCCCATTTCAAAGGCATTCCTACCTATTCCCTCTGCCCTTTCCCTTTACAAAAAATAAAAAAAAATTTTGTATTTATTATCTATACCTTGTTGGCAGACAGACATAAGATACTGCTTAAATGAATTTTAAACAATATATTAACTCAATCAGATATTTATCTTCTAAGCTTTTAATCCTGAATTGTGGAATGAAAAGTTTGTTCCCAGACAGTTGGTAGGGACAGAGTGGTGGAGAGAGGTTCCCTCCCTCCTAGTTATAAACATGACAAGGTCTGAAGCCAAGCCAAGTATCTATTTAGGGTGAAAAGAACAATCTAAAGAGGTCGTATATGATGCAGCTCCACTGGAAATAACAATGGCTAACATTATTACTTTAGTTTCTGGCAGATACCTGGAACACTGCAAATTAAACATTTCTAAGGTTTGAGATAATTGTTACTAATTATTACAGTGACTTGAAATTAGATTTCAAAGTAGTTCAAAGTTAGCTTACACATATTCATCATGTTTACAATATAAATATGTTATATTCATACAGTACCTTATGCTTACAGTGTTTTCATGTGTGCAATCTCATTTAAACTTCAACAATATATAATGTAAATATCATTTTCAGTTTTCAAATGAAGAGCCTTAGGTTTGTAGGTAATGAGGGTTATAAAAGGCACAGCCAGGGTTGAGCATAAGAGTTGTGAATCCAAGCATTTTCTCACTATAATATGTAACCTATACACCAATATTAAAATAACTTGTATATGTAAGTTCCAAATACTTTCAAGGTAAAAAAGTGGTATATATTGTCCTCAAATTTCTAAGTAAATTATTTTGATCTTCTCATACTCAAATTTTTTTCATATAATTTTTGTAAAAGATAATTGTTTTGTTATTTTCAGCTTTCCTACCTTTCTAAAAGAATTTAGTAGTAGAAAAAATACTGTCAAAAACATACAGCTAATGAAAAGAAAAAGTCATCTTTCAATACCACAAACAAACATTTCTCATTTAGATGTTTTTCCTTTGATATTCTTTAAAAACCTTATTGAAACTCATTTAAAACATTAGCCAAAATAATTGTATAGTTCACTTCAGTGATTCAGTATAGTTTTGTAACAAGCTTTTTTGCATATTTTGTTAATTTGCCCTTTAATGGGATGTGACATCACTACAGGTTACATCCTATTTCTGCCAAAATGTAATTTACCTTGGCTTTCCTTGAAATGAATTATAACATGGGATTATCCATCTATGATGAGTTCTTTAACTGGGAAACTGAATCAGATTTAACGTCATACAGGTTTAAAACTCACTTGTTTTGCTAGTTTTAAATTATTATCTGTTAACAGCACATAGGTTCAGTGTATCTACCGTTACCAAATCCAAACTTACTTTTGAAATAACCTTGGTGCTTTTAAGGACAAAAGAGATGCTAGAATAGAATTTGTCAAGTGTGAAAACCGACCATTATGAGCTTTATTTCTAAAGAAATAAGTGATATTCATCAACAAAACGAGCATCTATCTGAACATTTAAAAGAATTGTCAAAGTAAGAAAGGGGCTCACCGGTCTGAGTGAAACCAAACTGACGTAGAATCTCTTGAGTGGTCAGCATGTTTGACTGCTTTAACTTAGACTGTTGTGAGGAGACTGCTGGTGGTGAAGTAAATGAGAGATTTTTGTTGACCTGTATTAGGAAAACAAATCAGAAATTACAGTGTAATTTCCTGGATTACTGATGCAAAAACTGGATGAGAAATATTTGCTTATTATACAAACCAGGACACATGATAGGTCAAAAGGAGTGGTAATCATGTACATGGTTAGTTTGTAAAGTTTACAAAAGATAATCATTTTCATCAAGGAAAAAATATAATAGCAATTAGAACACAGCTATATGAAAATAAATCAGCCTTACTAAAGTTCACCATGGAATTGACATTATTAATAACTTAGAGTGGTCTTAGGCATTTCTTACGCAAAGAAATGAAAGAAATAAAAATGACTCCTTGACTGGTTCAATTAAGGAAGAGTAAAAATGTTTCACATTCACATTTCTCTAGCATTTTAGTGAAATAGCAGGTACTTCCTTTTCAGAGATACACAGAAAACACCTGTACTACTCATGTTTATATACATCATGGTGACACAGATAACACAGCTGTAACCTAACTTGCCATGTGAAATAGTTTCCATTGCATCAAAACATCTTACTCTTAGGATACTGTTTAAACATATCATTAAAATAACAAGGAAAATTTCTGTATGTAAATACAATGTTCTATAACATACAAAACCTAGTATGATTATCTGAATGCACACTACCAATCTCACAGAAATGAAATGCATAATAAACACAACATTTTAACTATAGCTCTTGTAGGAAAATAAACAGTTCACTGAAAAAGCTTGAAATGTTTATAAGTAAATTCATCTTGTAAATCAGAATTCATTTCAGAAAAAAAAATCTTTTTTTCATTATTAACGAATCAATCATTTTATCTTTTTCATTACTTTCAAAAAGCACAATAAAATGTGATCTATTTTGGAGAAATTGACAGTCTGATTTCTAATTCACTTCAAAAACGTAATCTGTAAATTAACAAAATGATCATTTATGGCATATAAATATTACTATATTAAAAGAGCTCCTTTCACATTTTGTTTTGTTTAAATAATGAAAACCATACAGAGAAGTTCTACTGTGCAAGTATGTAAAATTTTCCTTTTGATGTTCTGTATAAGACAATACAGGGCTCTGGTTACATGCCCTTTATCTGATTCATTATTTACATATTTGTAAATTTTTTTCTATTTTCTGCTTTTAAACAGTGATAATAAACAGTATATCTTGGTTTAGGTTTTTCTCTTAGAGCAGAGAGTTAGCAAATTCGGTGAAAAAGTCAATTAAGACCATATGTTAATATAGTTCTCAGTAACTAAACTATTATGTCATCTCATTTTTAAAAAAAAGTATTTTCCAAAGTAGTTGGAGGGGCCAAATACCACATCAGTCCTAAAATACCACCCAGCTTTAAAAATTCTATCAAAATCCATTAAATACAGATCAAAATTGATCAGCGATAGTGATACAATACCAAAAACAAAAACTCATTTAATATCTTTGAGCTTCACTTTCCATCTTTAAATGGAGATAAGAAAAATAATATCTATACTTCAACGGGAATGTGCCAGGAAAGCAATAATGATGAACTGGTATCATAAAGTGCTATTTGTATGTTAACCATAAAGCACTAATGAACATTAAGTAAGAAATAGATTAAATAGAATATATGGGCAAGGGCAAACCATAAAGTAGTATACAAACAAGGGGTAACATCAGTTATTATTAACATCACTAGAAGTAAGGGTAATTAGGTATTTATGATGATGTGGCCAATTTTTCAGAGTTCTGTGCTTTCAAATGGAAAAGAACATATTTATCACTTAACTATCTCCTTCACTTCTTTTTGGAATCATTTCTCAGTTTTACTTCTTGAAAACTTTTATCTTAAATATCAAGTAATGTATTTAAAAATCTGGTGCAAACAAACATGTGTATGCTGGGGAAATGAAGATGTATATACACATACATCTTTGCACACACATACATACACCTACATATATCCATATATATATATAGATATAGATATAGATACATACACACATACAATAGCCATTTATAGTCTTCCTCTTCATAAATTTGTGTTAAAAACAAAAAATACCAGGAAAGCTAAAATAGGATACTCAACTGCCTCTGTTCAAACAGAAAGACTTGCCATTCTTTCAAAACAAAATGTTTTTTTTTTTTTTAAACTACAACCTATAATTATATGTTCTTCCTAAACAGTTTTATAATTCTGATCTTTCTTGACATATTTTTTTACAGACTATTCAAATGTCCATAAAGTGATGAGAGTAGCAACTTAACAGAGCAGATGATTTCTAAGGTTTGGGGTAACTGTTAATTATTATTGTTATTATTAGCACTTTGTTTTGAAATTAGAACTCAAACCATTTTCAAAGCTAGCTCGTACATATTTATTACTTCATCTAGAGGAAGAAAAATAATAATAACCATTAAATAGAGTGAAGCAATATCTATTTTTGAAATATGTGCTGTGGAAAAGAATTGCTTAATAATTTTACAACAACAGAAAGGTTGGTTAAGATAGTCTACCCTACACCAATCTACCCTCTTTTCACAACACACTTTTCTGTTTGCTTCATGCAAAAACCACAGTCTGCCAAAGTCAGTTTAAAACTAAAAGCATAAAAATTTAATGAAATTCATAATAAAGAAAAAAAATCACCTGGAACTTCTGCCAAGTTAATCATAAAACTGTTTTGCCTACTCTTTTAGGGTATAAACAGACAAGCAAAATATGCAAATATCAATTCTCTAGACGGGGGCGGGGTGGTTAATTTTCATGTTAAAAAGCTTGCTGCTCTGAACATAAAATTGAATGCACAATATTAAGCAAGCTGACAATTAGTTTCACTTTTAGTGATTAGTTAAAATTTAAAACCTTTGGGAGATACATAATGCTCATTTCCATATATACTTACAGGTCTAATTTTTTAGCTAATTTTAGACAACAAGCTACATTCACCTGAAGAATTGTTTATGAAGCTTCAAGCTGTGATGATACCTCAAGTTGGTTTTAAATTATAATAGAAAGAATGTTAATGCCATCTGTATACTTAAAAGTTCACAAGTTCATCTCTCTCTCCCAGATAGCTGTCATATTTTTCCACTAATCTGAACAATAATGTAGATAATATTTTAATCTGATGGCAGTTCTGGTGGCATTAGAAAAAAGAAACCAATAATATCCAGGAAGCTTTTTTTTTTTTGCAAATCATTTATCTGTTGTAAAAATTAAAATACCAGTATCAAAGAAAAAGTTAAACAGAAAACTTGAGCCAAAGTGAGGTTCAAGATATTTGAAGTCAGGTATGTTTTACATTCTTATACATTTTAAGAGTAGCTTATGCTCTTGTGATTTCTAGCTTAGTGAAGTCTAAGCAATGAGTAGCCTACAGTATTATAAAGAGCAATTCAAATACGACCTCTCAGTACTCAGATGTTTTCTTTATAAGCCAGGACAGAGAAGTGAGGGATTTGGAAGAAAACACTGTAACTGTTAAAGAAAAATTTCTACAGCAATAAGATACCAGAAAAATCTTACCCCCAAACCACTTCATTACTACTACATTAGCTAAAACCAGTATTCAAATTTGAATCAGTCACTATAAAGTTTTGGCTATATTTAATTAAGATTTCTGAGCCTCTGATAGGTACCAAGGACTGGTGATTCATAGATCACTAATATGACACCTTCATGTCAATTTCAAAATTAAGATCTAGTCCTGGCTCAAACCAATTATCCAGCAATATTCCTTAGGGTAAAGCAATTTACCTCAACGCATCTTGGTTTTCTCAAAACCTTTACCTCCTTTTCTCTCTTAGTTGACTGCCCTGCTTCACAGAGAAAATTTGGTCTTGAACCCCTGAACTTCTCATTTCCAAACTTATGAAAGAACGGACCTCTCGCACCTATCCTTGTCTTTACTTCTAGGGATAGAGGAAGAGAAGTATTATGCTCAAGATTCATCCCTCAGTCCCCTTAGGGATATCCTTAAGGCTCTTCCAAATTCTACTTTCAGGCCAGGCCCAATGACTCATGCCTATAATCCCAGCAATTTGGGAGGCTGAGGCAGGAGGATCACTTGAGTCCAAGACCAGCCTGGGTGATACAGTGAGACCTCATCTCTACAAAACAATTAAAAATTAGCTGGGCATGGCAGTGCACACCTGTGGTCTCAGCTACCCAGGAGGCTGAGGCAGGAGAACTGCTTAAGCCCAGAAGGTTGAGGCTGCATTGAGCCGTGATGACGCCACTGCACTCAGCTTGGGTGACAGGGTAGAACCTGCTGCACAACAAAAAACAATTTCTACTTTCAAATTCCTACTGGCTATTTCCCTGCAGGCTATAAGCATAGACCCTTCTATTTTAGTACAAAAACAAAGAGTAAACAAACCAACTAAAACTCGCCCTCTGATTCCATTACTTCCTTAAAAGCTAAATTCCTTGAAAAACAGCACACAACTGCTATCCATCTATCTGAATCCTTCAGTCTTCAACCGGGTACAACAAACCTTGTCTCCATGATAAAACTGAATCTGGACTTATGGTAACCCTGGACTTCAAACGATCAAATTCAGCAGATTGACTTAGGCCTCTACCCTTCTATCTTTGTTTCTGGGGAGCCACCTTCTCTTGGTTATCCTGCTATGTCCAGCCATTCCTCATCAGTGCTATTTGTTAGATCTGCCGAGCTCGTCCTCTTCCTTCATATCACGTAATTACACTGGGCAGGAACATTTGTTTCCATCAATTCATCTGCTTTCTAATGTTGATGTTTCTTAAATCTAAAACACATCTCCTGATCGTTAAGTTCAGAACTAAACTAAACTTTGCCCCACTGTTTACTTTCTTAGGGAAAGCCATCATTCTCCTCCTACTTGCCAAGGCCAGAAGGCTGGGACTCATACTAGATTGCTCACCACGCTCCACATATAGATTACTATAGTTTGTACCACTCCTCCAGTGAAGCCAGTCTTCCAAATAGTGCCAAAATAATAAATCTTTTTTAAAAAACTTTTCTTTTAGGTTCAGGGGTGCATGTAAAGCTTTGTTACATAGGTAAACTCATGTCACAGGGACTTGTTTCATTGATTATTTCATCACACAGGTATTAAGTCCAGTACCTTATGGTTATCTTTTCTGCTCCTCTCTCTCCTTCCACCCTTCGCCCTCAAGTAGACCTCAGTGTCTGTTGTTTCCTTTTTGTGTTCATAAGCTCTCATCTTAATTTGCAGTTATCCAGTTTTAGAATACCACGAAAAAATAATTACTTTTTTAAAAATTATTGTTTTAAAAAACACTTTCCAAATAATTGAAAAACACTATTCTACTCAAATCTCAAAAATATCCAAATATATGTTTTAAACAGAAAAATTAAAAAATTATGTTCTCTGGATTCTCTATTTTTGAACCTTTAAAAAAATGTTTTCAGTGAATAATATGTTCCAAGGTGGATTCGACTACAGTATACATTACCACTTTACCTTTACAGCATTCTTCCACCAAACATAACTCAGTCAACTTCAACTTGGCTGAATTTATATTCATCTAGGGTAGGTGATTTAATACTTCAAAAAAAAAAAAAAGATGGAGTTTCCTGGCTTCAAGAAGCTTACAGACGTGTGTGGAGGGACAGATATATAAAGATTAGAAGCAAAAGCAGTATTATATAAAATTTAAAGAGACAGAAGAAGAGAGTGTGTTATTCCTCCTTGAGGTAATTTATAATCTAATGCCAAAAAGAAAAAAAATTAAGTTGAAAGCTGAGTCAGGAAAGAAGTTCCTTTTCTTTTTGTTCATAAGCAGATAGCTACAGATAAAAGGTTAATTATCTCCACAGGTAGCTTCCATGTTCACCTTATCTTTTGAAAAGTGTCCATTTACTGGGTGTAAGATAAATACATAATTGACTATCCCCCTACCTGCACCTTTTCTCTTGCAACTTGTGGATTCAGTAATGTGACCATACCCTTCTTTTCTCCTCCAGCCTGTTTTTTTCCCTTTAAATACTGAAGCCCCCAAAATCATCTCTGGAGAAAGACAGACCACAGATTGTGTCTGTGATTTGTGTTTTTTCTTCTGGGCCCCGTCCTTAACCTCAGCAGAATAAACTTCTAAACTGACTGAGACCTGTCTCAGAAACTTTTTGGTTTACAATTGTTTCCCCTTGCTTGCTCACTACACTACTTAAGCAAAGTGGTCTTCTTTCTGTTCCTTGAGCATGCTAGTTTTCTTCCTAGATGAGGATTTTTGCAGCACATGCCTAGCTCCTTGTCAAGTGTTTCAGCAAGGCCTTCTATGACCATCCTCTTGAGAGCAGCTTCCCCTCCCACTCATTCTTTGTTCCACGAACCTACGCTATTTTCTTCACATCACTTATTATCTGAAATTACCTTATTTGTTTCCTTTTAAGACTATGTGTCTCTCTACAATAAAAGGTTCTTGTTCACTATTATATTCCAAGCACTTAGAAAAACACTTGGTAGGCACTCAATAAATACTTACTTAAAGAATGCTAATGGAAAAAACAAATGAGCCTTCAACAATATAAAAATACTGTAGAAGGGAAAAAACTTATGTAACGGACACATGGTGAAAATTTATTATCCTAGATCTAAGAGATGAGAAACTGCATAAATATACTCTGTCGTTAAGATTAAAGGCTTCTGACAAGGGTGCCAACACCAGTCAAAGGGCAAAGCACTCTTTTCAATAAGTATTGCTGAGACAACTGGATAGCCTCATGCAATAGAATGAAAGTGGACCTGTCCATCATACCATATACAAAAATTAATGCAAAATAATCACAGACTTGAATGTATGATTTAAAACTATAAAAATCTTAAGAAGAAAACATAGGAGTAAATCTTTGTGACACAAGGCTAGAAAATGGTTTTTTATACAACACAAAAAGCACAAGTGACAAAAGAAACAATAAACTGAACCTCATAAAAAAACCTTTTTGTTTCAAAAGACACCATCAAGAAAGTGAAAAGATAATCCACAAAATGGGATAATATATTTGCAAATCATCTAGCTCATAAGACACTTGTATCTAGAATATATAAAGAACTCAAAAGTAAACAACAAAAGGACAAAAAAATTCCAATTTTAAAACCAGGTGAAATATTTAAACAGATATTTCTCCAGAAAAAAAAGTACAAATGGCACATAAAAAATGCTCAACATCATTAGTCATAAAGAAAACGCAAATCAAAATCACTATGATATAACCACTTTTCACCCACTAGGATGGCTATAAAGAAGAGAATACAGGTGTTGGTGAGGATGAGAAGAAACTGGAACCTTATTCGTACACTGCTGGTGGAATTCGAAAATGGTTCACATGCTCTGGAAAACGTTTTGGGAGTTCTTTAAAGTGTCAAACATAGTCACCATATATCCCAACAGTTCCACTCCTAGATAAACATCCATAGAAATGAGTATATCCACACCAAAACTTATACATGCAATGTGCGTAGGAGTATTATCTTAATAGCTAAAAAGTAGAAACAACCCAAATGTTCATAAACTGATCAAATATAACAATACATAACCTATTCATACAATGAAATCTTATTTGGCAATAAAAAGTAGTGCAGTTGACCCTTGAAAAACATGAGTTTGAACCGTGCAGGTCCACTTATAGGTGGATTTTTTCAGTAAGTTACACCAAGTGTGCCTGCCTCTCCTGCCTCCCCTCGCCACTTCTCCACCTCTTCTGCCTCTGCTCCCAGTGAAATAGCAAGACTGAACCCTCCTTTTCCTCCTCAGGCTATTCAATGTGAAGACAAAGGAAGACCTCTAAGATGATTCACTTTGCTTAATGAATAGTAAATGTATTTCCTCTTCCTTTTAATTTTCTTAATAATATTTTCTGTTCTCTGGCTCAAGAATACAGTATATAATATACATAACACATAAAATATGTGTTAATGAACTGTTTACATTACCAGTAAGGCTTCCAGTCAACAGCACACTATGAGTACTAATTTTTTGGGGGAGTCAAAAGTTATACACTTATTTTTGACTGCACAGGGGGTTGGTCCCCCAACCCCTGAGTTGTTCACTGATACATGTTACAAATAGAGGAATCCTGAAAACATTATTTTGAGTAAAAGAAGTCAGTTATAAATGACTACATATCATCTGACTCCATTTATATGAAATGTCCAGATTAGCCAAATCTATAATGTGTGTTAACAGATGCCAGGAATTTGGGGTATGTTCCAAGAGTTTGTATTTGGAGTCTGTATGTGTAGGAATTGGGAATTACTGCTAAGAGATATGAGACTTCATTCAGGGGTGATGAAAAACTCTAAAATCAGATAGTAGGGATGGTTGCAAAACTTTGTGAATATGGTAAAAAACAGTGAACTGTATATTTTAAAAGGGTGAACATTACAGTACATAAATTACAGCTCAATAAAACTATTATAAAAAAGAATAACTGAAGATACTAGTAAGGTTAATTTTTCCAGACACTGATTCATTTCCAAATTAATCATTTTTTCAATGAGTATTTATTCTCCCTTTATTAAATACTAGGGATATGAAGATGAATGGCATGATCCTTCACCCTTGGGGAGTTTCCAGATTAGTAGAGGCTGCTCTCCATAAAGACTTGCTCAATCTGTACAGGACATTTTATTCTTTGGACATTCAGACAGCATTCCAAAAGAAGAGTATGCAGTATATTTGTTAAATAAAGATAAATAGCTTTGAATTGCTAGTCAGAAAATAAATTGTATTTTTGCCTCCAATTTTATATACAACGCATACTTCAGAAGGTTTAGTAATCTTGGAGCTACAATCATTACACCAATCATTGCTATCAGGAACGTTTCCTGAACATCTGCAGCCCAAGTCAGAATATAGCTTGTTCTCTTTTTCCCCCTCGTCTTCCTTCCCCTCGTCTATATTCCATATCCTGTTGACTTGTGATAATTAGGTATAAAAGTGATGGGTTCTGTGACTGATGCTGGACAGCTCAGTGATGGGGTAAGTCTTGTATTTTCTGACACGTTCTTCCCTCCCTAAGATGCCCCATGAGGAAAGAGACAATAACCTATTGCATTCCAAGTGCCTACTACCAAATGGTAGTAGATGCCCACTGAATAAAAAAAAATTTCCATTGCACTGACATTATATGAAACAGACTCTAAATATACTAACACCATTCTAATTCTTTCATTCTGGATGTTTTACCTTTTCTTTGTGATATATAATTATATTTGTTAAATGAATAGATGTCTAATTATTCAACTGAATTTTGGGAGTGGACAGAAGAAGAGGGAAGGATGAACACACGTTGCCATTCCAACTCCTTAATTTATTTTCCCAACACCTAAGTTAAAAGTTATACATAAAATAACCTTGCTTGTAAAAGGAGGACAGCTGCTATGTTGAAAGTATCTAAGATACAATCTAGTTGAAACTGTTTACTAATCGAGAGTCTTTTTGTACACTACCATTTTTAGATTAACTTGGGACCTTGGGCAAATCACTCAACCTGAATAAACCTCAGTTTCCTCCTTTCTAAAATTGGAATAACAATTATATCTAATCCATCTCTCAGGATTATTATACAGTATAGTTAAACGAGAAAAGAAACGTGAAAGACTTATAAATGAAAAAGAGCATTATCAGTACAATAAATCATTTATGTACAGCTTACATGCATTTCAATGCTTATACAGTTTACTCAGCATATACCTACTGGAACTGTATTGACTGGTGTCTTATACAAATTAAACATCATATAAAATGTTTCTCAGAAAATGGCATGACCTTGTTGATCCCTTACTGAAAGTATCTCAATCACTTAATATTCTTAAATCTTTAAAAATGTGAAGCTACTTGCTAAATGATCACCCTTACTGAATTATCAGGTTCCAGCATTGTAATTCTTTGATAAACCTGAGCTCCAATAACGAAAGTACACATCAGATTAACTTTTATAAAGGTTCCCAACTCTATGAATGGTGCATTCCAGTTCTTTGGAGCATCACTATACCTTTAAAGTTATGTTCTTGGTAATAAAAACTACTTACTTTTGCAGCACAGGATCGTATCACCTCCTAAAAGAAATACAATAAAATAAGGAAGTATTCATAATTTCACTAAATAAAGTATTGACTGTTTTCAAAACACTCAGATATTAATCTTCTAATAATCTAAATCAGCATTTGGAAGTTTCTTTATCCATTATCCTGCCGTTGCCCCTGTTTCCAATAAAAGAGACTTAATGACATGTTCAAGGTAAATCTAACTTGCCCAAACAAATGGCACTGTGAAACTCCTGAGGGCTCACAGGTTATCTGTCTCAAGAAAAACTTGCTCTTCAATCAAAAGAACAATAAAATTCTATACTAGAACACTAACAGGTGTAAAAGACACATGCTGAGTTAACTGCAATATATAATTATCTCTATAAATAATAATAGCCATATCATTCCCATATTATTTGTATCAGATGAAATCTAATATTAAATAGTAAACACTACTAAATGATAAAATATATGACTGGTATTGAAGGAGCTACAGAAAGGAACTCTGTACAATTCATGGTACAAGGCTAAGAAAATATCATTTTGAAAGAGAAATTAGTAAAAGTCGACGTATTATGGACAATTTGAAAATTTGCTGCTAAGGAGACACTAAAAATACTCAAGTCCAGCCGGGTGCGGTGGCTCCCGCCTTGTAATCCCAGCACTTTGGGAGGCCGAGGCAGGAGGATCACGAGGTCGAGAGACCGAGACCATCCTGGGCCAACGTGGTGAAACCCTGACTCTACTAAAAATACAAAAATTAGCTGTGCGTGGTGGCACGCACCTGTAGTCCCAGCTACTGAGGCAGGAGAATCGCTTGAACCCGGGAGGTGGAGGTTGTAGTGAGCCAAGATTGCGCCACTGCTCTCCAGCCTGGGTGTCAGCATGAGATTCCGTCTCAAAAAAAAGAAAAAAGAAAAAATACTCAAGTCCAATTAGGAGTTAGCCAGCATGTATCATCAGCCTAGTACAGAGCTAGTGAAAAATGGTCATAATCAACACGGAGTTTAGGAAAAAGAGAACTGGAAAAAAATAGGTAATACTCAGTTATTGGGAGCATTACCACTTAGTCATAATATAAATCATTTAATTATTTATCAGCATACTTGACTGCATGTTGCTGCCACAGCAATACCTAAGAGCATTCTGCAACCTAGGTAAGACCTCACAGGTGGACAGTACCTTGAGAACCTCAGTGTATCACATCCTAAGTTTTTAGATCCAGAAATTTGATTTTATCAGTGCATTCACAGTTGCTCAAAATCTGGAATATCTATTAATTTTGTTATCTAGAAATTTCTAAGAGCCAGATACTGTGTCTAAAGCATATCAGTAATTCAGTCACTAAAAGGAGACAGTTAAACTGACTGTGGACATGGGAGTCCAACTATCTGGGCTGAATCCCAGCTACAGTGCTTACTACTTGTGTGATCCTGGTTATGCAGCTTAATCTCTGCAAGCCTCAAATTCCTCTTCTGGAAAATGGGAATAATACTCATCCCCATAGGACGGTTTGAGAATTAAATACAATAAAATGTAAAGCATTTAGCACAGTGCCAGAAATATATCAATTATTACTAATAATTAAACAGATGCTAGTTATCATTAATCAATATATAAGGTGGTATCTCCTGTGGGGTAGAGAAAACTAATCTTTTGTCAAAATTAGCATAAAACATTTTCAAACCCATTCAATCCATACTCCTATGGCTCTACTTAGCAATCAACTCTGTGATCATTAGCCTGGGCTTCAGGTTAAATTTAGATAGGAAGAGGTCTTGAGTGTTCAGGCTGCCAGAATGGTCTACCTTTTATTATATTATAAGGTATATTTTCATGGATTCTCACTTATTAATCAACTTTTTTAGGATTGATTAATCTTAATAGACACTTCAGATTCTGAGCAATACTGGATGTACTGATAAAATCAAATTTCTGGATCTGAAAACTTAGAATGAGATTTACCAGTGCTCTCGAGATACTGTCCACCCGTGAAGTCTTCCCTGGGTTGCAGAATACTGCTAGGTATTGCTGTGGCAGCAACATGCAGTCAAGTATGCTAATTATGAAATAATTAAGTGATTTATATTATGACTAAATGGTAATGCTCCCAATAACTGAAAATTATCTATTTTTTGTATCTTTTACTCATTAATGCCTAAACAACTATTATATACCTGCTGAACTGAATTTATTATGCAATTCACTCACACATACTCCCCAAAAATTACACCCTAAACCTGTACTATAATTTATTAGAAAAACATTTCTATTGTAATAACAAATAAATAAAAAAAGGAATTTGGGGTCTACTGAAATTGCAAAAAACAAGAGAAAAGGCATAATGACAAAAGGTGGGAATTCAGTCAACCTAAATGTTTGCAAAACATAGAATGAGGCTGCCATGGGAATAAAGACAACATTTTGTTTGTATTCCCAAACATACTTATGTACACTCTGAAAGAAAATACATTGCAGATAGCAACAGAAAAATAAATTCAGTGAATTCTCTCAATAAAGGAAAAATAATGATTTTTAAAAACCAAAGCAAAAGCTTTCATTTCCAAAGGCAGCCTCTATCTACCTCAATACCAAAGCAGACATATTCTATAAATAATTTTAAAAGAAAAGATATCATAAAAGCTAAATAAAGTAATAATTTGAAGTAAATTTTTTCTTTTATAATAAATTATCAATTTGCTTCTCCCTTGCCTTTGATTTCATTTCTTAAAAATCAGTTTCCTGATTTTATTTTTCCTTTACATCTACTTTCTTTAGTTCTTACATCCTTTCATCTATCTGAGGATGACAGGTATATAAAATGAAATTAGAAAGAAGCCACAAGACTTAGGTGATTCCAGGATGTTAAGTTTTACAGTATAAAGACCAACAGACTGTAGGAAACTTGTTTTTATAAATCTGTTGGTGAGCTATTTTTATGTCTGTAGATGAAGTTACTTTGCCATGCAAGTTTTTACACAAGGAACACATTTTTTTTTCCCCTGGTGAAGAAACGTGTTTCTCTTCATCTTTAAAGCTCAATGTATCTATTCAGACTTCCGTTTAAAATCTGGAACACTGTGCATTATTTGATTACATTAAAAATGTTAAAATACAAAGAACTATAATATTGAAATAAATTTATTTATAGTTATATATGCTAAAATTTAACTAAGAAATACATATATTTTTCTATATTCCTACATATATTCTGGGTTTAGGTTAAATCTAAACCCAGAGATGGAGTGTAATCTGCATCCTGGTATACCTTCAAGTCTCTAACTTTATGAAGAAAAGGAGAGAGGAAGAGAGCATAGTCAGAACTAAAGCTGTCTCAGTGTAGTTCCTTGTATAGTTTAAAACTAATCGAGATCTCTATCAAGGGAGCAAGAAAAGGGATAATATTTATTAAAGAAAGTAAGAATAAAACAATGAACAAGGCTGCAGAGCCCCGTCTTCAAGGAGCTCAAAGTAATCCTAATAAAAGGACTTCCACTTAATTCTACTAAAAGTATGGTCAAAGATTTTTTCAGGATGCTTAGGCTTCTTATTACATTTGATCATTTATCTTTGAGAAAAATTTTCCAGGAATTTTCACTAACAGAATGCTACATTACCTTTAACAAAGCATCTTCCTTCTCTTCATTTTCATGATCTATTTTCCAATTTTATGGGCAATACCTGGTTTCTGTGGTACTTTTCTTATTAGTAGTGAGATAAAACTTTTAAAATACACTTAGGAAACACTTCTCTCCTCCTTTTAGAAGAACAGTTTATTTCTTTTACCCATTTCTTTAACAAAGAAAAGATTTACTATTTTTTCTTTACTGTTTAGTTTTTTGCATTTTAACATGCTTCTTTAATACATTTTATGTAAACGTTTCCCCTGGCTGGTGTTTATTGCACATATATGTGTGTGTTTGTATGTTTTGCATATACACACATACATACACAACCTTATATTTTTAAACAGAGAAATTTAAAGTTATATGTCAATAGTCTATTAATATTTTGGGAGAGGACTTTCCACTGCTTTTAAAATTAGTATGTTTTCATTCATTTGAGAAATATTTGCTGGTGTATTTCCCTAGTTTTAAAAAAGATCTGGATTTTCATATTTAACTCCTTGGTAAATGAGAATTTGATTTAGGTGAGTGACCTAAGATATAGATGTAAACTGACTGTATTTTTCATTTAACTCATAGTTAACAATGTTTCCCAACACCATACAAGGGAACAATTCTTCCTTTCCCCACTGATTTATCTTTCTATCTTAGTGAATTTGAATTATACTACAGGTATTATTTCAGCTTCATTATTACTTTGGCTCTTACAGAGAAGTTCGAAGATAGCTTAGTTCCTATGTAGATAACCAGTCTTTTTTTTCCCCATCATATCTATGATTTTTCTTTAAGATATCTTTAAAAATCAAACTATTTCACTAGGATATTTCTAAGGATACCGGCATCTTTTCATTAATTGGTCTGGTAATAGATACTTTCATTTTACAGATTTAGGACTTTAGCACAGGAAGGCCTTTTGTATTTGATCTTTGTTATCTCTTTTCACACATGCTGGTTTCTTCTTTAACAACACTGATCAACCATGTGCACAATCTATCTCATATTCATCTCTTCTCTCATTACCAACAATAATAACTAACATTTATCAGTGGCACTATGTATCAGACACCCTGTTAAGAGGTTTACTTTTAGGGTCTCACTGAATCTTAAAAATCCCGTAAGGTAAGAAATATTACAATCGCCATAATGGCTCACGCCTGAAATCCCAGTACTCTGGGAGGCTGAGGCAAGAGTACTGCTGACTGCTTGAGGCTAGGAGTTGGAGATCAGCCTGGGCAACATACCAAGACCCTGTCTCTATAAAAAAAATTTTTTTTTAATTAGCTAGGCCTGGTGGTGTATGCCTACAGTCCCAGCTACTCAAGAGTCAGAGGCAGGAGAATTGCTTGAGCCCAGGAGCTCGAGACTGCAGTGAGCAATGATCACATCACTGCATTCCAGCCTGGGCCACAAAGTGAGACCCTGTCTCTAAATTAAAACCACCTCATTTTATAGATGAGGAAAACTAGGTTTACTTCAACTTATCCAGTCACAAAGCTGGCACAGGTTGGAGCCTATGCTATTCCTATGCCTAAGCAGCTGGACCCTAGAGCTACACTCTTAACCACAGTTTTCACCTATCTCTTTTTTCTGTATTCTTGTATGCTTCTGAAATTAGTTCTCTATGCTACACTATTGATCTGATATTTTAAAGTGTCAACTTTCTCTTTTACCATTTGCAATGTGGAATTAATTGAAGCTTATCTTTTGATTTTCTTTAAATTCATTTTATCTTAGATGTCTTTTTAAAATCAAAATCTTGGGACTCTCTTTTCATCTCTTCATTAATAGAAATTCTGTTTTCTTCTATTTTATTGAGAACACACTCTAAATCTTCTGTTTCTTACAGCAAAGCATTTTAAGATATGATTTGACTTACTTTCCTTTTTGGGGGAAGGGGGGACACAGTCTCACTTTGTCACCCAGGCTGGAGTGCAGTGGCACGATCTCGCCTCACTGCAACTCTGCCTCCCGGGTTCAAGCGATTCTTGTGCCTCAGCCACCTGAGTGGCTGAGATTACAGGTGTGTGCCACCATGCTGGGCTGAGAAAGTCACGGTTTCTCTTTCTTTCCTAGGAGATGGAGTCATACCCATATGTTAAGTCCTAGTGGTCATCTGGTTCAGAGCCCTCCATTATGACTAGGTCCTGGGCTAGTCTTTACAGAGATATCAAGTCAGAACAGCATGACAGATTATCCTAAATTCAGTTTGTCTATTGCAATTAAGGGTTTAGGAATAAGTAACTGAAAGGAACCATAAAAGTATAAGAAGGTCTAATTTTAAGTAATTCACTTACTTCATTAAATGAGTATTTATTGGCATGGCAATGTAAAACAGGATAGAAATAGTTTTAAAGTTTCAACTGCATAAAATAAACATACTGTGACAGTTTCAAGTCTCTGTTTTACTAGATGCATCTTTGTTGAAGAATTTTCAGTGTGGACAAATTCATCAATCTGAAAAGAGCCTTGGTGGGGTAGTTTTGGACATGTACACAGGGCATCTTGACTTTGGTGTATTCCAGGTAATGGAAATGTTCCATTGCAGCGTTTGAACATTTCAGCCTCCTGCTGGGCAACTGAAGAAATGAATCCATAATTAGTTAAATCATCATAGTAAAAGCATAATCAAGCCCCAAAACTGTAGCATTCAACAAATAATCAGAAACTGCATTAACACATCTTAAAAACGGCGTAATAATAAGACACCATGACTAGCAAAATTTGAAATTATTTGCTGCTATAAAATCATCAGGAAGGAAACAGAATTTCATGTCAGGCAGCATTATAATTGAGCTGTGAAGGCCATGTAAATTGGGATGGGAGACTAACTTTAAATATATGTATACAGAAAAATAATATTAAAAAATCAAAGGCATGGCAGAATTAAGGGAAATACTAAAATAATACTTATTCACAAGCCACTCTAAAACAACTATTTTCATATTTCTGTACCCTTCTTAATTTTTACACACATTCTATGTAAGATACCATAATGTAAATACAATTTAACATTTCTCAATTTAAATGCAAGTACTTCTCATATTTCTACAATGGCGTAATTATCATTATCAAATGTTTTACAGTATCTCATTTAATGAAGCTCCATAATTTTTTCTTTTACACATTCTCTTGTACTGAATACAGTTGGTCCTCTATATCTGTGGGTTCCCTATCCATGAATTCAACCAACTATGGATAAAAAATATTCAGAAAAAAATAACAATACAATAAAACAGTATAACTATTTACATAGCATTTATACTATATTAGGTATTATAAGTAATCCATAGACGATTCCAAGTATATGAGAAGATGTCCACAGCTTATATGCAAGAACTATGCCATTTTACATAAGTGACTTTAGCATCCATAGATTCTGGTATCCCCAGGGGTTCTGGAACCGCCAGTCCTCTATGGATAACAAGAGATAACCCTATTTATAGTGTTATCTGTTCTCCCTTATAGATCACGCAAGAATAATTACTTTCCTAGCTGACTTTGTTTCTTAACATAATTCTTATTTTGGAGTTAATTCTCTAGAGTGAGGAAGATGGTTCAAAGGGTGAATGTTTTGATGATGATGATGATAATGAGCATGGTAGCATCTGTGCTGCACCTTGTATTTTTGGGGGTGCTATCACATACATTACCTCATTTGATCACTGAAAACATATGAACTTGAAAAATTTTAAATGTCTATATATAAAAAGGAGAAAAAATATATAAACTCATCATTTAAAAAAGTATTTCCTTAGTTATATAATCTTGAAATGGAAAGCCTTCCTAAACATGACATGAAAGAAAGAAATCTCAAAACAGGGAATGATAATATGGAATCAATGGATGAACCTTCAGTGAGTCTATGGACTACTGAAATTACTATGGAAATGTGAGTGTATTTATATAAGCGTTTCTGGAAAGCTGATTCATAATTTTTATGAGGTTATCTATCGAAGGATTACATGAGTCAGAAAAGGTTAATAATTGTCAACATTCTTATGGACCAATGAACAGATTTTGTAACATGAACATTTAAAGAGTCTTCATTAAAATAAAAAAAACTGGCCAGGCACGGTGTCTCATGCCTTAATCCTGGCACTCTGGGAAGCTGAGATGGGAGGATCATTTGAGCCTAGGAGTTTGAGACTAGCCCTGGCAAGACAGTGAGACCCTGTTTCTACAAAAAATTGAAAAATTAATCGGGCAGTGTGCCATGTGCCTGTGGTTTCCAGCTACTGAGGAGGCTGAGATGGGAGGATTGCTTGAGACTGGAGGTCAAGGCTGCCACTGCATTCCAGTGCAGACTGGATGACAGAGCTAATGTGATTTTTAAAATCACATTTAAGACTTAAATATATAAATAAACTACTACAATAAAAATTGAAAAGGAAAGACATAATAGCATTCTTCTATTTTTGACCAAAATGGAGTAGGGACTAGATTTACTCTGCTGCTTGAAACTACCAAGAAAAGGACAAATTGTATAAAAGAAAAAAAAAAAACTGTCTTTCTTTGCAGACATGATTGTCTAGCTAGAGCTACAGTGGAGTAAGGCAAGTGAAGTACACAAGGCAGCAAAATTTAAGGAGCTTCTCACTCTGAAGTCCTGGCTCCACATCTGTGTAAAAATTCTAAATGGAATCTAAAAAAACAAGGCACTAGAATTGACTTTAGCAATGTTGTAGGAGATGAGATCAAAACACAAAAATTCTCTATATGTCTATATACAAGTAATTAAGAACCAAAAATTGAAATTAAAAAAATACATATGCCATTTACTACGGCATAAAAAACATGACATACTTTGGGGAAAAAAAAGGATGAAAAATGTGAAAGATCTGTATACTGAAAACTAAAAATACTGTTGAGAGAAACTGAAAAAGCAATTTGTCATTGTATTCATTGGGTGACATACACAATATTGGTAAGATGTAAATTCTTCCCAAATGATCTGAAGATTCAATGCAGTCCCACTCAAAATTCCAGCAGGTTATTTTCAGAGAAATTGTAAAACAAATTCTAAAATTGACATGGAAATGAATATTACCTAGAACAGCCAAAACAACTTTGAAAAAGAACAGAAAACCTGACTTCAAATCTTATAAAGCTACAGTAATCCACACAGTTTGCTACTGGCATAAAGATAAATAAATAGATCAACAGAATAGTACAAAGTGCCCAGGGTGTATAGACAAAGTATAAAGGCCATTCAGTGGAGAAAAGACAGTTTTTCCAACAAATGGTGTTAGAATAGCTGGATATTCATATGTGAAGAAAATGAACTTTGATCCATACTTTACAACATGTACAAAAGTAACTCAAAATGAACCACAGATCTAAATGTAAAACCTAAATCTATAAGACTTCTAGAAAAAAACAGAGAACACTTTTGTGAACTTGGGTTAGGCAAAGATTTCTTAGATACAACACTAAAATGCATAAAAGAACAAACTAATAATTTGAACTTCATCAAAATTTCAACTTCTGTTTTTTCAATTGTTAAGACAATTAGAAAACAAACCAGACTGGGGAGAAACAACCTGCAAATCATATGCCTGATAAATACTTATATACAGAAAACACAAATAAATCTCAAAACTTAATAATCAGAAAACAAACAGGACAATTTAAAAATAGACAAAAGATTTGAAAAGACAATTTACTGAAGAAGCTATATGGATGACAAGCAGGCAAAAAAAGTTGCTCAATATCGTTAGTCATTAGGGAAAAGCAAATTAAAACCACAATAAAATAGCACTGCACGTATACTAGAATGGCTAAAATTCAAAAGACTGGCCATTTCAAAGTTGGCAAGTACACTGACTGATACACTAATGGTGGGAATGTCAAATGTTAAATGGCACAACCACTTCAGAAAATAGTCTGGCAGCTTCTTAAGAAGTCAAAAGCCCATCTGCAATATGATCCAGCCCTTCTACTCCTAGAAATTTATCCAAGACAAATGAAAGCATATGACCATACAAAGACTTGTATGTGAATATTTGGAGAAGCTTTACTTGTAATACCTAAAACCTGAATACAATCCCAATGTCCATTAACAGGTGAATGGATAAACAAACTTTGTGTGGCACAGCCATACAATTAAACAACACCCAACAATATAAAGAATAAATTACTGATAAATGCTGAAACACAAATTTATCAAAGTACTTATAAGTGAACGGAGCCAGATTAAAAAAAGAGTACATGACATATACAGCTTCACTTACATACAATTCTGGAAAATGCAAACTAATTTATAGTGGTTGCCTGGGCTAAGGGTGAGGAAGGAACAGAACACAAAAGGGCACAAAGTAACTTCTGGGGATGACGAATATGTTCATTATCTTGATTGAGGCAATGGTCTCTCAGGTGTATAAATGCCTAAACTTATCAGATAGTACATTTAAATATGTTCAGTTTATAACATGCCAATTATACCTCAATAAAGCCATTCACCAAAAAAAATGACAAAATTGTAATGAAAGGGGTAACTATTCTTACTATGCAGAGTTCTCATGAAATAAACTAAAGATTAATAATCGAACAGAAACATGGGCAAAGAACGATTAAAGAATATTCACAAAAGAGCTATGTGTCCAACAAAAATATAACCTCATTAAAAATTAAAGTAATTAGTAATAAAAATGCAAATTGGAAAGTGCCTTTTTTTTTTTTTTTTGGCCTGTTTAACTGACCCACTGTACCTCAAGATATTATTTCCCGAGGAATGTAAGGGTAGCTAGGTGTGTACTGAAGCACTATTTAAACGTTGAAAAAGACATAACAGTGTAATTGCGCAACAACAGTTGTTTAAAGTATAGTATATTCATTTAATGAAAGGGAATTTAGCCACTAAAATTATGTATAGAAATGTAATTATCACAATGGAAAACTGCTCATAATATATTATTCATTGGAAAAAATAATTTATAAAACAATAGTATACACAAAAAGACAACCATTTTTTCAAGTTACGAGCCTTGGTTTCACCAACTATGAGTCTGAGATGATGCATATAAACAATATTAGGTCTCTGATCTTTATATTCATGTACTATTTCATTCTGGCACACTAAATGAAGAACAGTTCAATAATAATTGGTGTTCTCTCCCTGCAGACCTTGACAGTAGTGAGTACCAAAGGATATCATCAAGGGAGAGGACCTGGTTACACTCCACCCTTTTAGTGATGTACATTCCTCAATACTAATTACTGTTTTTAAACAGAAGTGTAGCCATTTCTCTGTAGATTGTTCTGGATTTGACTATTATTCTTCATTACACATTTTGAATTTTTCTCCAAAACAATCAGAACACTTATTTAACCTCAACTATTCAAAGACTGCTTACAGAACAAGAGAAACTTTAAAACTGTAAAAGAAAATAAGTGCTCCATGAACTGGAATTTGTAATGTTTAACAGTAGGTGGGTTTCAGGAATAAATAAATCAACAAATGCATATCATGTTTCATGATCTTTGTCTTATTTGCTTTTAAAAATTGTCCTTTCAACATTTAATTGTGTTTTGTTGCTATGAATGGAAAATAAAACTGGGTTTAATTATTTAATGACATTTTTTAACTCCCTATATTTTCTCTGAGATTGTGTACCTAACAACCATGATTTCATTTTCATTTGAGTGAGTGAACATGCATAGAAATGGCCCAGAAGCACATACACCTAAGTAAGCAACAGTTATATAGGTTAGTAAGATTTCAGTATTTTTCATTGTACTCTTTTTGTCAAACTATTTTCTAAGTATTATAAAATGCTAAACATGTATTATATTTCTTTCTTAAAAATGACATTTTTAACTGGAAAAAAGTAACAAAAAGCATAGCCTAATTATTTATCTCTTTCTTATTTTTCCAGGTATTGATACGCCTTTCAGAAGGATTAAAATGGCCCAAATGGAAGCAGATAACATAAATAAATACAAACAATTATGAATACTTGTTTTTGTCATCTAAAGGAAATTTTCTATACAAAAGTCAACTGACTGGTATTCAAGGGGTCAAATTAAACACCCTATTTTATCTTTAACACCTTTAGTTCTGTGAAGGCAGCCACAAAAAATTCTGCAGAAATATTCATAAAGACTTGGTTTCTCAGACACTAGAAACAGACGCTGTTCACAAGTTCTTGTGCTCTTCCCCCTCCTCCAGCCTCCACAAATATATACATCAATTTGTATCAGACTATACAGATTATTTCATTGAGAAATATTAATAGATTGTAGGTGACTTCTGATATTCCTCCAAGCTCTATGCTTTTAACATTTCAGGGGTTTCTAAAACACTTTGACATAGGCCATGGCTGGAGCATAATTTTGCAATTAAATAACTTTGTTCACTTTATCATTACTTTTTGTGTTAACTTTGCATGTTTAAAATTTAGCTCTAATTTAACTTGATATGTTTAAAACTCATAATTTTAACAGTCTCACTCCCATCTTCTCCTCACTTTTTGAAGAGCTGTCATGTACCATGCACTAAGCAGGTTCTAGGAATACAGACACTGGCCCTACTTGAAGTTTCGACCTTTCAAAGGAGAAAAAAATTACTGCAAGGTGCTAAGTGGTATAGCAGAGGAATGGACAGATGACGAGAGCACAGAGATGGCAACTACATTTGCTTAAAGAAATGTTATATCTATCAAAATCCTTCTAAATTTACTTCTAATAGGCTATCATATGGGATTCAAAATTTTACAAAATTAAAAAATTCTTAAAATGTTTTTATAATGGACACTCCTTTGATTTATATAAGAAGCTTGGTGCTTTTGTGTATGTTCTTGAGTTAAACAATTATGAAAAAATAATGTGGTTTTCTCAAGAGATTTTTATCTTTACAGGAGGAAGGACGGAGGAAATAAGATATTTTAATCCACTGCCCTTTGAGTTTGAAGCAAATGCAAAGTTTGTTATTATTACAATCTATGTACTTACATTACTGACTTTATAATAAAGTGAACCTGGAATCACAACATATTCTTTCCCTTACATTATATTAACAATAAGATTCCCTTTTGGTTCACCATTTAATTCCTTTGTTCAAGACATTTCATTATATATTATCCTGTTACCGTATATGGTCATCTTACTGCATACCTAATTTATTTACCTATAAACTATTGTATTTCCAGTTATAATATCATACCTATAAGCTGGTAGTTCTACTTAGTTTCCCAGCACTTAGCAGTTACATAGCATTCTCCTTGTCTTTCTCTAACATCTGACAAAAGAAACATCTCTTTCTCTAGTGAATGTTCAGGACTTAGAATGTTTTTTTTTTTGTATTTTATCTGGCCTGACTTGTTCCTCCTTCAGCTAATCTTGAGATACTGAATTGATGGATCCAAGAAGTTCTATAGACTAACACTTCAATTCTGGTAGCCTGTGTTTCAGGGCCTGTTAGCAATTCTATATTTCCTCGACATACCTTGTAAGTCAATTAGAACTTTGAAATATAACTAATAAAACTGTTCAAAATCTATACAGTAATGTGCAGCAGATTCAAGTCTTACAGCTAATCAAATGAGACAGCATCTACCAGCGTCTGGCAAATTGATTAGCTGGATATCAAAATTGAATCAACTATCTGCAAATCCCCTGCAGTACATGCTATTCTGCTCTTGTTGGTTCCTATTCCATTATCAATCATCACACAGAATGTTATCCAACTGAAAAAGTGTCATGTATACCCTGCTACAGAGAATAGCTACAATTTCCCAACTGCAGCCTAGTTCATGAACTCTAATAACACAGGCATTACTCAGAGATATAGCGGGTTTGGTTTCAGACTACCGCAATAAAGCATATATCTCAATAAAGAAAGTCATATGTTTTTAATTTTCCAGTGCATATAAAAGTTATGGTTACATTATACTGTAGTCTATTAAGTGTGCAATAGCATTATGTCTAAAAAATCAACGCATTACACCATATACAAAAATTAATTCAAGATGTATTAAAGACTTAAATGTTAGACCTAAACCCATAAAAACCCTAGAAGAAAACCTAGGCAATACCATTCAGGACATGGGCATGGGCAAGGACTTCATGTCTAAAACACCAAAATCTATGGCAACAAAAGCCAAAATTGACAAATAGGATCTAATTAAACTAAAGAGCTTCTGCACAGCAAAAGAAACTACCATCAGAGTGAACAGGCAACCTATAGAATGGGAGAAAATTTTTGCAATCTACTCATCTCACAGAGGGCCAATATCCAGAATCTACAAAGAACTTAAACAAATTTACAAGAAAAAAACAAACAACCCCATCAAAAAGTGGGTGAAGGATATGAACAGACACTTCTCAAAAGAAGACATTTATGTAGCCAACAGACACATGAAAAAATGATCATCATCACTGGCCATCAGAGAAATGCAAATCAAAACCACAATGAGATACCATCTCACACCAGTTAGAATGATGATCATTAAAAAGTCAGGAAACAACAGGTGCTGGAGAGGATGTGGAGAAACAGGAACACTTTTACACTGTTGGTGGGACTGTAAACTAGTTCAACCATTGTGGAAGACAGTGTGGTCTAGAACCAGAAATAACATTTGACCCAGCCATCCCATTACTGGGTATATACCCAAAGGATTATAAATCATTCTACTATAAAGACACATGCACACGTATGTTTACTGCAGCACCACTCACAATAGCAAAGACTTGGAACCAACCCATATGTCCATCAATGATAGACTGGATAAAGAAAATGTGGCACATATACATCACGTAATACTATGCAGCCATAAAAAAGGATGAGTTCATGTCCTTTGCAGGGACATGGATGAAGCTGGAAACAATCACTCTCAGCAAACTATCGCAAGGACAAAAAACCAATGCCGCATGTTCTCACTCATAAGTCGGAGTTGAACAATGAGAACACATGGACACAGGAAGGGGAACATCACACACCGGGGCCTTTCAAGGGGTAGGGGGCTAGGGGAAGGAGAGCATTAGGAGAAATACCTAATGTAGATGACGGGTTGATGGGGTTGATGGGTGCAGCAAACCACAATGGCACGTGTATACCTAACAAACCTGCACGTTCTACACATGTATCCCAGAACTTAAAGTATAATAATAATTTAAAAAATAGAATTACACTACATCTCCTCTGCTCTATAAATGGAACAGCAAAGCCTCGATGATAGCACATTCGTTTACAACATGATTTACTATATATTTTAGGCCCACTGTTGTGACTTACCAGTCAGAAAAAAATATTTCTTTCAAAATATCACTTCTCATTCACAATGCACCTGGTCATCCAAGAGCTCTAATGGAAATGTCCAAAGAGATGAATGTTGTTTTCATACCTGCTAACACAGCATCCATTCTGAAGCCCACGGATCAAGGAGTAATTTTGACTTTCACATCCTACTATTTAAGAAATACATTTCATAAGTCCATAGCTGACATAGATAGTGATTGCTCTGATGGAGCTGGGCAAAGTACATTGAAAACCTGGAAAGAATTCACCTTTCTAAATGCCATTAAGAACATTCATGATTTATAAGAGGAGGTCAAAATGTGGACACTAACAGAAGTTTGAAAGAAGTGCATTCCAAACCCCATGGATGACTTTGAGGGCTTCAAGACTTCAGTGAAGGAAGTGACTGCAGATTTGGTGAAAATAGCAAGAGAACTAGAATTAGAAGTAGAGCCTGAAGATGTGAATGAATTACTGCAATCTCATTATCAAATTAGAATGGATGAGCAAAGAAAGTCATTTCTTGAGACGGAATTTACTCCTGGTGAAGACGCTGTGAACATTGTTCACAGTGTAAAAGTGTTCCTATTTCTCCACATCCTCTCCAGCATCTGTTGTTTCCTGACTTTTTAACACTTGCCATTCTAACTGGCGTGAGATAGCATCTCACTGTGATTTTCATTTGCATTTCTCTAATGACCAGTGATGATGAGCTTTTTTTCATGTTTTTTGGCCACATAAATGTCCTCTTTTGAGAAGTGTCTGTTCATATCCTTTGCCCACTTTTTGACGGGGTTGTTTTTTTCTGGTAAATTTGTTTAAGTTCTTCGTAGATTACAGATATTAGCCCTTTGTCAGATAGACAGATTGCAAAAATTTTCTCCCAATCTGTAGGTTGCCTGTTCATTCTGATGATAGTTTCTTTTGCTGTGCAGAAGCTCTTTAGTTTAATTAGATCCCATTTGTCAATTTTGGCTTTTGTTGCCATTGCTTTTGGTGTTTTAGTCATGAAGTCTTTGCCCATGCCTATGTTCTGAATGGTACTGCCTAGGTTTTCTTCTAGGGATTTTATCATTTTAGGTCTTACGTTTAAGTCTTTAATCCATGTTGAGTTAATTTTTGTATAAGATGTAAGCAAGGGGTCCAGTTTCTGTTTTCTGCATACGGCTAGCCAGTTTTCCCAACGCCATTTATTAAATAGGAAATCCTTTCCCTATTGCTTGTTTTTGTTAGCTTTGTCAAAGATCAGATGGCTGTAGATGTGTGGCGTTATTTCTGAGGCCTCTGTTCTGTTCCATTGGTCTATGTATCTATTTTGGTACCAATACCATGCTGTTTTGATTACTGCAGCCTTGTAGTATAGTTTGAAGTCAGGTAGCATGATGCCTCCAGCTTCGTTCTTTTTGCTTAGGATTGTCTTGGCTATATGGGCTCTTTTTTTGGTTTCATATGAAATTTAAAAGTAGTTTTCTTTTTTTCTTTTTTTTGAGACCAGATCTCACTGTCACCCAGGCTGGAGTGCAGTGGTGCCATCTCGGCTCACTGCAACCTCCTTGCCTCCCAGGTTCAAGTGATTCTCCTGCCTCAGCCTCCCGAGTAGCTGTGATTATAGGCGCCCACCACCACGCGTGGCTAATTTTTGTATTTTTAGTAGAGATGGGGTTTCATCATGTTGGCCAGGGTGGTCTCAATCTCTTGACATCGTGATCTGCCTGTCTCGGCCTCCCAAAGCGCTGAGATTACAGGCATGAGCCACCGTGCCTGACCTTAAAGTAGTTTTTTCTAATTCTGTGAAGAAAGTCGATGGTAGTTTGATGGGGATAGCACTGAATCTATAAATTACTTTGGGAAGTATGGCCATTTTCATATATTGATTCTTCCTATCCATGAGCATGGAATGTTTTTCCATTTGTCTGTGTCCTCTCTTATTTCCTTGAGCAGTGGTTTGCAGTTCTCCTTAAAGAGGTCTAATGTAGTGTAATTCTTAAGAGCTCTAGGATTTCTGGAATAGTCCATGAGCGTTGACTTAAACTTCAAATAGTCAGCTGCCTTAGCCCTAACAAAAGAGTCAGCCTGTCCTTTTTTTTTTTTTGAGACGAACTCTCACTCTGTCACCCAGGCTGGAGTGCAATGGTGTGATCCTGGCTCACTGCAACCTCTGCCTCCTGGGTTCAAATGATTCCCCTGCCTCAGCCTCTCAAGTAGCTGGGATTACAGGTGCACGCCACCATATCTGGCTAATTTTTGTATTTTTAGTAGACAGAGGATTTCACCATGTTGGCCAGGCTGGTCTCGATCTCCTGACCTCAAGTGATCCGCCCACCTCCGCCTCTCAAAGTGCTGAGATTACAGGCATGAGCTGCCACAACCAGTAGGCTGTTCTTTAAAGCTCTGAAGCCAGGTTTGACTTCTCCTCTCTAGCTATGAAACTACTGGAGGGCATCTTCTTCCAATAGAAAGCTGCTTCATCTCCATTGAAAATATGTGGTTTACTGTAGCCACTTTCATCAATGATCTCAGCTAGATCTTCTGGATAACTTGCTACAGCTTCTACATCATCACTTGTTGCTTCACCTTGCACTTTAATGTTATGGAGAGGGTTACCTTCCTTAAACCTCATAAATGAGCCTCTGCTAGTTTCAAACTTTTCTCCTGCAGCTTCCTCACCTCTCGCAGCCTTCGTAGACTTTAAGAGAGTTAGAGGCCTTGCTCTAGATTAGGCTCTGGCATAAGGGGGTACTGTAGCTGGTTTGATCTTCTATCCAGATCACGAAAACTTTGTCCATATCAGCAATAAGGTTGTTTTACTTTCCCGTCATTTGTGTGTTCACTGATGAAGAACCTTTCCTTTGCATTCACAACTTGGCTAACTATATGGCACAAAAGTCTTAGCCTTTGCCCTATCTCAGCTTTCTCCATGCCGTCCTCACTGAGCTTAATCACTTCTACCTTTTGATTTAAAATGAGAGATGTGCAATTCTTCCTTTCACTTGAATACTTAGAGGCCACTGCAGGGTTATTAACTGGCCTCATTTCAATACTGTGTCTCAGAGAAGAGGGAGGCCTGAAGAGAGGGAGAGACATGGGAGAATGGCTGGTGGGTGGGGCAGTCAGAACACTTACAACATTTATCAATTAAGTTTGCCATCTTATATGGGTACAGTTTGAGGTGCCCCAAAGCAATTACAATTGTAACATCAAAGAGCACTCATCACAGATCACCATAACAGATATAATAATGAAAAGGTGTGAAATATTTTGAGAATTATGAAAATGTGACAGAGACACACAAAGTGAGCACACAATGTTGGAAAATTGGCACCAATAGACTGGCTTAACATAGAATTGCCACAAAACTTCAATCTGTAGAAAACGCAGTATCTATGAAGCATAATAAAGCAAAGACGAGTAAAACGAGGTAGGCCTGTATTTATGCTTCATGCCTCATTTTATAGTTTCATTTTATCCTTTGATAAAAATATTGATATAAAATAGAATAGATGCTATTCTAATTATACAAGTGGAAAAAAAAAACAGGTGCAGAAAGGTAAATTATTTGACCAGGGTCAAACAGAGAGTGGCAGTATTTTGTATAGAATGCCAGCGCTCTCTTACTCCAGTCTTTGTTGTTGTCTATTTTACATCATATCATTCATGCCTTAGTGCAATTAAAAACACCACTGTAAACATTTAAAAAAAATGCCTTAAAGAGGAATTCAGGGCTCTGGTTTATGCTCAATACTATCAAAATGACTAAATTTTCCATATGTTTTGAGTTCTTGAATGACATAAACTCTCAAATCAAAGTACCTATTATGTGAATAATATTAAAATAGGTACTTCAGCATATAACCAAGAAATAGGTAGTTTTGGCATGTCTTAAAATGTGGCATTTCTATCTTTTAATTTCTCCTACCAGGCTAAAAATAAATGTTTCAAATTCTGCTCTACTATTAGTTCTATTTTAATGATATAATCTCGTATGAGAATTATGATATCTCAATGTGCTTTTGAATTATTCGTATTAGAAATGAATGCCATATAGAATATTGAAAACAAACGTATTTCTACATTTGTAGATATACTGTATGTACATGGTGTTACAAATAAATACATACAAATAGCTATCTCCAATATAGAAAACCACTACATTGTACCTATATTGTACATAAAACTGTGGGTATTAAATTTATTTCTACTGGACATTATCTTATTTCAAAAATATTGTAAAAGGAGTTCTATTAAAATGTAATGAGGCCAGGCACGGTGGCTCATGCCTGTAATCCCAGCACTTTGGGAGACTAGGGTGAGCGGATCACTTGAGACCAGGCCTAGGCTCGTCTCAAACATGGCAAAACCATGTATCTACAAAAAATACACACAAGAAATTAAGCGAGTATCCTGTGGTCCCAGCTACTAGGGAGGCTGAGGTCGGAGGACTGTTTGAGCCCAGGAGGTTGAGGCTGCAGTGAGCTGTGATTATGCTACTCCACTCCAGCCTGGGTGACAGAGAGGAGACCCTGTCTCAAGGAAAAAAAAAAAAAAAATTAATGCTATATACTAAAGAATATTTGTATTTTAAACTATATTAAGAACATAATGGCTTATTATACCATAATTATGTTACTCCTCAAATTTTTATTTTTATGTATGTATGCATGTATGTACATATGTATGTATGTAGAGATGAGGTCTCACTATGTTGCTCAGTCTGGTCTCAAACTCCTGGCCTCAAGCGATCCTCCTGCCTCAGCCTCCCAAAGTGCTGAGATTACAGGTGTGAGCCCCCACACCCAGCCATCTCCCACATTTTTAAAGGAGTGAACTATTAATAATACTAGATAAGCAAACTTCCTTTCTTAAGGGGGTTCTCCTAAATGCTGAAATTGAAAACCAACAACACATTTTATCATAGGAATATTTAGCTACTTTTTAAATTTACTTCATGATCAGGAAACGCAAAGACTAAATAAGTGCCTAAGACAGATAGCTTAATGCATCAAGAACATGGACTCTGGAGTCAGCTTAGAACCAAATGGTGGCTTTACTACCGCGTTACTTTAGGAAAATTATTGTTTTCTCTGTGCCTCCGTTTCATCAGCTGCAAAATGAGGATAATAATGGGACCTACACTGAAGAGTTTTAGAAGGATGGTATGAGATAATGGATGTAAAATGCTCCTAAGCGTGGAAGACACATTAAATGCTTGATAAATATGAGCTACTACTACCACTGTTATTAGCCCCAAATTTACTAACTGATGATGCCTCTCAGTATACATTTTTATAAAATTTAAGGAAAAAATGCTATTCTACAGGATTTGTAATTGTTAATGCCAAAATTTACTCATTTATTGCATATTAGTAATATGCCAGGTACTATGTTAGACATATGGCATTATAAATACCATGCTTCTAGGCAATGAGCAAGTTAAATAACAGATTTTATAGGAAACTAAAAGTACATGTTGCCCTGAACTCTGGTAAAATGTGTCACAATATAAAAAATGTTTGTTAATAATGACAATGTAGGCTATCATTAATTAATATGAAATGTATTAATAAAATCATGTCAGTAGCAGACACTGCTTTTGGGTTTAAATTTCTTTTACAGATGTAATCAACTAACTAGGAAGTACAAAGGACTAGAAAAAAGAATGGTAATCTGAGTCTGATTCCTGCGTTTCATAGCACAGCTCAACTTGACACACAATAGGTGCTTAATAAAGATTTGTCTTGTCTGAGATACTACGACTACAAAGCACTCCAGAGTTAATACTGGTTCAGAGGAGACATTGCCACCTAGCGAAAAATCAGCCTTATTATGTAGAATTATCAAATAATGTTGAGAACTTCCCAAATTAGACTTGACTCCACTGAAAACACTACATGCGTATTTATTATGTGTCAGTATTCTGGGTAGGTACTAGTAGGAAAAAGATGAACAAGCTTCCATCTTTGCTTCTTACAAAGTATAGAAAATACAAGGAAACTACATACTCCACAGAGAAACACAGAAAAAACTGTACTGTAGAAAAAACAAGGTTTGATTATTAGACATTTGGAAACCAATATTTCAAGAAATGTACTGAAAAGGAAATTTAGTGTAGCAAATAAGAGCATGGACTCCAGGAGCAAACTGCATTGATTTAAAGCCATGGCTCCTGCAAAGCGAGGATAACAGCCCCTATACCACAAGATAATTGCAGAAACTTAAAAACAGTACCAGGAACAAAGAAAATGCTATGTAAGTATTAACCAAAATTATTATTAAATTTAGAACAATATCCTAGAGACCGAGGTGAATAAATATTGATTAATAACAAAACATTAACTGAAGTCTAACTTCATGAATTTAATTCAGTAGAAGCCGTTTCTCTGACTAGTGCTCTGTTATTATGGGAATCCTAAAAGTACATTATTTGTGGTACTCTGTGACTAAATTTTGTATTACTGGATGATTAACCCTTTCAACATCAGGCAAATAAAACTGCCTTCTGAAAGTAAAAATCATATTTCTTACCAAAAAAAGCAAAAAGTCAGTAGAATGAAAGACCCAAAAGACCACAACCTGAACATATGTTTACCAGGGAAAGATGCTTGCTAACTCTTCACAGATTTTGCTAGAACTGAAAGATGGATGATACATTTAGTTACCACTGTGGTCTCATTCACAACTTGTTTAGCTTATAAAAAAAAATAAGCTTGCTCCATTTTCCTTGAAAATTATCTGATAATTTTTTAAAACACCACTTAAAAATCTCTGAAGTCTTTTGTGTTTTTTGAATTTTATACTATTAAAATATTTATGTAAAGCCATATGTAAACTTTATTTTCAAACAAAACATTATGAGCAAAATATTCCCGTATTAAAAAATAAAATATAAGACAAAACTCTAATAGGTCAATAATAAACATTACACTTTTCTTACGGATCTATACCATTCACAAGAACTCTGCTAAATCTTAGATGTCTTAAGATTACTTAACTTCTTCCTAAGCTTCCTTTTTTTAAAAATAGCAACAAGTTGGGAGAATGTGTTGAAACATTTTTGAGTTTTAATTTGTAAAGGTGTGTTTGCATACCAAAAATTGTGTTTGTGATATATTGCACAAATAATTTTAATGTGCCTATTATTTGAATATTTTAATTTCTAAAATGCTCACGGAAATCCTTCCTCTTGCACATTAAGATAGTGTGGAAATAACATTATGTTTTTAATTTTATGCATTTATACTCTAATAAATTGACCTGGAAAGAAACATACTTTAATAAATAAAAGACTAACCAACAGCATAAAAGAGAGGAGAAGAAAACTCTTCAACTCCTTTCTATATAGAGATGCTTATCAGCATACTAAAACAGAAAATCTTACATACAGTCAAGTGTATACTGGTTGGATAAGCATGACAACCCATTTTATCTTTTGTTTCAATACTGTGCTTATCAATTTACATAGTACTTTCACAGTCATGGTCTCACAGTATCTTCACAAATACCTCTCTTAGGTAGGACAGGTACTAGTACTGTAGTACCTTTTAACAGATACGAAAATGGAGCTTCAGGAAAGATGCTTGTGCAAGGTCACTAGAGGAAGAGAATAGAGTCTAAACCCCGTTTTTTTGGACTCCTAAAATGCTTACCTCTTTCTACTACTATGCCTCTAGAATGGACTTCCATGCTTAATGCCTAAAAACCAAATTGGCAAACCTAACTATCCTAGGCTAATCTGATGATAAAATCCTCTCTCAGTGACAAAAAATAAACTGCTTGAAGAAAAGATAGAGTGGAACTTTAATGTGTATGTGTAGTGAAAATTTCAAAGGCATAAAAAGCAAATTAGAAATTGAATGAAGACTATTGTAAAACCTCTTAAGAGTCTGAGGAAATAACTGTGCTGCCTATTTCCTGTATAACAGTTCCAAATATAAAGTACTTTGCTATAACTCTTCATTTATGTGAAGATTTAGAGTGGGTACAAAGAGAGAACTGTTTCAGGATACATGTTGAAACTAGACACCAGATTTGGACATTGAATGATTTGAGGAATCCATCTGTTTTTTCGTATAATCAGGCAGTGTTTATTTTTGCTAACGTCTGCTTGTAACAGTAAATGGTACTGTGTTGGTTGACAATTCCACCATTAGTAATAGCGTTCTATAAATCTGAGTATGTGTTGCAGAAATGATTTCTTCTCTATAAAATTCTTTAAAATAAAGATTAAATCTTGATTTTTCAATAAATTATGCTAGAAAACATTTTTTTCTAGCATAATTCACCCAGGAAGGCATAATATAATCCCTACTGTGATCAAGAACTTCAGATTTATAACTTAATTGCCTAATAACTTAGTATTTATCACAACCATTAATCAATTCAATCTATATTAACTTAATACAGTTAACTTTCCATAAGCAAATCAAAGAAACTAACGAAGACTTTTCATTTTTGTACAAGAATGTATGAAGAAAACAGAAATGCAATTTTGAGAATGACAGCACTAACAGTATAATATAGAAGAGTGGAATCCTAATTTCAGGACAGAAATTAAAGAAATATATGAAAACTAGCATAAATCCAGAGAATTATTAAAATACCATACTGTCCCTGAAAAATAAGGTATCCAAACTTTTTATTTCCTTATTATTTCTCAGAATGATAGAATAGTGTAATTGCAGACCTGAAAGACATTAGATTTCTAATTACAGGTGATGTTTTCACTGACATGTGATTTTTCCCCTACTTTTTATGTTAAGAAACTCTCAAAACTACAACTTATTAAAACTATATGCTTTAGTTAAGATTATAGGATAAAATATTAACTCAATAGTCAACCAAAAACATTAAAGATCTGTATTTCCTAAGTGTTATTTACGTCTTAAATTTAGTTAACATATTCCAAATAATTTTTAGGTAAATTCTATTTATTTAAATTGATTTACAGAGAAACTGGTGGCTAGCTTTCTGTGATTCCAACGGAAGGGCACAATTGTTAGGTGTACTTTGGTCAGCATTTAAATGCCAGACAGATTCCTGGTTTAGTCTAAATGTAAATGTTACTCTAAAAATTCTTTACTTACCAAGTGGTGGACTTACCGTGGAAATCATAAATATACAGAAGAATTGGCTCATTTTGCCCAAATGCACAGAATGCAACCATATTTTCAAATGGATGATAAGAAATGTCTCGAACAGGTGACTTGAATGGCAAGTCAGAATACATGGCTACTTGTTCTCCTAAATAAAAAGAGAGATTAAAAATGTTTATAAGAGCATATCTATATCAGATAAATCTTGTTACGAGATTATTCTGCCATTTATTAGAAAATATAGTAATGCTCATATTATTTATGTGAAAACCTCAAATATTTAAAAATGTTTGAGTGACAATGTATGAAATTATCTTTATTTTACATTTCATTGACCCTCCTCTTTCTACTTTCTACCTCTTCAATGAGGTTTTCAAGGCACAAAAGAAAGACAAAGGGCACAGAAGGAAGTAGAGAGGTATATGACTCTGAGATTGGAGATTGGACAGAGCTAAGCAAACTCCAAATGACAGAGAACTCTGGGTAGAACTATGGGAGAAATTACAGGACTCTAAAACTAAAGAAATTCTAGTTGGGTGAGTTTTGGTGAAGGATTAACTTTTCCATTTTTTTTTTTTCCCCCAGATGCTGTTTGAGGTACCCATTTGCTTGAAAGATACTTATGACTCTGGCCTAAAAGATGTCTAAAGCAGAGATCTGTGGAACGCAGGAAAATCAGTCAGGAATCAAAAAGCAAAGAACCTAGATTCATTTATTGAAGGTGAGGGAGACAACGCTACTGAATTGATGCTAAAGCATCAAAACACGGTACAGGAAACATTCAAACAAAAGCCTAAGTTAGCTGACTAGTCAAAATGCCTAACAGAAAAAATACAAAACTAAACAAGGAAAAAATCAAATACTGTTCATTAAAGAAATTTTAAAGTTAGTTTTATGAAATTCTCTCAATTTCTTATTAAAAACATTCACGTAGCTTTAGATTTTCTTTTGAAAAGCAAAGGTGAGGCACAAATGAGCTTCCCAATGTAATTGTTTATTGGAAAAAAACTGAATTGCAGTAATTCAGGTAACTTGCTATTTAAGTTTCAGATATCAAAACTTTCACAGGTATGTTTCTGTTACTAATGAAAATATATTATAGATATTTAACAATTTGTCTACCTCATCATATTCCAAATTCAGCTTGTAACATTTTGTACTTTGTGTTAGTCTCCATTAAACGATTTTCTAAGATCAGCAATGTCTCATAGGCCATGAAAGAACAAACCTTGAATTATAATGTGAAATTCTAAATCCATAAAGATATTAAAGCAATAGAGAACAAAATTTAATACAAGTTTAGGCTGTAGATAAGTTCCTCTGAAGGCTTTCTAATCTTAAAAACCATAACTGAAAACCCGAAAGCAGAATTTCCTTGAAAATTATTCCATAAAAATGGTAGAATTTTCATACTTCTTCAAAGCCCTGTACCTCCCCAAACGATTTTTAAAGTTCTATAAATACTCACCTGTTTCTGGGTTCCAAACATACACTATACCATCCTCACTTCCAGCAAACAGAAAAGTCCCACATGGAGTCAAAGTACTATGAATCTTCTCCCGATAATTTGCTGCTCCTACAAATTTCCTTGCTACTAATCTACAAGCAGAAAAGATTTTACAAATATAACTGTCTTAATCATGTAAATGACTGGTGGTATAAAATATTTTCTCTTAAATACTTAATTTCCATTCAACAAACATTTTTTGAGAATCTGTCATATGGGAGACATTCTATAATACAATGGATGCAGAATAAAGGAGAGCTAGTCCCAAGAGCCCAGGGAGTTTATAATTTAGCAAGAGAGGAGAAACATGTCAATGTAAAACAGAAGGTGGATGTAGAACGTACTGCAAAAGACAAACTTCTTCTTTTCAAACTTGGACAAGAGAAATTAATTCTAGCTACAGAGAAAGAGAGACTATGGATAACATTTGAGCTGGTAACTAAAATAATGGATAGAATTTTTATACTCATATAGTCTTCTAACTGATGAATTTTTAAAATAATACAAGGAATATTTGATCTCTGAAAAAAATTAGATAAAACATATTATTAAACCATCTGCTAAATATGGTACATAGCCTTCCATATTTTTGCACTCACGAAAAAATAGTAAACACCATTTCAGCACATACTTTATGCCAGGTAGGCACTATTATCATCTCTAACACCAAACAAAAGTGCACTAGAAGTCCATGCTGATTTTCCCAGAACGCTGCTCCCACCTTTTATAGGAAGGATATTTCCCTACGTTCACCATTATTTGGAAATAAAGGAAAAAAACAAAGATGTATAAATCATAAGCCCTGTCCTGTTGTTACATCATATTATACTAATGCTGTAACAGTATCATAGTGATAATATCAGTATCAATCAATATCATTGTTGAAGGTAGAAGTTTCTTTTTTTTTAATTGTGAAAATAAAAGCAACTAACTACATTTCAGCCTCAGAACTATTCACATTTTGGGCTGGATAACTGTTTTAGGGAGACTATCCTATGGGCTGTAGGATGCTTAGCAATATTTTTGATCTCTACTCATTAGATACTAGAAGCAACAGAAAAAAAAAAAATCTCCAGATACTGCCAGATGTTCCTTGGTGAGTGTGGGGACACTGCATAGTTGAGAACCACTACCGAATTTTATAAATATAATTTAATTCATTACTTATTCTGTGAGTACTTATCCTGTCAATACTGAAATATACTTACATCCGGAGATCCATAATTCTCAAAGTACTGTTTTTGGTATGAATTAACAAACGTTTTCCATTGGGATGAACCTCCAAATAACTTATTGGAATCCCCTTAAACTCAGTTTCTTTAATTTCCTAAAATGATAAAAAAAATAGTACTAATGAAAAGTTTATCTAATCTTAAACTTTTTTGGGGGTACAAAATTAATCTTAAAATACCTTTTCCAATTCTGCTGTATAGGATGCTTTATAGTTATTAGCAAAAGGATTCTGAGTAACTTCAGTTTAGGGTTGAAAATAAAGCTGATGAACTGTATTTTTGTGTTGTTATGCACTGTGTAAATGCAAATTTAATTATTATGTGTTTCTGTAGTATGTTCACTTTCCCAAAATTTAGTCAATCCCAAACAAGAGGCATTTCCAACAAACACATCTTGTAACATTAAATTTTTTGTTTAAAATCATGTAAGAAGCTTCCAATTTTTATAAATTCAAAACCACATGTAGAATTCATTTTCAAGTTTCTATTCTTATTTAGATAAGAATTTCTAACAACAGATGAACTGCTTTTTCAACAGATCTGATAGACTCAACGGATTTAACTAAAATTCATGAAAATTATTTTTCACTTAGGGTGTCTTTTTTCAACTACTGTTATTATTGAGAAAAATTGAAGAAAAAGGTATAATATGTTAGGCAGAAACTGGATCAATTTATATAAAACAAATTCAAGTTTAATGATTCATTTGTATTTTTAAATAAAAAGTAAAAAATGTACACTAACAAAATTGCTTAACATACAAGCTGTCTTAAAAACACTCCTGCCCCCAAATGAAAGAACTTATTCATTTGTTTCCATTTAGCAAATTTCAAATGAAATAATTATTGTGATTAAATGACAGACTTTCATAATAATTACATAACTCTGAAAGACACCAGTGTTGACAAAGTACTGAGAACACTGTTTTTAGAGATGTTATTGGACCAAGGAAAAAGGATACAACAGAAAATATAAATTATTACTTATCGATGGTAATATAACATACATCTTATTTTAGCATAAATGTCACCCAATGGATTACTGAATGCCACAGTGCAAATGGGGTATAAAAAAGTGAAATTAACACCTGGCCGAAATTTTAAAAATCTTCACTAAGTCATTATATCATCAATCAGCCACCAGGAGGGTGTGCTAATTAATTATTGATAACTGACTAAGAAAAAGTGTTACTTTTTTGAAATGAGAGAACAGAATGTCCTGACATCCTATCTTAAAGTCATGTGATTGGAGTTTTCCAACTTCTTTAATTAAATCCCATAATATAAAATATGATTTTATACCTTATTTATAGTCCAGTGACGCACTGAATGTTCCAAATCATTAACCTTGACATAGGTATTCCAAACAACAATCACCCCTGTACAGTCTCCTGAATACATATGATGACCTGTTTAAAAAACAAGATTACTCACTTATGAATGTCCCAGAGTTAGAAACAAATAATAGGAGACTGGGGGAAACCATACCCCAGTAAAACAGTCAAAGAATTGAAGGGCTATTAAAAGGTATTTCAGTTTAAAAAAGCCAAAAATCAAAATGCAACTCACAAACAAACCCCAATTATCTTTAAATGAATTCTTTACTCTTTTAAATTATTTTTGATGACTTATTTCCCCTTGTCACTTACCTGAATTTAACTACAAAAAGAAATGAGCCTCTCAGTACATGTGTATATGGCTCATATTCCAAAGCCAAATAATTTGAACCATCCGACATGTAACATTATTTCTCACTTTATTAACCTATAAATCTATTTTGGAGTCCTAGAAAAATACCTATATTCTAATACATAGTGTTAGTATAATACCTGAGACCCAGTAGAAACTCATTAAATGATCAGGAAATGAATAAAATAATAAATAACAGGTATTCCAATTTAACATCAATTCTTTGGAGTCAAATCATCTTAAAGTTGACAGACCTCAGAAAGTTCAACTTCATACCCACTCAGGAATATCTCAAACACCACCACTAACAGATGGCTGTTCAGCAACTGTGAATTCAGTATTTTACAAAACAACTATTCAATTGGTGAACTGCTTCCTGTATTAAAATATTCTTTGTAATTCTGAACAAAGAAAATCTACCTTCTACAGCTTTGGCCCACCTCTACCCACTGGAGTAAAATGGACCAATTTTCTTTCTTTTTTTTTTTCCTGCACATTTGGATATCTTATGGCCAAATAGTTGAAGAAAGTCTTTATGTCTCTTTTACAATCTGAACTACTGCTATTATGACAGAGTTAGTTTTCAGATACCTTTCTTTCCTGAATATGTTCCAAATTTATTAACATCCCTACAGCTGAACTGAGTAAATCAGCAGTATTATCCTTTCGATCTGGATCCCATGCCAATTAATTATAGTGACAGCCTACATGCCTAGTCTCTGAAATTATGTAGAAAGTGACTATTTAATAGATATAATAAATTTATTTATTCTTTCGGATAATAAAATGATTTATGTTTTACATCTTTAAGACATACTATATTATTCTTTTTTTTGAGACGGAATCTCACTCTGTCACCCAGGCTGGAGTGCAGTGGCGCGATCTCAGCTCACTGCAACCTCTACCTCCCAGGTTCAAGTGATTCTCCTGCCTCAGCCTCCCAAGTAGCTGGGACTACAGGAGCCCAGCACCACACCCAGCTAATTTTTTGTATTTTTAGTAGACATGGTGTTTCACCGTGTTAGCCAGGATGGTCTTGATCTCCAGACCTCATGATCAACCCATCTTGGCCTCCCAAAGTGTTGGGATTACAGGCATGAGTCACCGTGCCTACACTATATTATTCTTACTTTAAATAATTGCAAATTTCCCTTCTATATGTTTGCAAATTTTAAGGTTCTTGAAAAAAAATAAGAATGATAATCACCAGTTCAAAGAAATATATTTATGCAATTTTAAATGTTTAAGAATTTAATAACTTAAAATTACAAACAGAACTCCTTCAATGTCAAATCTATCATATGACCTGCAAAACAAGCATAAACCTAAATACGCACAATCATCAGTACATAACCCTCTCAAGCCTCGATAACTATTATTCTGGTAAAAAAAATTCTTCACATAGCTGGTCTTCATTCATAGTCTCTGACATACCTTCAGTATCAAAACAAAGCGAGTTGATAAAACTTTTGTGAACGTCAAACTGTCGGACCAACATGGCAGAATCCTCTCTCATCTCAACTTTCCATATCCGTATTATGGAATCATAGCATCCTGTAACTACCAGCTCTCTTACAGCTGGATGGAATTTAGCCGTGTAAACAAAAGAAGGATGAGGTAAAACTTTGAAAGTATTTGTATTGTTTATTTCATTTTTCCATATCCTGGAAAAGGATAAGAAGTTACATATTGCTTCTGAAAAGCAGAAGTTTATTTTAACAGTTTTTCTAAGAACCAACATAGCCAATGAACCTTAAGTAAGCAAGTGACAACTACCAATGGTAAACCAAGTTTTAAAACAATGAAAAATATAATGATGATCTCATATTTGATGACTGGAATTTTCACATTGTGACAAAGTTATTTGTTATAGTTATCATCCAGCATATTATATCCACTAATTGTAATCTATACTATAAAATTAATAACTGTTTTTTAAACCTACCTATTTTGCCATTGATTAAACACACATTGAACAGTTGGTAAAATATTGCATTTAGTACAATATGCATAAAAAATATATAAGGAGAAACTTTAATGATTTCCCATTTACATTGTGTATACCACTTTTACAAAATGTTTATTAATGGGGGTTTAGAGAATAGCATAGTCTATCAACTTTTATATTTGTAATTTCAAAGCCTAGATAGTAAAAATGAAAATCTCAGAGATTTAAGAGATACTAAAATTATTATATTTTCAATTCTCAAGTAAAATAAGATTAAAATAACTATGACATTTTGATAGAAAAGATTATCCTACATTAAGCACGTTCTTTTTGTTTAACACTCATTATCCTGTCCTCTAAATAATGGCTAATTAAAAAAAATTAAGATTATAATCACTGCGACAGTCTTGACAAATGAGTAAATCCCTAAGGGTTAATCTGTTAGATACTCTGCATTTCTAGCAATGTACAGAACTAGGTGAAATCTACCAATATACAGGTGCTATATAAGTGTGAAGCATTGGTTTTTAAAATATATTTGGTTATCAAAATTAGAAGAACATATTAATTTTAAATATGAGATTTGTATTCATCCTTTTAATTAGTGCTTGAAAACTAAAGCAAAGTAAGTCTGTTACAAGATTACCGATAAGAGAAAAAAAAACAGTTTCTATTCAAGAATAATATTCTATGAGTTTCCTCAGCAGCTGCTTACAATATAGGATATGATCTTCAATTACTAAGAATCCAAACTAATAATAGAGGAAGTGAAAGAACATGTTTTCAAGTAAAAATAAAACATATGAATCAATTGCACAAACATTTTTTACCACAGTATATTTTCAATAAGCATATTTATAGGAAATATGATGCCTATTAGAAGAATAAAACCACCAATTTTGGGAAAATATTAAAAAGATAAAAGATAAAAAACTCAGTTGTTTGGCAATAAATCTTAGTAGCATTATTTAAAATACTATATAACAGGCAGAAATGAAGCAAATACATCTTCAAAACAGCTCAATATAATTAGACATAATATTTAAAAAAAAAAAAAAAAAGTAAAGCTTTTTGTGTAAAAACTGAACTGGAATCAATGATGGCTTCTGTTACCCAGGCCATGGGAGAATCTGACATTCAAAGGAATATATAAATGGGCTTGGGGAAAAAAAATCAGACTAGATCATAGAGAACAAAGAAACACAAACTTGTAAAGACTGAATGAACACACATAAAAATTACTAGATTTGGGAAAGAAAAAACACACCAAAGTTAAGCCGTATGTTTGGAAAGAGGGAATAATGGGGACATGTAGGCCTGTTTGGGAGCCATTATACATGGAAAAGTCTTTCTGACTGTATTAGGCATTGTTGATTTGAGAAAAACAGATTATTCTGGGGATAACTAAATACGGGTATTTAGGATACACCCATATGGCAGAGAGCTAACCAAGTGGGAAATACTTAGGAGACACTGACAATAATATGTGTCAGGGATCCTCAGGAATAAAGAAGGTGAAGACATGGACAGAAATCCATACTTCTGCCACTTGTGAGCATTTGCAATTCTAATTTTTTTTCTTTGGACAACAGCTCATTTATTACAAGTATTCCTTACCTCTTTCAAAAATCTCCTTGTTGTTTTGATGCTAGCTACAATGCTTCTCTTTTCACTCAGTTAATGCTTTCACAATACTATTTTAATGATGTAAACAGTCCTAAATTAATATCAGTTTTAAAGATAAATAAGGAAAAAATGTGTGCTTTAGTATAGTATACTACATATTGTGTGCAGAAACCCAAGATAGCTTCAAGGAATAATAGAAGTTGAGCTAGATTTTAACTAATAACTAAAAACCTATGAGAGCTCACAAAAGGCATTTAATTTTTGTTGAATGAATGAGTTAGCAAGAGTAGGAGAAGGTCATTTAGGTACAGGAAAAGTAGGTAAGTTTCAAAGGGCAGGAAGATGCCAAAGAAGATAAGATGCTAGGGTGTTTCAAAAGATTACGTGGGTGAAGCAAAGGGTACAGGGAAGGGCATGAGAAAAGAATGTTGGGTCAATGAGGAACATGCCTGTTAGGCCATGCTAAGGAACTGGAAAAATTTTCAAGGGACAATGGGTAAAGTCTTTTAAAAAATTAAGGCATTATGAAAGATAGTTACGGAAAGATAATTTTAGCACAGCAGAGACAGAGGACTTAGAGAATGAACACTGAGGTCAATAGCAAAATAGGGCTTGAATTAAAGCAAACGCGATAGAGAGGATGTGACAAAACTGTGAGCCTTTTAGGAGGAAGAATTGGCAGACTTTAGTGCTAGTTAGATGTGAAAGAAGTGATGGGAAAGAAAGAAGGGATGAACACTACTCTGAGTTTTCAGCTTGGGAGACGATGGATAAGGATGCCATTAATATATATGTAAGAGAATTAAAGGAGGAAAACAAAATTTAAAGAGGTCGGTAAGTTTGGTTTTGGATTTGAGGTGGCAATGGGCCATTTAAATGGAAACGTGTAATAGGAAGTCAGATTCATAAAAAAAGGTGTGCACTAGAAGTCATCAGCATATCAGTGAGAGTCAAAGCTGGGGAAGGTAAGAGAAACTAGGATAAGCATATAAAACCAGGAGATGATCAAGTAAAGGATCCTGGGGATAAAACAGACAGACAATCGGCAGAGGAAAATGAAACAGAGAAAGAGAATGGATAGAACTGGTCAGAGTAATAAAAAGAGAAGAGAAGAGATTGTCAACGAAAACCATGAATTCAAAATATTTCAAGACTGGTCAATAATCAATTACTACAGTGAAGGCAAGCATAGCAGGAGTTAAACTGGCCAAATGGATTTAAAAATAGCAAGAAACTGCCAACCTCTTGAAGAAAGAAGTTTAGGTAGCATGGTGGGAAAGAAAGCCAGAATAACTGGGCTGAAGTAAAGACAGTATGTGTAGAATGCTTCTGATGGTGTAGAAAGAGAAAAATAATGGGCTAGTCTAGAAGGCAGGAAGAGCTAAAAATGATGTTTTTAAGATAAGGTCATTTGAGCATATTTCTTTTCTTTTTTTTTTTTTTTTTGAGACAGAGTCTCAATCTGTTGTCCTGGCTGGAGTGCAATGGCGCAATCTCGGCTCACTGCAACCTCCACCTCCCGGTTCAAGTAATTCTCTTGCCTCAGCCTCCCAAGTAGCTGGGACTACAGATGTGCACCACCACACCCGGCTTATTTTTGTATTTTTAGTAGAGACAGGGTTTCGCCATGTTGGCCAGGCTGATCTTGAACTCCTGACCTCCAGTGATCTGCCCACCTTGGCTTCCCAAAGTGCTGGGATTACAGGCATGAGCCACTGCACCCGGCCCATTTGAGCCTATTTCTAAGATGAGAGGACACAATCAATAGAGGGAAAGATATTCATCAGACTAGTAGATGTAATACAAATTTTCAGGGACTGAGATTAAAAGTACAGGTCAAATAGCCTTTAAAAAGTCAGTCTCATGCCTCTTTGTTAAGAGATGGACAGAGATTAAAAATGGATATATCTATGGATATTAGGAGGGAAATCAGAGGGAAATATATGAAGTTCATATCTGACTAAATTTCATCTAAACTGAAGATAGTCATCTAATGAAATGGGAAGACTGTGATTTACTGTAGAGAATGTTCATGGTAAGTTTGGATCTGCTGCCAGAGGAATGAGAAAAGGAAGCTGAGTAAAGTAAAAGGATTCCTCAGCAGAGATGACAGCTTAGGTGATGTTAAGACTTATAAATCCAAAGTCACCCCTCAGCAAAGTTAAATATTTCTCTCTAGTATGGCCTGGCATTAGACAGAATGGCTGTGCTAAAAGAACAGATCAGATAGGTTCTTGAGGATATTGTCAAAAGGGAGTAATAGTATGTTCCCAGCATGACCAAGAAGGAAGTCGATTGTTACTCATTCTCGTCTTTTTCATTTAAATAAAAACTAACCAATAATGATAATATCTTGATTAGACATTTTATACAGAAAAGGAGGTTGGCAAGATCAGTAGACGAAGTGGTCCAAACATTGAAAGTAAAACGAACTGTTAAGAGAGAAGGCAGAAGTAAATGACAATGAGTTCAGCATGGATCTCAACTGCTTACGTGTTAGTTACAGGGTAGAGCAAGCAACTAAAAAAGTATAAATGAAACTTTAAAAGTTTGCTTTTAAAATGTTTTTGTGATACTTATTAAATTGAAAAGGGATAAATTATTTTTAAGATTGACATTCTGAAAAATGCAAATGTCTAACCAATCTATAAAACTCTTACAATGTAAGGTACATGTGTCTTTCCTCTACTGCGATGTGCTGAGCGCCACTGGATTCCAGCCTCTGCATACCCAGCCAACAGTGAAGGCAGCAGCCCTGCCACCAAGAGCTTATGCTCTAGGAAAATCTCAGGTGTTTGATCACCCCTAACCTCATCTTGAAGCATCGATCAGTTTACATATGATCATTTAAAGATGGTGTGGACTAGAAATATTATATACTACATAAATAAAAGACATTTAAGAAAAATGTCTTTAAAAAGTGTTACTGTAATTTATGGAATCAGTCTGCATGATACATATTTATGACAGTCCCTTCATAGCTAAAATATGACTGGAGCATAAGAGTAGTTACATCACCTTGTATTCTCTTTGCTTTTCTTGATGGCAAATAGTACGCACATAAGTACTTCTCAAGGATACTAACCTGGCAGTGCCATCAGATGATGAAGTAAGGATGTAGCGATCATCTTTTGACCAGGAAATATCATAAATGATATTGAGGTGGCCACACAATTCTCTCATGAAACGACCAGAAGGAATTTCATATACTAATGAAAATATTTAGAAATTGGTAGGTTTCCAGACAGAAATCCTTAATCCAATAATATACAAATACATAATTTAATATTATTTAGACATAAGCAGTCTATAACAAAATTATAACCAAAGACATGTGCAGCATAAAGAAAATTTAAAAATTTACTTAAGAATAGTTTTTCATTTGCTTTACACAAAAATTCACATGCAAAATTATGAGTTATAATTTTGCTACAATTATCAATTATTTTCATCTCTTTAAAGAAATCCCCTAAGAATCTTTAACAACAAATTTATCAGTTGAATAGTAACATTTACATTTCAATTCACTTAAAATATTCTATAATTTGGGCTTTCATTATTATTTTACCTGAAAATCAACTAAATGCCAACCAAAAATGTAATTATTTGAAGTAATGAGAAATTTAAATTGTGCTATTGTCAAAAGTAAATTTTAATACTAAAATGAACAGGGATAGTAATCAGGGATAGTATGGGAATTAACAATGACTCAATCAGACACAAAAAGCACTGTGGTACTTTACTATATGTTTAAACATAAAATGAAATCCAAGATAATAACACAGAAAAACAAAGTTTCCAAGTCTCTGCTTCCATCTAGTGGTAAAAATCAATTGCCTTTTAAAATACTTAGCAGTTCAGAAATAACAGCAGTCCCCGCTTATGTGCAGTTTCACTTTCTGTGATTTCAGTTACCAGCAGTCGACCATGGTCTGAAAATATTAAATGGAAAATTCCAGAAACAAATAATTCCCAAGTTTTAAAACGCACATCATTCTGAGTAGTGCTATGAAATCTCGTGCCATCTAGCTCCATCTGTCCAGGATGTGAATTATCCTGTGTCCAATGTATCCATGTTACATTGGATGCTAACTGTCTATCAGAAACTTAGGAGCTGTCTCAGTTATCAGACTGGTTGTCACCCAGTGCTTTTGTTCAAGTAACCCTTATTTTACTTAATGGCCCCAAAGTGCAAGAGTAATAATGTTGGCACTTGGCATATGCCAAAGAGGAACCATAAAGTACTTCCTTTGAGTGAAAAGGTGAAAGTTCTTGATTTAAAAAGGAAAGAAAAAAATCATATGTTGAAGTTGCTACGATCTATAGTAAAAATCTATCTGTGAAATTGTGAAGAACGAAAAAGAGGTTTGTGCTAGTTTTGCTGTCACAACTCAAATGACAAAAGTAATGGCCTTCAGTGCATGGTAAGTACTTTGTTAAGATGGAAAAGATATAAATCTGCGGGTGGAAAGCATGAGCAGATGTGTTTCTACTGATGGCAATCGGGTTCAGCACTACTTGAGGTTTCAGGCTTCCACTGAGGGTCTTGGAACACACTCCCTACGGAAAAAGAGGGTCTACTGTACTTGCGGAATAGCAAAATAAGAGTCTTAAAAAAATCTCCTCCCCATAGAAGCAGCAAAAACACTGGCAAAAACTGTCAAAAATCAACGTTTTCAGAATTCTGAAAATTAAGTAAAGCTTACAAAAATTTGAAGAGTATTTAAGAAAAATGGCTGAATTTGGTAAGAACATTGAGCTTTATTATGGTGTTTTAACTTGCCATGTTCTCATTCCTGTCTCAAACTTTAAAGGAGCCTTAAAAACCAATAAAAATCAGGAGATTAACAGCCACTGGATGGGGCAGAACAGGTCTGATGCTCCCTAAAAGCCCCATCCCCAAAGACTTCTTACTATTTGACAGTCTGGCCCTCCAGGAAAGATCCACTCTCAAGGCCTGCCTTTATTTGACCTGGCTCAGAGCATGCTCTGGGAGAACAGCCCTAACCTTAAGGTGCATGTCACAACCACCCATGGCATCATTTAATATCACAGCTGCCTGAGGCACTGATACTAAGTGAAGCTAAGAAGACGCTCACCAAAGAACTTAAAATAAAAACAAACAAACAAAAAAAAACAAAACACAAAACTGGGAATGAGATGTCCATAGGGGACAGTGATAAGCTCCAAAATATTCCTGGGGAGGATTCCCATGCATGTATGTGAAGGCAATATGCACAACCAAGAAAGACCTAAGAGTCTTTACCTCTTACTCGGGCTGACCTGAAGTGGCTCAGCACAAACAGAAAGTAAAGCTAAGGCAGAGCTGTAGATTGCCTATTGAAGCACTGAAGGTATACCCCAACATACACAGAGTCCCTCAGCAAAGACCAGTAGACCTATCCACTCAGGTATTTAAAAATCGCTGTCTGACCACTAACTTAACCGAGCACAGACATCAATGGCAACACGTGACAGAGAGTAAAGACTACAGAATTAGTCCAAAATCACAAAGCTAACTGCAAAAATAAATCCTGGGTAGGTGTGAGGGGAGAAACGGGGGGATCTGATTTCCAGAGCTGCCACACTGTATTATTAAAACATCCAGTTTTCAACACAAAATTATGAGAAATAGAAAAAACAGGGAAGAGTGGCCCATACACAGGGGAAAAAAAGTAGTCTACATAGAAACTGAGGAAGCCCAGACCCTGGGCTTTCTCAACAAAGACTTTTAATCTACTGTTATAAATATATTCAAAGATCTAAAGAAAACCAGGTCTAAAGAATTAAAGTGTGAAAAGGATTTCTCACCAAAAAACAGAGTATCAATAAAGAGACAGATATGATTTAAAAAAAAAAAAAAGACTACCTAGAAATTTTACAGTTGAAAAGTACAATAACTGAAATAAATAATTCGCTAGAGGGGCTCAACAGCAGATCCAAACTGAAAGAATTACTAAATTTGACAATAGGTCAATTGAGATTATCCCATCTTAAAAAAGCAGAAAAAGAATGAAGAAAAACAGAAAAGTTTCAGGACTTGTGGGACACCACCAAGAGTTCCAACACAGGCATAATGGGACTCCCAGAAGCAGAAAGAGAAAAGGGCCAAACAGAACATTTCAAGAAAGAACGACTGAACACTTCTCAAATTTGTGAAAAACATTGATCTGCACATACAACAAGTTAAAGGAATTTCAAGTAGACACATCATAATCAAATAGTCAAAAACCAAAGACAAAGATTCCTCTTCTTCCTCTATTTTTGATATTTAAGCAATATCTCAATCTACATAGCATTTAAGCAGGTTTATTTAAGCATAAATAAGATATTTATCACAGAAGCTCTCAAAACATAAAATCAGAATAAAATAATTCTTTCACTATGCAAAAGAAATAAATTACTATTAATAACTTAGGAGCATTTCCTAAGAACCTTTTTTCCCTCTACATATGGGCTTTTGATGAATTTTAAAAATAGCAGAGTGGTAATCAAATGACACAAGTGATTTTTTATTTTTAAAATTTATTACTATTTCGTGGGGAGCAATATCTACTTAATAAATGCCCACCAAGTCAATTATGAGTCCCTGATGAAAAAAAAAGGAATCAACCAAGTAACAGCAAACTGTGTTAAGCTGAGAAAAGTTCAGTAAGATCTAGTGTTTAGGGCAGATGCCCACAAGGAGCTGGCTACTTCTACAGAGGAGAGCTGGTCTTACTATTGAGGCAGAAGTAAAGGAGAGAGTATTTAATGCTTCTAAGTCTATATGTTAATGCTCACTTTAAAAAGTCTCTAAAGCTACAGAAATAATTGCTTGGCCTCTCTGCTGACTTCCCTAACATAATGAGAAGTTTTCATCTAGGTACTCTTGAGTCAACTATTTGTATTGCACTACACAGCAAATTTGGGGGCTTTTGTAACTCACATCATCACTGCTATCAACTAACCACACTGGACTCATGTTCCCCATGAGATATATTAATCCTTGTTTCCAAATTTCTGTATTTAAAATACAAAATGTTTACAAAAATCCCCCTGCATGTTTTAAAAATAAATTTACCATCTTTCATTTGATCATTCTCATTCTACTTCTGAACAGTTATTGTATAGAAAAGTGTAAAATTATTATAAAAGAACTTTCTTTACTTGAAGAAATCTGTTCTCTTTAATTGAGTAGTAAAGGGGATTACTCAAGTTAAGATTTCCACAAATTTAAAAAACTAAAGAACGTCCTCCATGCAGACTATAATCAGATTAAACAGGTAGGATTATTACTCACAAATAATTGGATATCCATCCCGGCTGGCACAAGCTGCTGCTAATATTCTTCCATTGTGGGAGAAATCAAGACAAAAACATCCTCGTTCTCCTGCATTTAGTGAGAAGAGGTGTTTGTTTGGGATACGGCAAGCCTAAAAAAAAATACATTTAAAAAATATAAATTAGAAAACATTAAAATGCAAAGGCTAGTTTTAAATTTCAATTACTGTAGTTTTTTTAAGTCCTTTTATGACGCAGAGAAAGGGAAAAACAAGTATACAGAACGCTGAAAAACCATAGTAAATTACTTTGCAAAAAGAGAATGAGTGCCTATGGAATTTTTAAAGTGGATTTATTCTTCATGTTTAACTAGTACTTAATTCACCTAAATATGAATAGAAAAATTTCAATATCTGATACTCTAAAGCCATCACTGCCACATTGCTTCTAAATAGCTACTAAAAGAATGTATGTCACAGCCTTATTCTTATTAGTGACAGCACTAATAAGCCACTTTTGTTAAAGTCACAAGCTTTTTTCAAGACCACAAGTACCTATGGGGCCTAGCTTAAGCCAGAATGTATGAATGCCCATTCTCTCTTTGCATATCTTAAAATAATCACCCTTTGTGGCTGCCTTCCAAAATGTATTTTCAAAGTAATCAATTGGCCCTTATTGGTCTCTCATTCATTAGTACAATTTCTTCAAAATTTTAATGTTTTCACTCTCTTCTACCAGATGAAGCCCAAATTTTCTGGGTATTAATATATACTGTAGAAAATATCAGTTACGTTTATTTATCCTAATTCTATCTCTTCCAACCTTCAGTGAGCCTTAGATCTTCTGTTTCTTATAATTCAAAAAGTTGAATTAAACGTACACTGGCCTCTTACTATACGTCATGAAAGTTGTACTTTATTACAAATGTCTTTCAGTATATTCATCACAGCCATCCTATGAGTAGCTATTACTAGCTAAGAGTAACCATTATTAGCTCTACATGGCTAGGAAGGATTATTCAAAGGGTCAAGCCCAGCTTAATGGACCTACTCAAAGACTGTTACTTCAAGGGCATGCTTTCTAAACAGGTACCAGGTTTTTCACAAATAGTACCAAGATCTAGCAGTACCTCGGGAGACAGCATTACAACCAGCTACTAGGAATGTGAAAAATTCAAAAGAATTTGTTAAGTGTCAATCGTGTACCAGACTCCATGCTACCCATTTTCTCTCTGCATCCTCCATCCACATAATTAAGAAAAGGGAGAGGAGAGTAACAAGGAACAAAAACTGAAAGAAATGTCATGAGGCTTTACAACCACTTGCTGCTGCTCCTAGAGTAGGAAGTGTAGTTAAGGAAAGCTCTGTGCCCAGTTACCTAGGCTGAAAATGAAAACATTGAAGCCACAAATATGTTCTTTGTATTCTCAGGGTTTGACACTGTGCCCTATCCAGAACAGACACTCCAATAAAGGTCCTCAAAAGCCTTGACTCTTTCCCCTCCTTTACTACCTTGTCAGTCACTAAATCATGCTCGTTCTTACTTTCTGTCTCTCGTATTCATTAGACCCTCATCAACTCACACATCGATGACTGCCATCTAATTCTGATGTTACTACTTCAAGATCTCCCCATGCCACTGCCCGCATTAATTCATCCTCAAATACAACTGTTATTTTTCTCACTCACCTGAAAACCTTCCATTATTCCTCACATCCCTCACAATCAAGTATTAGGCTACCATTTGAGACACTCCACAATGTGGGCCTAATCCAGTACACTACTTCATCTCCTCTTTTACAAACTCCGGTTTCCAACCAGCCAAGCTTTTGAGTGCCTAATGAATACAACAGGTCCTTTCCCACTTATTTGCAACTTTGCCTTCATATGAAATACCCTTCCTTATCTCTCCTTCACTCACCCCTACCTTGGGCATCCTAGCCAATCTCAAGCTCCACTGCTGAATGAGCCCTTCTTCCACCACTGTAGTTCAGTCTTCATATCTGCAATTCTCGAATGTTTTTAGTTTCCAGATGCTTTACATTCTTGAACATTTTTTTCAGAGGTTATTTGGAGTTTTCATAAAAATAAAATAAAAAAAACCATGCTAACTTTAAATGTCTAGCTTAATGAAATCTAGATTTTCATAACTACTTCCGCTCTCTTGTGATATCACATGTTATTTAGCCTCTAGAAAATGCTAGTGCATACTTGTGAGAATGAATCCGAAAGAGACTAGTAACACCTTAGAATCATTATGAAAAGAAGTTGACTTCAAGAACCCCCTGAAAGGGACTCAGAACTCCCAGAAGTCTCCAAACTGCATTTTGAGAACTGCTGATCTGTACAATCATCTTTATACCTACATTTCCTCATTTCCTCAAGACTTCTCCTAAAGCCTATCTGAAAATAAACAACACTGTAACTGCTTTCTTTTCCCACCTAACCTGGAAGTTCCCCAAGGGCAAATCTAAGTGTTATTCTCTCCATATTATTATGCTTGAAGTATTGTAACACAAAGTGATTTTAAAATGTATCTGTAAAATCGGCCTCAAGAAAAAAGTCAAATGTGATGTAAAATACAGAAAATGAAGACGACTAAATAAGAACAGTCAGCTCTTATTTCTACATTAGATGTTTGAATAAACTAAGATGTTGAATACATTTCATCCGGTAGTAGCTCATACGCATAAAATAAACCACTCCATTCTTTGTAAAAACAAGTAAAAAATTGCAAAATTGTATCAGCAAGGCTTCCCGCCATTGCAAAAAATGCTAATCTAGTAAGAACACTTTAGTAAAAGCTTAAATGCTGCTCAGCTTGTGGTAGAAGTATATATATATATGTACATATCTCTATCAAAGTGTGATTCGGGAGGAAGCCAGGTGTTGTAAAGAATTTCATGAATCCATACACATTAAGAGATATACGTCTTACAGACATCAAAAATCTGTTTTAAAAAAATTTTAATTTTTTTTTAAGAGATGGGGTCTCATTCTGTCATCCAGGCTTGAGTGCAGTGGCACAATCATAGCTCACTGCAGTCTTGAATTCCTGGGATCAATCTTCCTTCCTCAGTCTCCCGAGTAGCTGGGACTACAGGTGCATGCTACCATGCCCACCTAATTAAAAAACCTTTTTTAAGAGAATGGGTCTTGCTATATTGCCCAGGCTAAAAATCTACGTTATCTGACTGCTGTTATAGGCTGAATTGTGTCCTCTCTCCTGCCACTCACACCCCTACCCCTTGTCACCCAAATGAGTATGTTAAAGCTCTAACCCCTAGCACCTCAGAATGTAACAGTATTTGGAGATGTGGTCTTTAAAGAGGTGATTATGTTAAAATGAAATAATTATGGAAGGGTCCTAATCCAACAGGGGGAAAGACAACAGGGGCGTGCATGCACAAAGATCATGTGAGGAGGCAGCGAGAGGGCAGCCAACTGTAAGACAAGGAGAAGCCTCAGAAGAAATCAACCCAGTCAGCACCTTGATCTTTGCTATGGACCAAAGGCTAAAGGCTATGTCCTCTCAAAAACCATATGTTAAAGCTGTAATCCCCTAGGTGATAGTATTTAGATGTGGGGGTCTCTGGGAGGTAATTTGCTCCTGAGAGTGAGACGCTTATGAATCAGATTTGTGCCCTTATAAGAAAAGACGCAAGAAAGGTGATCTCTCTCTCCTCCATGTGAGAATACAGCAAGGAGGAGGCTGACTCCAAGTCAAAAAGGGGACCCTCGCCAGGAACTAGGCTGGCTAGCATCTTGATCTTGAACTTCCCAGCCTTCAGAACTGTGAGAAATAAATGTCTGCTGTTAAAGCCACCCAGTGTGTGGTATTTTGTTACAGCAGCCCAAGCTAATACAATTTACAATTGCCCAAGTGCCCGAACGAAGAATGTAAGATAGTGCTTATATACACATGCTAGGCACTCTTATCGTCAAATTAATTAATGGAAAGACAAAATCATAAATAGCAAGGATTTTAAGTAGTAAGCTAGATATCCTAGGAGTTATCGGAATTTCTAAGGTAATAAGTAAACATCTAAAGAAATCCACTATTATCAAACACTTCACCTGCCCAGGGAGTCGCTTCCACTTTATTACTTCCTTTGACTCTTCTAATCCAGGTTCTGTGTCTATTGGGCTTGACTCATGGTGATGTTCACAATGCACTGGTTTACCTTTTTCCTCCTGAAGAGCCATCATAGAGCGGTAAGATGGCTTTATCTAAACATGCATTAAAATATGAAAATTTATATATCATGTCCACCTTTTTCTTTTTCTAGCATATAGTTTTAAAAATACTGAAACAAATAATATGTATTTTCAAAATGTAATCCAGAAAAAATTCTACTTTTATTTGTACATTATTCTAAATAAAATAAAAAAGCTACTTAAAACTACAGTCCTATAACCAAAAAGTCTTAAAAGGTTTTGAGGAAAAAATATGACTACAAATTTACATGAAATGATTTTAATAACTCTACCTTTTGTTTCTGCTTCTTCACCAATACTTATGAGTTATGCCATGGCGCTGATATAATACTGTATCTTTAAAATCACAAAACTAGTATCGTAAAAATCTCAAGTTTTAAAAATCATTTCTCAATAATAGATTTAACTCCATCCAAACCAATGCAAATCAGTCCTGTAGTGACAGTATATATCAGCTACAGAATGTGCAAATGACCTGAAAAATTAATGTCTTATAAGAAATAAGACAAAAGCAAAACTTTTTTATTTTAGGGTCAATTCTTTGCTAAGATTATTTATAATATTAATCTATGGAAAACAGCAGCAGTAGAAACATTACATACTGATTATTTGAATAATGTTGTGAAAAATGTACCCAGGAATTAGGAGTCTGCAAACTGCAGCCCACACACCAAATTTGGCCTGCTACCTGCTTTTGTAAATAAACTTTTATTGGAACACATCCCACCCATTTGTTTAGTTATGGCCTACATATGTCTATGTAGCTACTTTCACACTATAAAGGCAAAATTGACTGAAACTACCGGGCGAAAGCCTAAAATACTATCTTGCCCATTATAGAAAATATTTTTCAACTTCTGCTTTACGTCCACCTTTTATCTTTAATTTTTGAAAATCAAATTATAACAAAACATTTTTCGTAATACTAAAAGCTGTATTTCACATTTAAAATTCATTTAAGCATCTTTTAAATATCAGCTATTACAGTCCTAATATATAACTCCAGATATCTATTAAAATTATTATTAGCAGTCTTATCTTTTTGGAAATGAAAAATATGTTATGTCACCATTTAATTTCAACACTAGAAGATATACACTTATATGTACTATATTGACTTACACAGTCTGGAACCTTCAGTCCTCTTACAGTTACATACAGTGTTGATGGGTAACGATTTCTTGGACATTTTGACCACCATTCAAACACCTCAACAACATTTAATTGGGATCGAGGCTTAGCAGGTGGGTAATACAGCTGCAAACGAAGTTTTGAGTTGATGTTTGCATTTCCATTGGCTCCCAGAAGCTTAAAACAAGAATTCATATAAAATGTGACCGTCACTGAAAATAAATATATCCAACAAAGCAATAGCATAAAGTCAGAAACATTTTTAAAAGATTAATATGGCATGCTGCAATTTCTTAGTTTTACAAAGCAAAGAACACTACATACTTAGTTAAGCACAGTTCCAGATCATTTTTGACAAAAGGTAACCCAAATGGCTTTTAAAATATTTTCCTGACAGCTCTCTTTTCACGTATACAACAATTTCAGACTGTTGGTATGGCATTTACACTACTGTGCCAGATTTCACACTGAACAAAGGACGTGATTGATATACAGTCGTCTGAAATAATGATAAGGTTAAACTGTATATTTACACAAGACACAAATTTTCCATTTGTTTAATATCAGTATTTTTAATGGTTAAAATTTTATGATGTTTTAAATTTTTAAAAACTTAAAACCATTTCAAGATAATTAAACTCATTTAAGCCATTCGTTACTTTTTTCAGTATTTTAGTGTACTTTCTTTCAAAGGTCTATCTTTAAAATCCTATTAAACAAAACTTATGTTTAAACTAACTAAATTGAGATTTTTGTCTTTTTTTTTTTTTTCTTGGCAGAATCTCATTCTGTTATCCAGGCTGGAGTGCAGCGGCAAAATCTCGGCTCACTGCAACCTCCACCTCCTGGGTTCAAGTGATTCTTGTGCCTCAGCCTCCTGAGTAGCTGGGATTACAGGTGCACGCTACCACACCTGGCTGATTTTTGTGTTGTTAGCAGTCAGAGGTTTTGCCATGTTGGCCAGGCTGGTCACGAACTCCTGGCCTCAGGTGATCTGCCCACCTCGGCCTCCCAAAGTTTTGGGATTACAGGCATGAGCCACCATGCCTGGCCTTAAATGGAGATTTTTATAAGAAAAATAAAAATCTTACCAAGTCAGAATACGTTCTCTTTCATTAGACCATGACTCAACATAGGAAATGAAATGTCTAACCTTTATGTCCTCTCCAAATTAGGAGCAGAAAGATAGTTTGAACCCTTTGCAACAGTTCACACAAAACATGGAAGTATCTTAAATCAGAAGAATAGGCACTGAGTGCAGGGAACGTATTTAACAACTGTTGCCCATAGACTCATGTAACTTGGAAAGTAAAAAAAACACAGAGTCAAGAAGACTCTAAGATAGCACTGTCCAAGAGAGCTTTCTATAATGATGGGAATACTCTAACCAATTTGGAATCCACATGTGGCTACCTTGCACTTGAAGTATAGCTAGTACAAATGTGAAACTAAATTTTTAATTATATTTAATTTGAATTCAAACTGCCATGTGACTTGTAGCTACCAAAGCAGTGTAACTCCAAGTTCATAAATCTGGGAGAGTGGACAGATGGTGGTACCACCAATTGAAGTAGCAGAGACAGCAGCAAGGATACTCAGTTTGGGAGAATCTGAGGTATCTATAAGTCATCCAAGTTGAAATGTCCAGTAGGGGACTGAATTTACAAATCTGAAGCACAGGTGAGAAAAGTGGTTCCAAAAAAACTGGGTTAAAGATGAAACCATGAGCAGGACTGATATTAAGGAGGTAGGTAGAAGACCATGAAGGAAACTGAAAGAATGGTATAAGTAAAATCAGGAGAGGATGGTGTCAAGAAAACCAAGGTAACAGAGTTTCAAGAGTGTGATATGTAAAATGCATAGATGTGACAAAATAACTTAAAAACGTTCAATAAATTTGGAAAATAGAAATCATTAGTGATTTGGTTGGAGAAACTTTAGTGGCAGAGGCAAAATTTAGAATGTTGATCAGGAATGATGAGTTCAGGAATGATGCATCAACAAGAGAGATGGCAAAATACAGCCCATCTTTTCCCCTACCCCTTTAGGAAAGAATGTAAAGACAATGGAGGTTATAAGCTGAGCAGATGACATTGTGATTAGTGTCAAATGACACACAGGGGTAAAGAACAGTTCCAAATTGAGTAATAGATATGTTCAGTCATTAAATCATAAGCACTCGAGACTCCCTTCATTAACTCTCCTACAGCTCCCCAAAGCTCATCTTGGTGATTTTAAAGATATTCCCCAGCTTCTAAACCATACTTTCCATAGATTGTTTTAATTTAATCAGGCAATTTAGTTTACATTAATATGCTGCTTAGCATGAGTAAACAACTAAGATTCAGCCAAGACCCTGCTATTATGGTTATAAATTACATAATGTAGAGCTCAAATAAATAAGGCTTTGTCACTTTTTAGTTTAAAAGAATAGCCACATATATGTACTAAAAGAACTGAGAGTACCTGAGAATCTGAGGCATAGCTTAGAATTAGGATAAAGTCTCATCTGAACAACTGTAATAACTTAACAATTATTCAAGACATCCCTGGAACCAATAGGACAGGCAATAAAAGATTTAAATTTTAATTGTCTTCATGCCATTTTCTTTTTTTTTTTTTTTTTGAGATGGAATCTCACTCTGTCACCCAGGCTGGAGTGCAGCGGTACAATCACGGGCCACTACAACTTCCATTCCCTGTGTTTAAGCAATCCTCCCCCCTCAGCCTCCCGAGTAGCTGGGATTACAGGCGCACACCACCACACCTGGCTAATTTTTGTATTTTTAGTAGAGATAGGGTTTTACCATATTGGCCAGGCTGGTCTCAAACTCCTGACCTCAAGTGATTGGCTGACCTCAGCCTCCCAGCATGCTGGGATTACAGGTGTGAGCTACTGCATCCGTCATGCCACTCTCTTAAAGATGAATTTTATCCTTGCCACTCTTTCCATCATCATTGATTAATTCTCTCAATATATATTCACCAAGCACTTTCTATGTGCCATTAATATGCTGGGAGCTGGTGATATTATAGCATGGAGTTTCAAGAGAGTGATATATTAAATGCAAAAAGATGTAGTAAAATAAGGACTAAAAATGCTCAACATATTTACCCAAAAGAAGTCATTGGTGACTCTAAAAAGCTTACAGTCTAATGAAAAAGACAGAAGTATTAGAAGACGTGAAGCACATAGAATACCTTACCCTTTCTGCGGGGTGGGGATGGGATAAGGATAATTCTTGACTGCCATTTTTGCCAATGGCATAAGATGAATAAATAAATAAAAATCCATACAGTATTTAGAGGTAAAAATGCTGTGAAATATGTTACTGTTTCCCAAGTGCAACTTACAGTAAATACTGCAGATGTGCACGAATCTTAGCATAAAAGAAATGCAGTTTCTAATAAAACCACAAGATGGCAATGTTTACTATGTGAAAGTGAACTTTTTTGCTTTTTTTTTTAAATGGCTTTTTTCTTTGCTCTAAATCAGTATCAAAGCTGGTACGGAAAAAGGCATAACAGATTTATATAAGGGTGATCACAGATAGTACACTGGACCAGGTGATTCCTAAGGCCACTCTCAATTACTTACTCACCACAGCCAACCTGGCGGCTATTCAGTCCTTTGACTGTAATACTTCTAAAATCTCTCTCTAACCTCCAATATGGATTAAATGTTTCAACCGGATTTTCACAGCATCTGCTCTGTAGCACATAATAACGTAGGTAACAGGTCTGCATAGAAATTAAATTGGAGGGCAGGTATATAAAATGTCTAATTTATCTACAAATGTACTGTATTTAGCAGACTATCTCACATTTTATAGATCACATGTGTTGAATGAATGGATGCACAAATGAAAATGTTTTTATAAGATGGTACAAAATAGACTAATTACTCAAGACTTCATAATTTAAATTGATGTCTGAAGGAATAACAGATAATACAAAATTAAAATATCCTTTTTAAAAAACATCAATCTATGTCTTTCATCTTTGCTGAAACATCCTCGTCAAAGACCTCCTAGTCAGAGACACCCAGTCAAAGACAAATGTACAAAGACATTTTTTACCTAGACTACTGTAAGAATTTCCTGATTATCAAGTATCCACATTTGCTCCCTCTAGAATCTGTTCTCTGCATAACAGAGTATATATCTTTCTAAAACATAAATCAGATTATTTTATTGTTTTGTTTAAAATCCTACAGTGGCTTCCCATTGCTCTTTAAATTCTATAATGGCTTCCTCTAGCTATAATGACTGAGAAGACCTCATCATAATTAACATCCCATTGACCTTAGTAACCTCTTCATGCACCCTTAGTCTCTGTCCTCCAATCCTGGTGGCCTTTTTATGATTTTCTGAATTAACCCTGCTCCTTCAAATATCAGGGTTTTTGCATATATTGTACCCTCTACCATGGACCATCTCTTCCCCACTGGTGAGGTGTCTCTTCCTCAGGAATTCTTTCCCTGACCCCACAGTCCATCATCCATCCCATACCTCTTTACGATACTTATAAAAATTTATAATTAAATGACAAATTGTGAAGTCAACTGTTTTATGTTTATGTTGCTGGAATATGAAGTCCAGGAGTTCAAAGATTTGTCATCTTTGTCCACTGACAAGAACAGCAGCTGGCACATAGAAAAGTCTTAATAAATATTTGTTGAATTGAATAAATGGCATGGCTGTTTGTGTCTTTTTTAATGCTACGTCCTCAGAACCAAATAGTGTAACTGGCACATAATGTAACTGGCATACAAAAATTTATAAATATTTAAGAATCTGAATGAGCATAACCTGAGCTTGAATTAATAACTCTTCATTCTTACAACCTTACCTTAGATTCTAATTCCTTATATGAAACCAAACTGACGTGGGAGAAAGTAGCCAACTACATTTGAAGACTATTTTAAAAGTGTTTAAAATGGTGAAAAACATACCTTAAGAAATGCCCAGGCAATTTTCCGAAAGCCACATTCTTGGTTTTGAACCTCAGAATTATTCTTAATTTCATCCATGCTTAAGAAATCAAGAATCTGCAAATAAATTCACAGAAGACTAGGCTACCTAAAATTTAGTATTTTCTAACGGTATATTATTACAAATTTTAAAAATCATTTGTATAATACTTAAAAACACTGACCTTCACAGGGAGTAAAAACATTTTTATCTCATTTCATTCACCTTAAAGTTAACTCATTCAATTAGGGAGGGTCCATTTTTTGACTACTTTATCTTTCATTCATAAATACTAAGATTTATTTCAAATTCAGGGCAAAGTATTAATCACCTCAAATATAACCTAGGTACAAATACACTAGGCATAGAATTCTTAAGCTTTCATTGTTTTTTATGTATCACAGCAGACTTCAAAGGATTGTTTAAAAAACTCACGACTGTATTTCTGGGTCTTTGTCTTGGATCACCTTCCTGAAGTTGAGGATTTTCTCTTTGGATATATGTTATAATTAGGCTTCTAAAGAGGATTTCTTCCATTCCTCTATCCTGTCTGGACATTAAAGCTCATGGATTTGCAAGCAACCTGCCACAGAGATTGTATTCTAGGTACTTATAAGAGGCTATCACTTCAAACTTACTGGTGCTTATTAAAAGCTCAGCTGCGAAAATGAGACCTTTATAGAAAAAATACTGCTTGAGAAATGATACAGACTCCATTCGTCTGTGTTTTTTGGATACCTAAATCTTTATTACAGATATAATACATGCTCAGTGAAAACATAATATAAAAAATATATATATGCAAAGTAAAAACAACTTGTAATCCAGACCCATAGATGGCCACTATGTTAATGGTGGCTAAATCTTTTTCTGTGCATTCCTAAACATATGTATGGAACTACAAATCTAATAATGCTACTTCACAAATTATTTTCATATAACATGTAGTGAATATCTCTTCATGTCAATACATACACATGAATACCATCATGTTAATGACTGCCTACTATTCTTCCGTCACAAATACCATAAACTTAACAAAAATTATAATTTATTTAACCATATCTCTTACTGATCTAAATTTAGGTTATTTTATCTCCCTAAAATTTTTGCCATTATAAACAGTGTTGAAATAAATATCATTGCACACACATCTTCGTGGACTTGCCATTTTTTCCTTAAGATAAATACCTAGGAGTAAAATAATGGTTTTAAAGACTTGTGACAGACATTATCAAGTTGTCCTCAATAAACACGTAAAAACTGAGATCAAAAAGTAGTTGCATAGGCAATAACATATTATATGAAAACTTAAGAAGCAACCAAAAGCGTTTATAATACAACAATCTATCCGAAAATTATAACAAATGACAAATTTTGAAGACAAAGAAAAAATTCCTTAAGGTAAAAATTATACCCATTTTTCAACAATAACAGCTTTATGTAAAGCACACACAACATAATCACAAATGTAAATACTGGAATATTTGTATCATAAATACAGACAACCTGAAAGTGAAGGATCATAAAAACAAGTAATTCTAAAAAATGAATCTTCAGCACTGGTTACGCCAAGTTACTTGCTGTTCCCATGCTAAACTTCTCCATCTAGCTTACACTGGAAGGGGGGCTTTCTCTACTTTCCTTTGCTTATGGAGACAGAACACATGATAGAGAAAAGAAATGTGGTATTCTAGGTTCAAACTATCTCCAAACACATTTTTTTACACTTAAAATTTGAGTAACTTTGGAGAAATCACTTTTACCCCAAACCTCATTTTAAGAAAATTATATAATAACTAGTCAGCTCAAAAGCCATCTATTCCATAAAGCTTTCACTGACTTCTCTGACCCACCACTAACCCTTTACATATCAGAAGTTCTACATCATTTTTGGTTACATATGAAATTGCATTAATTAACTGATCTGTGTATATTTATTTATCCAGGTGGTACACATATTCTTAGGGTGTCTGATACAGTTAAATGAGTTTACACTTTGTGAAATGGGTTAAAAATGGAGAAATACATTTATATAGAGTGGATTCATCACTTCATTACAGTTAACAGTCACAGGGTTGTTGTAATTATTAAATGATACAAAGTAGGCAAAATAGTACTCAGCAAATATGCTATCACTGCTTATAAAAGGGCGTCTCACTTGTATTCCACAGCATTCTACAAACACTAAATCCTAGAGATTAAATTCTCACACTTTTTTTTTTGCATTATTGGACTACTAAAAATAATAGCTTATATCTGTGCTATTAAATATTAACTATCATTTAATTTGAATTGCTCCATTCAATTCATACCTCAAAGAACAGGATGACTTTAGGACTCTCATCAGAGTCTCGAAGCAAATAGGGAAAATTTTCATTAAATATAATTTGTTCTTCCCACTCTGGAAGTCTTGATTTTAATTGCTTAAAATCATATGGCTGGGTCATAATAGGAAGAATACAATCCACATTCTCTTTTTCATAGTAAGATGAAACACGCCGTTCACTGTACAAAAAAAGATACTTCCATTAATGCAATTTTTATAATTTTGAGGTGAGAAAAAAAAATATAGTGTATAAGGTGAGGCAACCAGAAATAATGAATTGCCACAATAATACAAAAGGAAAGATTATTTTGATGTCTATCTAAAAACTTACAAATTTTGTAAGACTTAAAAAAGTAACAGTCCATCTTACATTTGTGTACTATCAATCAGTTTCACGTGATTATTTTATTATAGAAATATAAAGTGAGAAGTATGATTATACCTTTGCCATACAAAGCTGGAATAAACTCCTTCAGAATTTTATAAGAGTTTATAATAAAATAGACATTGCCAGGCACGGTGGCTCACGCCTGTAACCCCAGCACTTTGGGAGGTTAAGGCAGGTGGACTGCTTGAGCTAAGGAGTTCGGGACCAGCCTGGGTAACATGGTGAAACCTCGTTTCTACAAAAAATAGAAAAGAAGTTAGCTGGGCATGGTGGCACAGGTCTGCAATCCCAGCTACTTGGGAATCTGAGGTGGGAGGATCACCTGAGCCCAGGGAGGTTGAGGCTATAGTAAGTTGTGATTGTGCCACAGCACTCCAGCCGGTGAGAGAGAGTGAGATCTTATCTTAAAAAAAAAAAAAAAAAAGACATAAAATTGACTTTACATAAAAAAAGGCACAAGACTGTAAATCCCTTGAGCTGTCATATTTTCTTTGCATGCCCTAAGGCAAATGAATAAGTGAATGGGTTTTTTTTTTTTGGACAATCTTCCTGTTTCCATTTCCCACCGGCTTTCCAAACAATTTTTTTTAATTCTATTATAAACATGTATTTCATTGTACTTTTCATTTGGGATTTCATAGCTAAGCATGCATTAGCTATAGAAGTAATCTTAGAAAAACATTAAAGATTCATCTACCTTACTTGAGGCCCAGATAACATTACTTTCAAAAGAAAAATATGAGGTTGGACAATTAAAACATTTACAAATGCAATATAAAATATTTACAATGCAATTTTATGTCATAAATTATGTCTAGTAAGCTGGTAGAAGCTCTCTACCACTTAAAATGAATTATTCCCTTCCACTTAAAAGTAATCACTGAGTCAGGCATGGTGGTTCATGCCTGTAATCCCAGCACTTTGGGAGGCTGAGGCAGGCAGACTGCCTGAGATCAGATGTTCGAGATCAGCCTGGCCAAACTCCGCCTCCACTAAAACTACAAAAATTAGCCAGGTGTGGTGGCGGGCACCTGCAATCCCAGCTACTCAGGAGGCTGAGGCAGGAGAATTGCTTGAACTTGGGAGGCAGAGGTTGCAGTGAGCCAAGATTGCACCACTGCATTCCAGTCTGGGTAACAAAGCAAGACTCCATCCCCCTACAAAAAAAAAAAAAAAAAAAAAGTAATTACTGAATTCTATGTTCTCCATTTTTTCTATAACATTCTGATCAACGTTAATGATTGATGAACACCTACAACTAGTAGACTATTCTCTAATACAAATCCTAACTCCATTCCCACTGACTTTCAACTACCAATGGCAGAAAAAAGACTTCTACTGTAGACAGTTTCAGTTTCAAGAATTAGCTGTGGAATTAAAAAAAATTACCTATCATCTTTCTTGACATGTTGACCAGTATGTTCATCAACCACATGAATTTTTACCATTGGGTGAGAAATCATAAAATCTGACTTAAGTCTATCAGTTCGGTGAATGTAAACTCCCAGGACAAGGTCATCATCAAGCAAACATTTGGGATAGACTGGGCTATCTCGGCTTGTTATTTCATGAACACCATCACCATCAACATCTTCTTTATCATCTGTAACTACACGCATGGAAAAAAAAATCAATATTATAATTAGTTGTTCCCACAGTTGTATTTACATATAACCTAATCTTTAAGATCTATGATGATTTCACTTTGTTAACAAAGGAACTTCAAGGGGAAAGAAAGAAAAAGCCAGACAACAGCAAACCATAGTCTGAAAGTAAAATACTACATTTGCTAATGCATTAAAAATAAGGTGAGAAATCCTTGTTTATATTTTTCCTAATAAGTAGGAGAAATACAAAAAGAAAAAAAAAAAGAGAGTCAAAGTCAGAAAAGTAACTATATCTACGTATTTTCTAAGTGGAACATACATGACTTAACTAGAATTTCTACCTCTGGGTAGGATGCAGTAGGATGCAGCAGGTAAACACTTTGGGTAACAACTGGACAGAGCCAAATAAATTACAAATATCTTATTTTAAATTTTAAAGGCATCAGAAAGTACAGAAACAAGGTATACTAGACAGATTAACATTCCAGAAAGGGAGAATCAGTCAGAGGTCAGCTGATGGACTGGCAGCTGCTTCTGTCTCTGGGGACATTTGCTGATTCAGGGTGTGAGCTGAAGATCAGAGTTTGGCTTAAGCAGGTCACTGCCAGGAGAATGAGAAATCAGCAAAACTTTCAGTCATTCCACAGGACTAAAATGATAAAACTGGAGATTTGAGAAGCCTCAAACATGACCAGTTTTTCTCACAAAACTGAATTCTGATGCTATAGAGAAGCTAGAGAGGTAGTGAAATCTCCCAGGCTTGTGGTGCTAGCAGACCAGGATCTGCCAGGGGAAGGGGACCAAAACAAAACAGGCAAAGATGAAGCCCTGGAGGGTGTGGTCAATTTACATTGAGGACCAAGAGCCACTTTTCACCTGGGGTCATCTACCAATTCTGGTCACATATCTAGGTTGATAATCCAGGTGCGATTTCTGGCAGAAGGTTGCTGCTGAGGGACAGAGAAACCAGCAGAGATTTTGGCATGCATGGCAGCGAGAGTGACAAAAAGATAGAGGATACCTGAAGGATGTCTAACATATAGCCAGTCTCCCGCTCAAAGAATTTGCCAAATTTTGAAGTGGCAAATGGCAAGTGGAAAAGCACTGAAGGGCTAAACTGAAACTCCCATCGTATTTTAGGGCTAAAAAATTATTTAGGGCTATGAATTATTAGAGATAAAGAAGGGTACTGTATAATGATAAAAGTGATAACTTGATAAGAGATACAAGAACAATAAAATCAGAGTGGAAATGTTAATACCTCTCTCAACAGCTGACAGAATAAGCAGACCAAAAAAACTAATAAGAAGAACTGAGCACAATTAAACTTGACCTAACTGACATACAAAGGACACTGCACTCAACATTAGAAACTACATTCTTTTCAAGTGAGCATGGAATATTTACCAAATCTGACCATAAAATAATCATTAAAAAATGCCTCAATAAACTTAGAGGATTGAAATCATTCATAATGTTATCTGATAACAATGGAAGACAGAAACCAATAAAAGATAACTAGAAAAGCATCTGCTGCCTGAAACTAAGCAACATACTTCTAAATAATGCATGATCAATTAAAACGGAAATTAGAAAATATTTTCTGTTAAATGATAATAAAAAGACACAATACTAACAATTTTAGAGATGCAGGTAAAGTAGTACTTTGATGGAAATTTGGTCTTAAATGCATATAAAAGAAGACTGAAATCTTTCTTATAAAATCCAAATTATAAAGTTAGAAATAAGTAGCAAATCAAACCCGAATAAGTACAAAGAAAAATAATATAGTTACAAGAAAAAAACTACTAAAATAATACATAAATGTACAATAGAGAAAATCAAAGCTAAAGGTTTTTGAAAAGACTCATAAACTTAAAATCCTAAGACTGATCAAGAATTTGAGAGAAAACAAATTGCCAATCCCATGAATGAAAAAATGGGACAGCCTTTCAGATGCTACAGAAATGAAAATTTGAAAATTTGGATCAAAAACTACAGTCTATCAAATAGCTGAGAAAAGCTTAAAAAAAAGTGAAAAGACTGATAAGAAACTAAATCTTGATTTGTACCAAGACAAGCAAAATTATAAGGCATAAAGACTGAAAAAGAAGCAATAAAACTATCATTATTAACAGATTACATGATTGTATATGTAGAAAAATCAAAACAATATAACAATAAACTCTGTTGGCCATGATGGCTCACACCTGTAATCCCAGTAATCTGGGAGGGTGAGGCAGGAGAATTGCTTGAGCCCAGGAGTTTGAGACTAGCCTGGAAAATGCAGTGAGACCTTGTCTCTACAAAAAATTAGCCGGGAATGGTGGTGCATGCCTGTAGTACCAGCTACTTAGAAGACTGAGGTGGGAGGATCGCTTGAGCCTGGCAAATGGAGGCTGCCGTAAGCTGAGATCACGCCACTGCACTCCAGCCTGAGTGACAGGCGAGAACCTGTCTCAAAAATAAATAAATAAATAAATAAATAAACTCTTGCAATAAGTGAATTTAGCAAATCAATAGATACAACGTTAAAAAAAATGTAAATACACTTCTACACATATGTACCAGCAACAAAGACAAAGCAAAAAAAAAATTTTTTTGGAGACAGAATCTCACTCTATCGCCCAGGCTGGAGTGCAGTGGCGCGATCTCAGCTCACTGCAAGCTCTGCCTCCTGAGTTCACACATTTTCCTTCCTCAGCCTCCCGAGTAGTTGGGATTACAGGTGCCTGACATCATGCCTGACTAATTTTTTGTATTTTTAGTAGAGACGGGCTTTCATTGTGTTAGACAGGATGGTCTTGATCGCCTGACCTCATGATCTGCCGGTCTCAGCCTCCCAAAGCACTGGGATTACAGGCCTGAGTCACCACGCCCAGCCAAAATAAAAAAAAATTTTAAATGCCATTTACAATATCATTAAGAAACATCAACTCCTAGGAATAAATCTAAGGAGAGATTCTGCTGAAATGTATATTACTGGGATATGTTAAATAAGATGCAAATAAATGGAAGTGCAGACCAAATTCATAGACTGAGAATCAATACTTTGTAAAAATGTCAAGTCTCTTTAGAGAGCTGTTATACTGTGAATCTCTATAGATTCACCCAGTCTAGATCAAAATCACAGCTTGCAAGACAGGATGGGTGTAGGAAGGAAGAGGGAGAATTGAGAAGCTCTTCTAAAATCCATATAGAAATGCAAAGTAAAGAATAGCCTAGGCAACGCAGATGAAGAAGGAAAAAGCTAGAGTACAATATTAAATAGCAAGACCTATTAAAAAGCTACAGTATTTAGACATGGTGGTGTTGGTACAGACTGTCTACTGTAAAAGAATAGAGACTATAAAAACTGATCCACACATAAACACAGTCATGTTATTTATGAGAAAAGTGACACTGCCACACAGAGGCAAAAAGACACTCTCTTCAGTAAATGGTACTGGGTCAATTATAATATATATCCACATGAGAAAACGTATCTTGATCACTGCTTCCTAACAAACAAAAACCAATTTCAGATGAACTGCATATATAAATGTGAAAAGTAAAACAGAAACAGTAAAACTTAAAATAAAACTTTTAGAGAAACATCTTCAGAACTTGGGAAAGATTTCTTAAATCACAGAGAGCACTTACCATCAAAGGAAAAAAACGGATAAACTGGACTATTCAAAAATTTCTGCTTTTCAAAAGACACCAATGAGAGAGAAATAAAGTAGAGTAGGAAGACATTTGCAATATATATGCATGTATGTATATATCTGAGAATAATCTCATATTGGAGTATATAAACTATCATTACAAATCAATTAGAAAAAGACAATACTGTTTTTTAAAAAATGCACAACTTGAATATATTTACAAATGTCAAAACCCAAGTAGTTAATAAACATGAAAACACTCAACTTCACTAGTTACCATGGATATAAAATTAAAGCCAAAATGAATATCATATACATTCCTGAAGAATGAGGAATTTAGTCACTGCCAAGAATGACTAAAACTTTAAAAAACAGTATTACACGTTGGTAAAGACGTGGAGTGACTGCAACTCTCAAACACTGCAAGTGGGTAAACCAACATTCGAAACTGGAAGTAATTATTAAAGCAAAAAACATACATAACCTATGACAGCAATTCTACTCCTAATATGCCCAAGATAAAGGTAAGCATGTGCTTACCAAATACATGACTGCAATGTGAATTACCATTTTACTTATAATTGCCTAAAACTAGAAACAACTCAAATGTCCATCAATAAAATAGGCCAATTAATTGTGGTATATTCACACAATGGATATCTAAATAATACAAAAACAGAATTAAGAATGAATAAGCTCAATTGTATGCAAGCAACAGTAGTATAAATCTTACAAAATTCACATTGAGTAAAAAAAGCCAGGCACAAAGAGCACAGTATTTATCATTCTATTCATATTAAAGTATAAAAATAAGCAAAAATAAACTCTGTTAGATATCAAGGTAGTAGTTACTCCTATAGGGCAACTAAACGGCAAGGTGATTTTTCTGGGTGCTAATGATGTTCTGTTTCTTAATTCAGATAATGATTTTACAGGTATGTTCAGTTTGTGAAAAAACTTCAAAAATATGTATATAATGAGTATACTGTTTAGTGCTTTATATACAAACATTTAAAACAAATATACTGCTTAGTGCTTTTCTCTCTATATATATACATATATTATGCTTCAACAAAAGATTTTTAAAATTTAATTATAGAAACCACAAAACATCACTTACATCCTCTAATGAGTAAGTACCATAAAATCTAAAACTGCCCATTTTGATCCCAATTTTTTGCCAAATTGAAACTGAAAGACTAAAAAAGGATGTATAAGTAGAAAAGAATATGTAAAGAAAAATAAGAGAAAACAAACAAGAAAAGGAGAAGACAGAAAGCAACAATGGAAAGAGAAAGTTGAGAAAGGAAAGAGAAGCGGTATTAGGCCGAGGACTTGGGAAGATCCCATGTTTGACAGGATGTAGCCTTAACATCAGAAATGTTTATTGGCTGCTGAACATTTATAGCTTTCAACAACTGAGTCTTAACCATTTAAAGGATGTAAACTCAATGGTTTAAAGAAGAAATCCTCTATGCCACAATAGCAATTACAAAGTCACTATCATTTTAGAGTTGAATTTAAAGTATGTCAAGAATCAGAGAAGGTCAGGCATGGTGGCTCACGCCTGCAATCCCAGCATTTTGGGAGGCTGAGGCAGGTGGATCACTTGAGGTCATGAGTTCAAGACCAGCTTGGCCAACATGGTGAAACCCCATCTCTACTAAAAATACAAAAAATATCCGGGTATGGTGGCATGCGCCTGTAATCCCAGCTACTCAGGAGGCTGAGGCAGAAGGATCGCTTTAACCTGGGAGGTGGAGGTTACAATGAGCCAAGATCGTGTCACTGCATTCCAGACTGGGAGACAGAGCAAAACACCATCTCAAAAATAAAAAAATAAAAAGAATCAGAGAAGACTCAAGTGATACAAACTCATCAGAGACAAACAGCTACAAATACATGTGTACTTTAATCTAGATGAATCCAAGAAGAAGTACCACATACTCTATATTGAATTATTTTCAAGTATACCCAACAGTTTTAGTTTCTAAGGGCTAAAATTCCTAGAATCAAGTTATTGCTACCAACGTACACAATTTTTCACTTAATTTGTATAACAAACCTGCTTTAGCCTTCTTTTTTGGTTTTTTTGGTTTAGGTTTTGTGTCATCTTGCATGCTGCCTTCTGTGTTTTGTTCCATTGAGCTTATTTCATCATCCTGACGAGAATCTGAAGAAACTGGTCTAACTGAAGATTCCTTCTTTTGTTCACCTTCAACTGTGTCACCAGAGATGGTCAATGTACTACAAATATAATCCAAGTATCAGCCATTACAGATATATTATTATAATAATTATTATTATTCATGATGCAACAGAGTGAACAGTAAATAGGAGCAAAGATAATCCTAAAATCACTACTATTTTTTCTTGAGATGCATATATTTTCCTACACACTAAAATGGTTAGCTGTCAAACAGGTATCATAGGTTGTAACTTCGCAAGGAGTTACATGATTCAACTAAAACCGAGCTCTAAACCCCAGGGGAAAGGAAATTGTATTAATATTTTATGAGCAATTGATCTCTCTTTACATAGGACTTATCGAAGCACGCCCACCCTGCTGCCAAGTAAATGACTGATCAACCAATTTTTAAATTACCTTATTTAAAAGTATAAAAGGTATTCTAGGTTTGTTCAGTCTTCAAGAGGCTTCACAAGCACAACTTTTGATTTCTCTTTTTTCTTTTCTTTCTTTTTTTTTCTTACGACTGGGTCTCGCTCTGTCACCCAAGTTGGAGTGCAGTGGTACAATCATAGCTCACTGCTGCCTCAACCTCCCAGGCTCCAGCAATCCTCCTACTTCTGCCTCCCAAATAGCTGGGACTACAGGCACATGCCACCATGCCTGGCTAATTTTTGTACTTTTTGTAGAGATGGAGTTTCACCATATTGCTCAGGCTGAGATTTCTAGGTAAAAATTAATTCCTTGTATTTTCTAGTGGTTGGTGAGTCACTAAATTTTCAGAAGGCTATTACTAAAATTAAAATCTGTATCACACGAACTAGTAAATGGTAAGAAGTAGCAACCCACAGGCATACTGAGTTTAAAGAAAAACCAACCTACTAACATTTTAATGTATCAAGTAAAAAAAAATCTGCATTTAAATAATAAAAAATTAATTTCCAATATATTTAGTCACCTCTCCAAAAAAATGGGTTGAGGAAAATAAGACTAGAGAAATATTTCAAATTAGTCATTCCAGAAAGCCATTCTATTTGATCACCAAACACTGTTCTTTAAGGAGAACAGCTACCCTTTGCACACCACTGTCATGTGTTATTTACAATTCATGAGCTAACCTTATTTCATGTTGACTATGGCTTACCAGTCTGCCACAGAGGTGGTAGCTATAAGAAGGAAGATTTATAGTTTACTGTGGTAGGAAGCCTCTAAGATGGACCTTACTGATCCCCACCTCTTCATATTCATGTCTTTGTGTAATCCCCTTTCTTTTCAGTGTGGGCTGGACCTAATGACTTACTTCTAAAAGACAGAATATGATAAAAGTAATGAATGCCACTTATAAGATTAGGTTCCAAAAAGACTGTGACTTCTGTCTTGCTCTCTCTCAGAGCCCTTGGTCTGGGGAAGCAAGTAGCCATATTGTGAGTAGACCACATGGAGGAAGTCCATGTGGCAAGGAACTGGTATACTTGGCCCAAAGCCAGTCAGGACCTGAGGCCTACCAACAGCCACATGAATGAGCTTAGAACTGGATCTTCTAAGGCCTTCTAACAGCTATGTCACTTGACAGATCCTCCCCAAGTCAAGGCTTGAGGTGACTTCAGTCCTGGCTAACATCCTGATTGCAACCTGTGATTGACAGAGACACCCAGCAAAGTCAGTCCCAGATTGCTGGCCCATAGAAACTATGAGACAATAAATGCTTGTCATCCTAAAAGCTGCTAAATTATGGGATAATCTCTTTAATGTATCAACAGATAATACATACTATCATGTCCCTGCAGCAACCTGGTTTGCCATATCTTTATTATCACTGGTCACCTAGCTTTTGAAAAGAGGGGAATTATTTTTGGCTGAGGGTTTTAGGGGAAATAGATCTTGAATGCCAAGGAATAGTCACATATAGAATGTTCCCACCTCAAACTGTTTCTCTAGAGGAGAACTGCAGGAGGGAACAAAGTTAATTATAGCAGTTAAAAAGCATTTTTATCTTATTGTTTTATCCAAGTAGAGAACATATATATATGTATATGTTCATTTAAACTCATACTCTATATACAAGTACATATATATATAAGCATCATAGAGAGAAAAAGATTAGAATGCCAAATTGCCAACACTGATTATCTTTGAATACTTTTTCTACAATGAGTTAATGTTATTTGTGTAAGAAAAAAAGCTGGATTTATATATCCAAACAGGTATTTGTAACTCAAAAAAGGGGAAGTAATTAGGTTGCTATTACTTTGAAAGCAGATGTAAGTGAGTAGTTCAGGGTAGAGACAAGGTTCTGGCTCAGCCTCTTACTAGTTCTGTACTTCAGTTGCCTCATCAGCAAGATAGGAAGAATATTACTTTTCCTCATAAGATTGTCATAAGAAATAAATGAGTTACTTCTTGTAAAGCACCTCGTACATAGTAAGGTGCTACGTAAAAGCTAGGTGTTCTTATCTTAGTGGCAATGTCTCCAAATAAAAGCCTAAAAATTTTCTTTGTTAAACCACAGATAATATTCAAACCCTGAAAATAATAGAGTGTTTTTCTAAGAGGATATTTTACATTTATCAATGTAAAAATACCTTGTTTCAGCTTTAGAGAGGACTGGAACTTTCTTTTTCTTTTTCTTTTTTTCACTGCTTGATTTGTCATCATGGAATAAAGTATCTGAGGGAAAGTAAGTCAACTGTTCTTTCAGTTTTTTTCTTATTTTCTTCTTAATCTCCTTTGCCATTTCTTCAGTTACATGGCGCTGATATGCTTGCATCAGCTCTTCGTCCCCTTCTAAATCATTCTCTTCTCTTCCCTCATTTGCCTTCTCACTTTTCTGATGATAAATGCCTGGCTGTGGCTTTGCATGCACTTTCTGGTGTGTAGAATCAACTTCCTTCTCAGGAGTTTCCGGTTTCATGTCTTGTGTAGTCAACTGGGGCACCGTCTTTACCACCTTTTTATTTGGCTTTCCTTGTTTGTCTTCCTCTACACTAACATCATCATCAGGATTTTCAGTTGCTGACTGTGTGTTCCTCAATTTGTTTTTAGCGACTCTCATGGTCTTCTTCAGGTTGTTAGTGTTAGTAGCACTTACATCATCACTTGTAGTTTCTTTAATATGGAGAAAATTGCTTCTAACAGTGTCAGGCTAGGAAAAGAAGACATGATAACAAAGTTTCAGTTACGCATAGATTAGTTATATAAAGAAAAACCTAATAATTCATGTTTGACAATGTGGAATTATTGGGAGGATTATTTAGTTTTTCACCGGGACACAGTGATACTATTTTAGAGCATTTGAGTACTCTCATAATTTATGCTTCCAGAATTCGATAAGCAATCTCTGAATGTAACTTCAGATGAAATGAGTTAATTGACATAGGAAAAAAGTACTTAAGGACCTTTAAGAAGTGAATTAACTGCTCAAATCTCAAATGCTATTTTCCTCATACATATTTTCCTCATGATATACACTCTAATATAATTAACAGATACTTGAGAAATTGCCAAAAGAGCCACTGAATTGACATTTCAGCTAACCCAATAGGAAATACACATGGGTCATTTATTTTGCTTCATAATTACACTGTAAAACCAAAAGTCTACAGCTCTAAGATCACCCTACACTAAATCTATCACTAGAATGCTGCTAAATATTACATATTAAGTTAAATCCAGTGACAGACTAAGCACAATCTTGTACCTCTTTCCCCAATTAAAGTTATTTATAATGAGATATATTTGTAATGGAAAAAAATAAATAAGGATAAGAGTCAAGTAATATAAGGAGGAGGAGGGGATAAACTAGATAGACCAAAGGATGACCAATCAAGGAGCTGGGATGAACAGCTCTGCTTCCCATCTCCATTTGTGCTGACTTTCACCCATGGCTTAAGCATGGCAGCACAGAGAGAAAGGGCAGTATGCTTCAGGTAGGTACAATTCCCATAAACTGCAGAGGCAGACCATGTTAAAAACAACCAACAAGGAACAGAACAGACATTCTCAAATATAAAGATGGCTTGACAACGGAAAATTAACAAACACTAAAGGAAGGTAGCACAATGAAGGAAAGCCACCAAATCAAACACAATAAATAAATGAACACCAAAGGAAAATATGTATCTTAAATAAGAATTTTAAATAAGTATAATTAATATTAATAAAGAAATGCAAAAGCATACTGGACCAAGAAAACCCAACTGTTGATATCAAAATAAAATTCTGAATAATAGAAATAAAAGTTTAACAGATGTGTTGAAAAACAGAATGGACAAAAACCATTGCTGACTGTATGTTCCTCAATTTGTTTTTAGTGACTCTCATGCTCTTCTTCAGGCTGTTAGTGTCAGCAGTACTTACATCATCACCTGTAGTTTCTTTAATACAGTGAGGATTGCTTCTAATAGTGTCAGGCTAAAAAAGAAGACATAATAACAAAGTTTCAGCTAAGCATAGATTGGTTGTATAAAGAAAAACTCTAATTAATGTTCAACAATGTGTAATTATTGGGAAGATTATTTAGTTTTTTATATGGACATAGTGATACTATTTTAGAGCACTTGCTGAGTACTCTCATAATTTATGCTTCCAGAATTTCATTAATAATCTCTGAATATAACTTCAGATTAACATTTTGGACTAACACTTTGGATTCATTTTGTTGTGCAGAATGTTACATTGTAATGTATGAATGTTACATGTTAACATTTGGTGCTACAAGATGAATCTAAAATCAAAATGGAGAAATGTGCCAGAAGTGAATAAACTTAACAATACATACCAGAGTTTGACCTTTGAAATTCCCCATATTTTAAAAGTAGTTAAAAAATATCCAATGTACATAAGAAGGTGATTTTAAAAATGCTGAAAGAACTAGTTTCCCAATATATATCTAAAATCTTACCATCTCTAAGACTCTTTTGCTCACCTAAAATATGTTTCCAAATTCTATCTGTTCTTTGAGGGCAAATTATGATGCCATAGGCTCCAAAAAAACTTCACCAATCAAATCTAATAAAAATAACATTTCTCTTTTAAAAAAAAGTTTATTTTCACATGTTCTGTTTTAGAAGCAATATTTAATTTTAAATTGTAAAAATAAATAAATAAATAAGGAAAAAAACCCACAAAATACACACACACACACACACAAAACCCAAAGCTAGCAGAAGACAAGAAATAACCAAGATCAGAGCAGAAATGAAGGATACAGAGACACAAAAAAACCCTTCAAAAAATCAATGAGGCTGGGCATGCTGGCTCACGTCTGTAATCCCAGCAGCTTGGGAGGCTGAGGCAGGTGGATCACATGAGGTCAGGAGTTCGAGATCAGCCTGGCCAACATGGTGAAACCCTATCTCTATCAAAAATACAAAAATTAGCCAGGCATGATGGTGCACACCTGTAATCTCAGCTACTTGGGAGGTTGAGACACAAGAATCACTTTAGAATCAAAGAGACACAATAAAAAATGATACAGGGGATATCCCTATTGACCCCACAGAAATGCAGACAACCATCAGAGAATACTATAAACACCTCTATGCAAATAAACTAGAAAAACTAGAAGAAATGGATAAATTGCTGGACACATACACCCTCCCAACACTGAACCAGGAAGAAGTTGAATCCCTGAATAGACTAATATACAAGTTCTGAAACTGAGGCAGTAATAAATAGCCTACAAACAACCAATCAAAAAAAGCCCAGGACCAGACGGATTTACAGCTGAATTCTACCAGAGGTACAAAACGGAACAGGTACCATTTCTACTGAAACTATTTCAAACAATTGAAAAGGAGGGGCTACTCCCTGACTAATTTTATGAGGCCAGCATCATTCTGATACCAAAACCTGGCAGAGACACAACAAAGAAAGAAAAAAACGTTAAGGCCAATATCCCTGACGAACATCGATGCAAAAATCCTCAATAAAATACTGGGAACCAAATCCAGCAGCACATCAAAAAACTTATCCACCACCATCAAGTCGGCTTCATCCACGGGATGCAAGGCTGGTTCAACATACACAAATCAATAAACACAATTCATCACATGAACAGAACTAAAGACAAAAACCATATGATTATCTGAATAGACACAGGAAAAGGTCTTCGATAAAATTCAACATTCAATAAACAAGGTACTTACAGGCCATTTATGACAAATCCACAGCCATACCGCCCAAAGTAATTTATAGATCCTATGCTATTCTTATTAAACTACCATTGACATTCTTCACAGAATTAGAAAAAACTACTTTAAAATTCATACGGAAACAAAAAAGAGCCTATATAGCCAAGACAATCCTAAACAAAAAGAACAAAGCTGGAGACATCATACCACCTGACTTCAAACTATACTGGAGTAAACAAAACAGCATGGTACAGATACAAAAACAGACATATAGACCAATGGAACAGAAATAAGACATCAGAAATAAGGCTACACATCAACCATCTTATATATGACAAACCTGACAAAAACAAGCAATAGGGAAAGGATTCCCTATTTAAAAGTGGTGCTGGGAAAACTGGCTAGCCACATGCAGAACATTGAAACTGGACCCCTGCCTCACACCTTATACAAAAATTAACTCAACATAGATTCAACACTTAAATGTAAAACCCAGAACTGTGAAAACCCTAGAAGAAAATCTAGGCAATACGATCCAGGACATAGGCACAGGCAAAGATTTCATAACAAAAAATGTCAACAGCAACTGCAATAAAAGCAAAAATTGACAAATGGGATCTAATAAAAGAGCTTCTGCACAGCAAAAGAAACTATCATCAGAGTGAACAGACAACCTCCAGAATGGGAGAAAATTCTTGTAATCTATCCATTTGACAAAGGTCTAATATCTAGTACCTACAAGAAACTTAAACAAATTTATAACAAAAAACCAAACAACCCCATAAAAAAGTGGGCAAAGGACATGAATACACACTTCTCAAAAGAAGACATTCATGTGGCCAACAAACATGATAAAAAGGTCAACATCACTGATGGTTAGAGAAATGCAAATCAAAACCACAATGAGATACCATCTCACACCAGTCAGAATGGCAATTATTAAAAAGTCAAGAAACAACAGACGCTGGTGAAACTATGGAAAAATAGGAATGCTTTTACACTGTTGGTGGTGTTAGTTCAACCACTGTGGAAGACACTGTGGCGATTCCTCAAAGACCTAGAACCAGAATTACTATTGGATCCAGCAATCCCATTACTAGGCATATACCCAAAGGAATATAAATCATTCTATTATAAAGATACACGTGTGCATATGTTCACCAAAGCACTATTCACAATAGCAAAGACATGGAATCAACCCAAATGTTCATCGATGATAGACTGGATAAAGAAAATGTGGTACATACACACCAAGGAATACTAATCAGTCATAAAAAGGAAGGAGATCATGTAGGGACATGGATAAAAGGCAGGAACAGTAAACCAAACACTGCATGTTATCGCTTCCAAGTGGGAGCTGAACAGTGAGAACACATGGACACAGGGAGAGGAAAACAAACACTGGGGCCTGTCAGGGAATCTGGGGGAGGGAGGGCATCAGGATAAAAAGCTAATGCATATGTGGCTTAATACCTAGGTGACAGTTTGATAGGTTTGTTACCTATGTAACAAACTTGCAAGTCCTACACATGTATCCAGGAATATAAAATAACATTTTTAAAAATTGCTATTTTTTTCAGAATGTTCTTTTTCTATGACTTCATTCATACCTCAGTAACCTTGAATTTCCATTATGTTAAAATGGGGCATATGCAAATTTTTATTTCTACTTTTCAGTGAGTACCAATAATATAGCACCAATATATACAAATTGTGAGTATACTCCTGAAGGAAATAATTAGAAAAAGACCTAATCAAGAATTAGAAAGAGAAGAAAGATTTAGTCTCAAGGAAAAAATTTTAAAATTGAAACTCCAGGCAAGCTAATCGGAAAAGGCTGTTTTTTGTTTATTTACTATTGATCTGTCAGCCTTTGCACTAATAACATTAATTTTATGACTTTATATTTATTATTAATTTGTCTTTTTCTTTAGTTGTTTTTTAAATACTGCAGTGAATGAAGTTCCCAGAGTAGCTTCAGTAGCATCTCTACCTTTCATAGCATTACACTGACACTTTCATTACTTTTTAAATAGCCTCTTTTTGCGGTTTTGATTTCCTTTCCCTCTCTAACAGCTTTATGGGATAAATTCCCAAGTAGTTTGTAAATCATAAACTTTTGTTAACTTCTAGTTGTACTGTACCATTGTTTAAAAAAAAAAGTCTCCTTTGTTTCAAGGATCAAATTATGTTTGAATTTTGAAACATCCCAAATACATTTGTTCACTCATGTTCCTATTATATCTTTGCCCATCTTTTACCTCTTTAAACAATTCGGGGTTTTTTGCTTTGGTTTGTGTGCTATTAAAATCAGCTTTATTAAGATATAGCTTACATCAATAAAATTCACCAATTTTAATTGTATAATTAAATGAATTTTGGCAAATGTATACAGTCATGTGACCACCACCATAATTATGACATTGAACATTTCCATCATTCCACATGTCCTGTTACAGAGTCAACGCCTTCCCTCCATGTTCTGTCCCTACTCAACCACTGATCTGGTATCACAATAGTTTTGCCTTGCCTAGACTTCCACATAAATGAAATTATACCATCGATAGCCTTTTGTGTCTAGTTTCCTTCATTCAGCACAAAGGTTTTAGGATTCATCCATGTTGCTGTATTTATAGCAGTTTATTCCATTTTTGTGGAGTAGTATTCCATTGTACAGTTATATGCCACATTTTGTTTCTCCATACACCAATTAATAGATGTGAATTATTTCCAGTTTTGTGCTAGTATTAGAAATGTTTTCACTTCTCTTGGGTAAATATCCAGAAGTGGAAATTGCTGTGCTACATGGTAAGTAGATATTTAACTTATTAAACAATTGCCAAACAGCTTAAACAGCTTCTCAAACTGGCTGTACTATTTTGCATTTTTATCAGCAATTTCTAAGAGTTCCAGTTACTTACCATCCTTGTCTGCACTTAATACTGTCAATTTTTGTTTTGTAGCTGTTGTATGAGGTGTCCAACAGTACCTCAGTATTGTTTTAAACTTCATTTTCCTAATTACTATGACAGCAAGACTCTTTACATGTGCCTATTTGCTGTCTATAGCTCTTCTTCGGTTAAGTGTCCAGATCTTTTGCCCTTTTTTATTAGGCCGTTTGTTTTCATATCAGTGAGCTGTAGGAGCTCTTAAAATATTCTAGATACAACATTTTATCAGAGAGTGCTTTAAAAATATTTTATCCAAACCTACAGCTATAAAACATTTTCATTTCCATAGCAATGCTTTCAATTTTCACAAAGTCCAATGTAGCCCTTTTTTCTTTTATGGTTCGTGTTTTTGTATCCTGAGAAATCTTTGCTTAACCCAAGGTTACAATTATCCTATGTTTCTCTTATAAGTTATACAGTTTTAGCTCGTATATACGTCTTTGATCTACTTCCAGTTAATTTTTAAACATGACATGGTCCCAAGTTTATTATACATGAATATCTGATTGTTTCAGGATCATTTGTTGAAAAGATTATCCTTTCCTTTAGTGAATTACCTTGGCAACTTTGTCAAGAGTCAGTTGAACATAAATATTTGAATCTATTTCTATATTCTATTCTGCTCTACTGATTTATATGCCTACCTTTATGACAATTCCAGATTGTCTTCATCACTATTGCTTTATAATGAGTTTTGAATCAGAAAGTCTAATTCCAACTTTGTTCTTCTTTTTCAAAATTATTTTGGCTATTCTAGGTCTGTTGTTTACATTTCCCAATAAATTTCTGATTTTTTGACTACTTGTTCTATTAATTTCTGAGACAGGATACTGACAGATCTAACTGTAATTGCTAATTTGTCTATTTTTCATTTAGATTTTCAAGAAAAAAAAAAGTCTCCTGGCATATTGATTAGGATTGAATTAAATCAACAGATAACTTGTCACAGAATGGACATTTGACAATGTTGATTCTTCTGATCCATGAACACGAATATCTATTTAGTTAGGTCTTTATTTTCAGCACTATGAGGGGTTCAGTGTACAACTCTTGAACATTTTTGATAAATTTATCCCTGAATGCCACACATTATTTTTGCTATTATAAATTATTTTAAAATTTAATTTCAAGTGATTCATTAGTGGTATAGAAATACAATTGGTTTTTACACATTGACCATATATTCTGCTAACCTCCCTAATACAGATGGTGCCTGAATAATAATGGTTCTATTTATGATGGTTCGACATATGATTTTTTTGACTTTATGATGGTGCATAAACATGCATTCAGTAGAAACCATACTTCCAAGTATCTATACAATTATTCTGTTATTCACTTTTAGTACAGTATTTAATAAATTATGTGAGTTATTCAACACTTTATTACAAAACAGGCTTGGTATTAATTTTGCACAACTGTAGGCTAATGTAAATGTTCTGAGCACACTTAAGGTAGGCTCGGTCAAGCTACGGTGTTTAGTTGGTTAGGTGTATTGAATACATTTTCAACTTACAATACTTTCAGTTTACAAAGGACATAATCCCATTATAAGAACCATCTGTAACTCTAGTAGCACTTTTTTGTAAATTTTTTGAGTTATTAACATAGACAATTACGTAATCGGAGAATACACAGTTTGCTTTTTCCTTTACAATCTGTATGCCTTTAAAAATTGCATTACTGCATTTGTCAGGGTCTCCAATACAATTGTGAATACACACAGTGACTGACACATGCTCAGGCTTACAGCAAAAGCATTCAGTTTTGTGCCATTAAGCATGATGCTAGCTGTGGATTTTTTAGATGCCCTTTATTAGGTTGAGGAAGTTACTGTCTATTCTTTTTTTTTTTGTTTAGACTAGTCAAATGCAGTACTGAGAGTATGAGTAGAACAAGGAGTTCAATCTATAACTGACTGTCAACAATCCATTGAGATAACTCATTACCTTAGATAAGTCCCATCTACTGTTGGTTTAAGAATGAGTAATAAATGTTGTCAAGTCTTTTTTCTCCATTTATTGAGATGATCACATAGTTTTCTAATTCAATCTTTGGATATGGGGAATTACATTGGATGCTTTTTCTAACGCTGAACTGACAGTACATTCCTGACATAAATTCCACCAAGACATGGGGTATTATCCTTTTTATAAGATTGATTTTCTAATATTTTGCTGAAGATGTTTGCCATCTATATTGAAAAGGGATTTTGGTCTGTATTTTTCTTGAAATCTTTGTCTGGTTTTGGCAGCCGTGTAATTATTGCCCACAAAAAGGAGTGGACAAGGATCCCCTCTTATTTTATAGTCTGGAAGAGTCTGTATAGAACTGGCATTATTTTTTCATCAAATGTTTGCGAAAAGTTACTGATGAAGCCACCTGGGAGTAGTTTCCTTTGACAAAGGATTTTTAACTGCAGATTCTGTTTCTTTAAAAAGATATACAATGTTCAAGTTATCTATTTCTTTTTGAGTGAGCTTCAGTAGTTTGCGCCCTGCACGTAATTTATACATTCCATCTAAACTGCTAAATTTATTATCATAAAGTTACTCATAATACTCTTATTATTCTTTTAAGGTCTGTAGCATCTAAAGTGAATACCCTCTTACAATCCTGATATTGGCAATTTGCGTCTTCTTTCCTTGTTTCCTGATCAGCCTGGTTACAGGTAGTACAGAAAACAGTTAACTCATGAGCCTGGGTTGCTAAAAAACTGCAAATCCCAAGAAGGGCCTATTTTTAGGACCAGTCCTTGAAATGTTGTGCTTGATAAGAGTGTTTCTAAATGCCTGAAGCCTTGGGCCTCACTGTAACAGTTTCACCGGAAAGCTTATATTAGCAATGTGATTTATGGTGACCATGTGTTTTTGCTTTGGGGGTTTGGAGTCTGAGCAGCTGAGGTTGGTGACACAGGCACTGAATGCACTGTCTCTACACAAAACCCACACAGCCCTCTACACAACACCATGAACATCAAGGCTTGGGTGAGCTTCCCTGGGTGGCAACACTTTGCACATTTTGTCACATGTTGTTGGAGGAATTGAGTGAGTCCCTTGCAACTCTACTAGGGGGGTGCACCTGAAAGCTTGCATCTGGTTTCTCCTGGGCTGTGTCCCATGCACCTTTTCCCTTTGCTGATTTTAATCTGTATCCTTTTGCTGTAATAAATGGTGTGGGTATAACAGCTTTTGGGTCCTGTGAGTCTCTCTAGTGAATTATCAAGCCTGGGGGTAGCCATGGAAATCCCCAACACATATGATAATCAATTTTATTCTTCTTTTAAAAAGTTGCATTTGGATTTACTGAGGTTTTCTATTTCACTGATTTATACTCAAATTCTTATTTCTATCCTGTGTTTATTTTGTCTAAGTTGTTGTTCTTACTTTTTTAAGGTGAAAGCTTTAATGATGGATCTTAGACCATTCCTCATTTTTAATATAATGCTACAAGTTTCCTTCTAAGTAATGCTTCATCAGCATTCCATAAATTTTGATATGCTGTAATTTCATTTTTAGCGAGTTCAAAATATGTTATAATTTCTTTTGTGTTTTCTTCTTCAATATATTGATCTGGGGTCTTATTGAATTTCCAAATACTTGGTGACACTGTAGATAACTTTTGGTTAACTATTTCTAATTTGATTCTGTTGTGGCCTAAGAAAACATTTTGTATTATTAAAAAAAATTCTTTTATATTTAAAAGTTTAATTTAATATTTATATATAAGATAAAGCTATGTAGACTTATATTATGGCCCAGAATGATGTCTGTCTTGGTGAATATTCCACACGCACTAGAAAATGAGTATTCTGTGTTTGCTGGATATAATGTTCTCATAAAACTCAATTCAAATTTGTCAACGTTATTGAAATCTACTTTCTTACTGATTTTTTGACTACTTGTTATATTAATTTCTGAGAGAATACTAACATATCTAACTGTAATTGCTGATTTATCTATTTCTCATTTTATTCTATCAGTTTTTGCTTTGCGTATTTTGAAGCTTTGTTATGAGTTTCATACACGGTCAGTTATATCTTGATACTGACACCTTTATCATTAAAAAAATTCCTTTTTATCTTTGGCAATATTCTTTATTCTAAAATATACTTTCTCTGATATCAATGTAACAACTCCAGTTTTCTTTTTACTAGTGTTAGCATGGTATATGTTTCCATCCTTTAAATATTAACCTACCTATGCCCTTATATTCAAAGCAAGTTTCTTATGGTCAACATATAATTGGTTCTTATTTGCCAATCTGACACTTTCTACTTTTTATTGGGTCTATTTGAACCATCCACATTTAAATTATTCTTGATATTGCTGAGTTTAAATATACCAGTCTATTATTTCCTTTTGTTTGTCCTATTTGTTCTTTGTCTCTGTCCTCTTTTTTTTTTTTTTTTTCTTTTTATTTTTGAGATAGTCTCGCTCTGTCACCCAGGCTGGAGTGAAGTGGCGTGATCTTGGCTCACTGCAAGCTCCACCTCCCTGGTTCATGCCATTCCCCTGCCTCAGCCTCCCAAGTAGCTGGGACTACAGGTGCCCACCACCTGATTGGCTCTGATTGTTTGAAAGTGTGTAGCATGTCCTCCTTTGCACTCTCTCTCTCTCTCCTGCTCTGGCCATGTGAAGTCCATGCCCGCTTCCCCATCACCTTTCACCATGAATATAAATTTCCTGAGGTCTCCCCAGCTATGCCTTCTGTATAGCCTGTTGAACTGTGAGTCTGTTAAACCTCTTTTCTCATAAATTACCCAGTCTCCACTCTGTTGCCCAGGATGGAGTGCAGTGGTGTCACCTGGGCTCACTGTAGCCGCTGCCTCCCAGCTTCAAGCAGTTCTCCTGCCTCAGCCTCCTGAGTAGCTGGGACTACAGGAATGGGCCATCACACCCGGCCAATTTTTTTATTTTTAGTACAGACAGCGTTTCACCATGTTGGCCAGGCTAGTCTCAAACTCCTGACCTCAGGTAATCTGCCTACCTTGGCCTCCCAAAGTGCTGGGATTACAGGCGTGAGCCATGGTGTCCAGCTTCAGGTAGTTCTTTAGAGCAGTGTGAGAATGGACTAATATGAAAATTGGTACCAGAGAAGTGGGACATTGCTATAAAGATACCTGAAAATGTGCAAGTGACTTTAGAACTGGGTAACAGGCAAAAGTTGGAACAGTTTGAAGGGCTCAGAAGACAGCAAAGTTTGGAACTCCAGAAAGACTTGTTAAATGGTTATGACCAAAATGCAGATACTGATATGAACAGAGATGGCCAAGCTGACAAGGTCTCAGATGGAGACGAAGAACTTATTGGGAACTAGAGCAAAGGCCGCTCTTGCTATGCTTTAGCAGAGACTGGTGGCGTTGTGCCCCTACTCTAGAGATATGTGGAGCACTGAACTTGAGAGAGATGATTTAGGGTATCTGGTGGAAGAAACGTCTAAGCAGCAAAGTGTTCAGATGTGGCCTAGTTGCTTCTAGAAAACTGTGCTCATTTGCATAAAGAAAGAAATGACCTGAAGCAGGAATTTATATTTAAAAGGGAAGCAGGTACAAAAGTTTGGAAAATTTGGAGCCTGACCAAGAGGTTAAAAAGAACAACTAATTTTCTGAGGAGGAATTCTAGGTTTCAGAAATTTCCATAAAGAAAAGCCAAATGTTAATGCACAGACAATGGGGAAAATGCCCCCAGGTCATTTCAGAGACCTTCACAGAGCCCTTCCTATCACAGGCCTGGAAGCCTAGGAGGGAAAAATGGATTCATGGGCCAGGCCCAGGGCCTCGCTGCTCTGTGCAGCCTCGAGACATGGGGACCTGTGTCCCAGCTGCTCTGGCTCCAGTTATGGCTAAAAGGGGCCAAGAGACAGCTCGGGCTATTAATTCAGAGGGTGAAAGCCCCATGTCTCGGCAGCTTTCATGTGCTATTGAGCCTGTGGGTGTGCAGAAGGCAAGAGCTGAGGTTTGGAAACCCCTGCCTAGATTTTAGAGGATGTATGGAAATATTGGGACATCCAGATAGAAGTCCACTGCAGGGGTGGAACCCTCATGGAGAACCTCTACTATGGCAGTGCAGAAGGGAAATGTGGGGTTAGAGTTCCCACACAAGAGTCTCCAGTGGGGCACTGCCTGGTAGAGTTGTGACAAAAGGGCCACTGTCCTCCAGAGCTCAGAACTGTAGATCCAGACAGTTTGCACCATGCACCTGGAAAAGCCATAGGCACTCAATGCCAGCCGGTGAAAGCAGCTGCAGGGGCTTTACCATGCAGAGCCACAGGGTAGAGCTGTCCAAGGCCTTGGGAGTCTACCCCTTGTGTCAGTGTGGTCTAGATGTTAGACATGAAGTCAAAGGAGATTATTTTGGAGCTTTAAAATTTAATGACTGCCCTGCTGGGTTTTGGACTTGCATGGGGCCTATAGCCCCTCTGTTTTAGCCAATCTCTTACTTTTGAAATGGGAGCATTGACCCAATCCCTATCCCCACATTGTATCTCAGAAGTAACTAACTTGTTTTTTATTTTACAGGCTCATGGAAGAGACATGCCTTGTGTCAGATGAGATTTTAGACTGTGGAATTTCGGGTTAATGTTGAAATAAGGTAAGACTTGGGGAACTGTTGAGAAAGCATGATTGTGTTTTGAAATGTGAGAAGGACATGAGATTTGGGAGAGGCCAGGGGTGGAATGATACGGTTTGGCTCTGTGTATCCACCCAAATCTCATGGTGAATTACTACCACATGTTGAAAGAGGGACCAGGTGGGAGGTGACTGAATCATGGGTGTGGACTTCCCTCCTGCTGCTCTCTTGAGTTCTCCTGAGATTCCTTTGTTTGAAAGTGTAGTACTTCTCCCTTTGCTCGCTCTCTCTCCAGGTCTGGCCATGTGAAAACTGCCTGCCTCCCCTTCCACCATGATTGTAGCGTCCGGAGGCCTCCCCAGCAATGTCCCCCTTCAATATAGTATGCTGAACTGTAAGGTGACTAAATCTCTTTTCTTCATAAATTACCCAGTCTCAGTTAGCTCTTTATAGCAGCGAGAGAAGACTAATACAATGTTCTACCATTAAATAATGCCACTTCACATATATTTTAAGAAATTCAGCCAGGCACGGTGGCTCACACCTGTAATTGCAGCACATTGGGAATGCAAGGCAGGATGATCACATGGACCTAGAAGTTCAAGACCAGACTGGGCAACATAGTGAGACCCTGTCTCTACAGAAAAAACAAAAATTACCCAGATGTGGCGGTGTGCACCTGTAGTCCCAGCTATTGAGGGCGTGGAGGTGGGAGGATTGCTTAAGCCGAGAAAGTCAAGGCTGCAGTGAGCTGTGATCTCACCACTGCACTCCAGCCTGGGTGACAGAGCGAGACCCTGTCTTAAAAAAAAAAGAAAAAAGAAGAAACTCACAAAAGTATACTTCTATTTATTTCCTCCCATACTTTGTGCTATGTTGGTCTTACGTCTGAACATTTGTCCTCTCAAAAACTCACATTAAAATTTAGTCCATAATTTGGCAGTATTGAAAGTTGAGGCCTTTTAGTGGTGATTGAGTCATGAGGACTTTGCCCTCATGAGCAGATTAATCCATCAATGGATTAACCAATTTATGGATTAATGGGCTAACGGATTAGGGCAGGGGTCCCCATGCCCCAGGCCTCAGAGTGGTGCTTGTCCATGGCCTTTTACGAATCAGACCACATAGCAGGAAGTAAGTGATGGGCGAGAGCATTATTGGCTGAGCTCCACCTCCTGTCAGATCAGTGGCAGCATTAGATTCTCACAGGAGCATCAACCCTATTATAAACGACGCATGCAAGGGACCTAGGTTGCACATTTCCTTATGAGAATCTAACTAATACCTGACGATCTGAAGTGGAACACTTTCATTCTGAAACCATCATCCCTGGCCCCCGCCATGGAAAAGCTGTCTTCCACAAAACTGGCCCCTGGTGCCAAAATGGTTGGGGATTGCTGGATTAGAGGAGCATCATAACGGTGGGGCTGGTAACTTTATAAGAAGCAGACTTAGGCTAACACATTCAGCCCTCTTGGCATATGATGCTCTGTACTGCTTTGGGACTGCAGAGTCCTCACCAGCAAAAAGGTTCTCATCAGATGTGAACCCTTGACCTTGGACTTCTCAGCCTTAAAACCTGCAAGAAATAAATTCCTTTTCTTAATAAATTACGTTTCTGGTATTCTGTTATAAGTAACAGAAAACTAAGACCGTTGTTAAATCATTTACTTCTACAAATACAGGTTGAATATCCCTTATCCAAAATGCTTGAGACAAAAAGCGTTTCAGATTTCTTTGGATTTTGTATATATGCATTATATTTACTGGTTCAACATTCCTAATCTAAAATTCAAAATCCAAAATACTCCAATGAGCATTTCCTTTGAGCATAATCATGCTCAAAATGTTTTGGATTCTTGACCATTTCGGATTTCAGGTTAGGGATACTCACCATTTATTATAAATCCTACAAAAAAAAAACTAATTATTCTTGCTTTAAAAAGTATCTTTTAAAGAGATTTTTTAGTAAGAGAAAATCCTTCTATAGCATGTTTACTATTTGTTGTGCTCCTCTTTATTGTAAATCAAAATGTCCACTTGGCATTGTCTTTCTTTTTTTTAAACACTTTCTTGTACTACAGGTTTACTGACAAATTCTTTCAGCTTTTGTACACCTCAAAAAGTTTTTATTTCACCTTCATTTTTGCAAGATATGTCTCCTCGCAAAAATGAAGGTGAAATAGAAACTTTTTGAGGACAGAGAATTTTAGGTTGACAATTTTTTTATTCAGTATTTTAAAATATTATTCCATTGTCTTTTAGCTAGAATAGTTTCTGACGAGAAGTCTGCTGTCATTATTCTCCCACATAAAAAATCTTTATTTTCTCTGGCTGCTTTTAAGATTTTCAATTTATCCTTCATTTTCAGCAACTGTAGTATGATTTTGTTCATATTTCTTCTGTTTATGACCTGTTGAGCTTTCCTGATTTGTGGGTGTTTTGTTTCCACACAGTCTACAAAGTTTTTAGTCATTATTTCTTCCAATGTATTCTGTCCCCATTCCTCAGGTTTCAAGTACACATAAGTTAAAATGCCTAATATTGTACTATAGGTAATTGGTGTTCTCTTCCTCCTTCTCTCCAACTCCTATTCCGAAGGACTTTTTTAGTGGTATGCTGTTAAATAAACTCTCCAGCGAGGATAGGGCAGTACAAACAAAAAGCCTAGTCCAGTGTTTACCAACTTCCATGATGTAAGTATTCACATAAATAGCCAATTTTAAGTTACTAATGGTTTAACAACCAGTTTACAAAATTCCCTAATATTTAACAACCAGCTCTCATAAACCTGGACAGGCCATGTCAGCCCACCACTGATTTTTTTGTGTTTGATTTGAATAATTTACATTGCTATTTCTTCATGTTTACTGATAATGTTAATGCATTGTCCAGTATGCTAACTGCAATCAATTAAAAATTTTGAATACTGTATTTTTTTAATCTGTAGAAGTATGATTTGGTCTTTGAAAATATGTTCTATTTCTTTCTTTTACACCTTCTTTATGTTTTCCTGTTCCTCTCCTAGAGTCTGTTTCTATTGATTGACTCATCTTTTGGTAACAGGTCAGGTTATCTTTCTTTTTTTAAATGCCAGGTAGATTTGATTGAATATCTGACATTATAAATTTTACATTGTTGGTGGCTGGATTTTGTTGGCAATCCTTTAAATATTGCTGGGCTTTGCTCTGGGATACACTGAAATTACTTCAACCAGTATAATCCATTCAAGGCTTTTTTTTTTTTTTTTTTTTTTTTGAGACAGAGTCTCACTCTGTCACCCAGGCTGGAGTCAGTGGTGCGATCTTGGCTCACTGTAACCTCCACCTCCCAGCCTCAAGTGATTCTCCTGTCTCAGCCTCCCAAGTAACTGGGATTACAGGTGTCTGCCACCACACTTGGCTAATTTTTTTTTTTTTTGTATTTTTAGTAGAGACCGGGTTGCACTATGTTGGTTGGGCTGGTCTCGAACTCCTGACCTCGTGATCCGCCCACCTCAGCCTCCCAAAGTGCTGGCATTACAGGCGTGAGCCACCAAACCCAGCCCATTTAAGGCTTTTTAAATTTAGTTACCCCCTGAAAAATTGGGGTTCTAAATTTGTTTTTGACAGAGCCAAGGTAATTACAGATTTATAAGCTAAATCCAGGCCAGCACTTATATAGGTGAATGTACACATGAAGGATATTATTAATACCTAGGAAACTGTGAAGATTTTCTACCCTTTAAAATCAAGTCAGTGCACAATACAAAAAGTTTTAGAAAATGTAATTCATAAGATGAAGAAGATATCACCTCTATAAAAGAACTATTATAAAAATAAAGTGAGAGAAGATAAAATCAAGATAATACAGTATACACAATAAAAGTGAGCAAAATATGGCTTAATTTTCCCCTTTTGAAAGAATGCACATGCAACTCCAAAAATCATTATAGCTACAATTTGAGTGCTTACTCTTAGCAATTCATATTTATTTGTTCCAGTTACTACTGCTGAGTATCAAACCACTCCAGACTTAGCAGTGTAAAATAATAAGCAGTTTATTACACTGAGTCCACTATATTCTCTTTATTTATCAAGCCCCTCTTATCTAATTCCTGATGCTTTGATCCCACAATCCATCACTTCAATCATCACCTGCCATTTTCATGTACTTCCTATCCATCACACTTGTCTGGTAAAACTGCAGGCACTGTTCAAATTTAGTGAACTTTATTTCTATAACTATAACCAGGCTATTGAATACTGCTGGAAAAACCTGAACCACTTCAAAGACGGTGTATTAGTCCATTTTCACACTGCTGATAAAGACATAACTGACACTGGGCAATTTACAAATGAAAGAGGTTTAATGGACTTAAAGTTCCACATGGCCGAGGCCTCACAATCATGGTGGAAGACAAGGTGGAGCAAGTCACATCTTACATGGATGGTGGCAGGCAGAGAGAGCTTGTGCAGGGAAACTCCAATTTTTAAAACCATCAGATCTCATGAGACTTATTCACTATAACGAGAACAACACAGGAAAGACCTGCCCCCATGATTCAATTACCTCCCACTGGGTTCCTCCCATGACACATGGGAATTGTGAAAGTTACAATTCAAGATGAGACTTGGGTGGGGACACAGCCAAACCATATCACATGTTAACCTTTCTACCAGCATTCTACCAAAAAGTCTTGCTTGCTACCATACTACTAATAAACTTCTAAATACCTTTTTGATAAGCAAAAATATCTTGGTATTCCAATCTGAACCTCTTTTAAAATATTACTATATTTTATTAGTCAATGTTATTTTCTCTTGTATCTGGTTTTATTTTTTCATTCCTTTTGCTCACTTAGCTATTATTTTAATATTTATGGAATCAATTTATGCAACTTCCTTACAAGTTAACAATAGGGATGAAACTTACTCATAAGTAAGTTGTTCCATAAGGTTGTTACAAGGATTATAGGATAACTATAAATTATAATTTATTATATAATTATAGGATAATCCATAAGGTTGTTACAAGGATTATAGGATAATTATAAAATACTCAGAAGGTCCTTCTGATTCCACATTATGTAGTTGCTCAATAAATATTAGCAATTATCATCAGTAGCTATATGTAAGAGCATTAATGCTATGACTATAAAAATACTACATACTTTTCTCTGTGAACTGGCTTATAGCCAGGTTTGGTTTTTGACAAAAAAGTATCTTACACATCAGATTTATTCACTCATTCAGCAAATATTCATTGAGTCTTCTGTGTGCAGGCAGAAAATGCTACCTTCATTTAGGAGGTCTTTTATCCCTTTTAAGACCAGAATATTTTGGGAGGTCCTTTATCCCTTTTAAGAACAGAATATCTTTACACACTGAAAGGTTAAACCAGCAGTCATTTTTATTGTCTTATGGAAATATCTGCCTACTAGATTGTTACATTTAAGTTTTTGAGTTACCTGAAATGTAATTTTTAGTTTGTGAGATAAAATCCCTTCCCTCAGTTTCACTCTTGTCACCCAGGCTGGAGTGCAGTGGCATGATCTCGGCTCACTGAAACCTCCACCTCCTGGGTTCAAGTGATTCTCGTGCCTCAGCCACCCAAGTAGCTGGAATTACAGGAACACAACATCATGCCTGGCTAAGTTTTTGTATTTTTAGTAGAGACTGGGTTTCAACGTGTTGGCCAGGCTGGTCTTGAACTGCTAGCCTCAAGTGATCTGCCTGCCTTGGCCGCCTAAAATGCTAGGACTACAGGTGTGAGACACTGTGCCTGGCCTTTTGTTTTAAATTATTTCAGTTAATCTTCCTGTTGTATTTTTCTGCATTAACTTTAGTCTAATTTTGCAACTAAAGAAATCATCCACTGGAAGCTATTACAATTGGATTAAAACTAAACATTAATCTGGAAACACCTGGTATATATAAAGTGCAATCTATCTGTAACACCTACTAATACATTTTTTCTTTTTTTTTTTTTTTTTTTGAGACGGAGTCTCGCTCTGTCACCCAGGCTGGAGTGCTGTGGCCGGATCTCAGCTCACTGCAAGCTCCGCCTCCCGGGTTCACGCCATTCTCCTGCCTCAGCCTCCCGGGTAGCTGGGACTACAGGCGCCGCCACCTCGCCCGGCTAGTTTTTTTTAATAGTTTTTAGTAGAGACGGGGTTTCACGGTGTTAGCCAGGATGGTCTCGATCTCCTGACCTCGTGATCCGCCCGCCCGTCTCGGCCTCCCAAAGTGCTGGGATTACAGGCTTGAGCCACCGCGCCCGGCCTAATAAATTTTTTCTATTTGAATCTGTACTTTTGGAAATTTTACTTTTAAGATCTTTCAGGACTTCTGTAGTTTCTATGTATGTAGTATCTATCTGTTAATTTTTGTATTTTTCTCCAATATTTTCTTATTGTTTCTAGCTATAATCATTAATTTTATGTACTTATTTTGTTCACACAGGTTGATTCACATAGGTTTTCTAATATTAGCATTCAAACCATCAATAATGATCATTTGTTCTCCTAAGCATCATATTTGCCCACACTGTACACTATATACACTGGCATAACAGGGAGCCAGTATAGTTGTTATGAACTGTACTGTACAAGCTATAGAATCAGTAGGACCAGGATTCACTATTATTAGTTATCTGATTCTGGGTACGTTTCTTAACCTCTGTGCCTCAGTTCTTCAGTGTATACTGATTTTATAGGATGTGTGTGAGAATTAGATGAGTTAATACAGGTAAAACACTTATGGTGCCTGCTATGCAACAAATATGGACAAATACTTATTGAAAAAAAGCTATCATATTTTTATGTTTCATGCCTAAATACGTTTACTTCAAGATTATTAAACACTTATGATGAAAAGACATCTTCCCTTGCAGGTCCTGATTTTAAAGGAAGAACCTATAGGCTAGGTGTCCCCCTTTTCAAAGGGATCCACAGAAAACTATTGAAATCATACATAATATACCATGTATATGTGTGGATTTGCATTTTCCTAGAACCCCAGTGTGCTCTAGGTTTGGTGCTCACATGTATGGCTTTCACATACATGAACACAAAATGTTCTAAAAAAGCCATTACCATCCTATTTCCAATTAAAATACGACAGCTTTTTTCCTTGTTATTTTTATATTATGTGGTTTTTATTCAATTTACTTGCACTAACTTATTAATATTGACTGATATCCAATGATTAAGCTGTTCTTGAGTTCTTCAGGAGAACTATATGGCTGAGACAGATTATTCTTTTAACATGATTAATTTCAATGTGTTCACATATTTACATAGCAATTTTGTTCTCTTAACACACATTCATAAATGAGACAGCTATAAGTTTTTCTTCAGAAAGAAAAACATAGACAACTGTCTATATTTTCGCACACTTTTACTTTTAAACTTTATGTCATTTTGTTTAATGTGTGAATCTTGCAAGCAAAATACCTGATATTTTATTTTATTTATTATTACTATTATTTTTGAGACAGGGTCTCGCTCTATCACTCCGGTAGGAATGCAGTGGCATGATCATGGCTCACTGCAGCCTCGACCTCCCAGGCTCAAGCAATCCTCCCACCTCAGCCTCCCGAGTAGCTAGGACTACAAGTGCATGCCACCATGCCCAGATAAGTTTTTATGTTTTGAGAGATGGGATCTTACGACATTGCCCAGGCTAGTCTTGAACTCCTGCACTGAAGCAATTTCTCCCACCTTGGATTTCCAAAGTGTTGGGATTACAGACATGAGCTACCACACCTGGTCCTGATTACTTTAAAAGTCTATTTTTGAATCCGCTTTTAAAAATAGGAAGCTTAAACTTTTACATTTATTGTCATGACTGAGTTTGCTCTTAAATTTCTTATTTCATTATATTCTTTTAAAAAATCTCATTTAATTTTTTTAACTCAGACGACTTAGAAAGTGTAATAATCTATTTTATATATATCACTTGTTTTATTTATTTCAAACTCTAGGATGAAATAATAACTTTTGACTATACGCTATGGTTAAGAATAATGGTTACGTGACTTTTTCTTCCTAAGTTAAAACGCTTTGCTTAATCTTTGAAAACAATTTGGTTCTGTTCTCTCACATTATCATAGACACATATCTAATGTAAAATCTTCAGGAATTATTCTGGACATATATAATAATTAAGAAAGTTCTACATATTTAACTGATTTCAAAGTTCATCCAATGTATTTTTGGTTCATCAATTTTCCATTAAAATTTTTTTAACTGATATATAATAGTTGTACATATTTTGGGGGTACATGTGATATTCTGACAGTGTATATAGTGTATAATGATCACATCAGAGCATCTGACATTATGTTGGGAACATAAATCTTTTCTTCTGGCTATTTTGAAATATACAATAAATTATTAACTGTAATTTCCCTACTGTAATACTAACTACTAGAATTTATTCCTTCCAACTGTATTTTTATACTCCTTAACCAACTTCTCTTCATCCCTCCCTCTAAGATCTTAAGATGTTCTATTCTTAAATTCTTAACTTTGATTCTTATCTAGAAATGGTACTACATCTTTAATAAATCTTAAATCTCTGTTTTTTTTTCAGGGAGGGAACACTGATAATATTTCGCTAATAATGCACATATGTTTACAACTACCATCACAAATGACTAACAGTTTAGCTGACGAGATTCCTCGGGCTACAATTTTTCCCTTAATGCTCTAAATATTTCTCCATTGTCTTTTGGATTTAGTGTTTTTACAGAGAAGTCTGAAATGTATTATATGTTTTTCTGTTTAAGTGTTTGTAATATTTATTTTACTCTTAAGATAAAAACAAAAGAATGTTTCTAGATATAGTTCTCATCTCGTAAGTTTTGCCTGGAATGCGGGATGGACTCATCTCTTCAGAAATCTCAGCAAGGTTTCTTTGTCATGCTCGTTATTGTTGCTGCTCCACTAGTGCTGTCTGGGAATACTTATTTGTGGGTCAAATATTTTCCTATGTCCTCATTCTTTATTTCTTTCATTTTAGTTTTGGTCATTTCTTCTCACCTCGAATTTGTCTCCCACTTCACTGATTAGATTTTTCAAACACAGTGTCAATTCTATCATTTTAGGCCTGAGATGTAGTCTTAAGGAAGCAACTGAAGAAAGAACATGTACTTTTAAAATTGCAGAGACTGCGGTCTTAAATCCCGGTTATCCTATTTTTGACTATATGACCTAAGGAAATCACTTAACATGTCTGTTTATAAAATTTCTCATGTGGAGTCCCAATGCCTATCTTGCAAGATTCACATTTAGAAATAATATTTGTAAAACTCTTATTATTGTGCCTTATATATAATTGGAACATAAGATGAACCTGCCATTATTATGAATCCTTATTTTGACTTTTTTCCTTGCTTAATTTTATTTCAGACTGCTCCCTTTCTCATCTCAGCCTGTTTTGTATGTAGGATTCCCTGTTCTTCTTTCAAGAAGAGGTCCTATCTCTTCAAATTTCATTAAAATAGGTAATATTGGTTTGTGGTTAAGGCAGTGGATTCTGCACTCCCACTCCCAGTGTTTGAATCCTGGTTCTAACATTTACGATGTAACTTTCAGCAAGTTACTGAACTTCTATGATGTAGTTTTCTCCTCCGAAGAAATAAAACCCCATAATTTCGTCGTTTGTACTAAATGACTGAATATATATAAAGTGTTTAGAAGAGTGCCTAAAGATAGAAAGTATTCAGGCATCTAGCAAATGAAAGCAGGTATTGTTCTTTTACTTCCTAAAGTTAATCATGTCAAAAATATTTCGTTTTCCCCTAAGTCCTCTAGAAATATTCCCCTTCTTTTGAGCTGGGAAATCTCTTTCCAAATATCTGTTCCTAGTGTACTTATTTCTGAAAGAAAAGAAGCCTAGTCAGGCCTGCTGCTTGCAGAGAGAGGCTGGGTAAATTATGTTTAGTCGTTTCACACTTCTGTGCCCCTCAACATTTAAACTGGACTTTAGGTAAATGGAAATAACCTCTGCCTATTCTGATTATCCATTTAATTTAAACCTTGGTCTAAATCAGTTTAGATTCAGTCTTGTTCATGGCTCACAACTCCCAGTTCTTTAATACTGAGAGACAATATGAGGTTCTTCTCTGAGCATAAAACATCTCTGCAGACAACTGTTTCCAGGGTTCCTTCTGCTTTTGCCCAACATAAACCACTCCATCTGAGGGGAGGGCATATACCAATAAGCAATGTTTCATCCTCCATGTCACTATTCCCTACCATATTGTGCACCAGTACCACCGGAAAAAGCACATGCTATTTCAGAGCAGCATTCACTATGCTAATCTGTCCCACTCTGTCAGTTGGGAATTTTTGTGCAGTAGTATACCACTGTATATACTACGAACCCTCACATGTGTGCAGCTGGATTTTGGCCTGTGTTAGTACTTATTTTTGCCTCACTTCAGAATTTATACTGTTACATTGACAGCTGCCAGACAGAATACTAAAATAAACAGGTCTTAAGAAAAAATGGGGTAAATCTTACAACAAGCAAAATGTAGGATGTATAACTCATCATAAAACTCCTGCCAAAAAAAAAACTACATTATTATTTACACTAGAACTTATTTTTTTTTTCTGTGAGGACAGAAGAGATAACAGTCAAAGTAGTAAAAAGCGCAACTGAAGTAGTGAGATAGGTATAAAGGGTGTAGAGTACATTAACTGTGGATGCCAATACAGACTCTTTGTGATTCCAAGGGGATCAGGTTGTAGTTAGTTGCTGATTTGCTTAGTCTGTACTTTAAGCACTGTATTTTTAATCCCTTAAAGTGTGCTGCCGAAAATTCTATCATTTGAAAGTGTGCCTCAAACATAAAAGAATAATTATTGCCTTAAGGCCATTGATTTCTCCCGGTTCTGTCGGGTAGAATCACACAGAAGAAGTTTAAATAAGCACAAGCTACTCAGTATCCGAAGTTAAGATACTACTTCCTAAGTTCTTCATAATTATGGGTTAAAAATATTTTCTTCAAAATGGTATCATGGCTAGTTTGGAGTTTCCCCACTATCTCCGGTCACTCTCCCCGCTGTGTGTGTGTTCTTCCTGCAGGACAGCACTCAAGAATGAACTCAATACTTTCACAGTGATGTTGATTCTAATGTAAACTTTATTTTACCATGTGTTATTGACCATGACATAGTGTTACTGTTTTTAATTTTCAAAACTCCTTAAAATTTTAACATGAAATGCAGTCATATCTGCATTTTAGGCAGATATGTAAATCGCCATTGCCCAATGATCATTTACTTACTGAGATGTTTTCTCCAGACTTGACAAGTTTTTTCTTCAGTTTTTTCTTTTCACGTATTAGATCACTGTGAGTCTTAAGCAATTCTTCAAAGCGAACTTTGGTTTTTACTTTTGCTTCACTCTCAGCTACAAAAGATAGAGTCATGTCATTTTGTAAACGACTCTATTGTAACACATAACCTACACTACTATTATGTTAAGAAATAAAGTCTTGTAAATACCGGCATGAGTTCTCTAGCTACGTTAGAAAAACTCACCAGTCTTTCCTTCTTAAAATACTTTTTATTTTGACTTTAGTGATCACAACATTCAACTGTATCCCTCTGACCTTTTTGGCCACTCACTCTGAAAGTCTCCTTCGCTAACTTTTCACTTCTGATAACCAGTAGCATCTGCCACTGTTAGTTACATGTTATGTGGCTTTAGACAAGTTACTTAACATCTCTGAACTTAATTTTCCTTATCTGTAAAATCACAATTATCTTATGTCAAAGATCATTTTGCATGAAAAATGGCTAAGGTCTGCCTAGACTGTAATCAGTATTCCACAAACATTAACAGGTTTTTCCTTTAAAACATCAATAAGATAATGCTTAAGGCCCTGAAAATTTCCCATTTCATTTAGGATAAAATAAGTCTTTTATATGCCCTACAGGGTTCCCTACCTCCTGATCTATCTCCAGGGCTTCAAGTCAAGACAAATACCCTCTCAGATGCCTATGTTCTAGCTATAATACCCTTCCTTTAGCTCCTCCGTCACAGCAAGCTCCTTCCCATGTGAAGCTGTTTCTGAGGCAAACTTCCTCTAACTCCTCACCTGGCTGGTGTTAACCTGTCTTTAGTTTAAATGCTGTCTGTAAATAAAACATCTCCTGACAAATTCATCTAAATTTTCATCTTTCTCACATAGCAGGTTATTCTCTTCCTTCCCAGCACTTAACCCAAATTGAAATTGTATAATTATTAGAAACATATTGTCTGTTTCCCCCATAACTACATCCCTAGCAACAATTATGAGGTCTGACATAGTGTACATACTCAGTCATTATGTTTTAAATTAATAAACGCTGAATGAATGGGTGCTCTAGAGCAAGTGTTGGCAAACTATGGCCTGCAGGCTAGTCACTTGTTTTTGTAAAGGTTTATTGAAATCAGACATGCCCATTTGATTAAGAATTGTTACAACTGCCTCACGCTTTAAAAGAGAGAGAGACATAGAGTTGAGTAGTTATAGCAGAGACCAAGCCTAAAATATTTACTAGCTGGCCCTTTTAGAAAAGATTGCCAATGCTTGTGGTGGAGTAAAACATTCAATTTTGACGATAAAAAATAAAAACTAACCCTATGTTGTAATCAGTATTTACCTGGTCCAGCTGAGTCCCAAACTACCATCCATTAAATACATACTAACCTTAATCACAACATTAAATGGAAAACTGAATACAAAACCAGTAAGTATCTCTAAATGTAGTAGTATATTTGGTCAATGACATCTACTGTATTCATTGATTTGTTAAATAATCTCTTAAAATAAACCAAACTTAAAAGTAAATGTATAAAATATAAATTTTATACATAAATTTCATGAAAGTCTTACCAGTAGGCATCTCTCAGCTTTATGCAGAGGACTGAGAATGTAAAGCACTGACTCAATCAGGATCCTATCGAAACAAAGAGGATGTATTTGTAATATGGAACTTCCAAATAAAAATTATAAAACATTCTTCACACAAGATCATGCCATTGTATGTCCACTACTTCATTAAGTGTATAATAATAAATCAATGTTCCCTTATCCCAACCTCATGCAAATGACTTGGGTACATTTTAATCAGTTTAGGGCCCTAAAATCAAGGGAAACAAACTGGATCATATATGAATAAAGTATTTATATATTTGAAACCAACAAGAAAACATTTTGAAGGCAGTGAACGTCTAATGTGGTATGTTAATAAACTTTTTAAAATGTTTCAATATATTAATGAACATTTCAACACACTTTTAAGAAACCAAACTCCATCTCAGGATTGACTTTCCTAAGAGCATTCACTATTACATTAAAGCATGCTTGTGGGCAGCATACTCACAGACAGTGAATTTAAATACCTCTGTGTCTGCCATTGAAAATTCTGCTACAATAGAGAAGGACAGTACAAGTAAGTGTACCATCTTTCTTTAATAAAACCTGGGTGTGTATTACTGTGTGTCAGAACTACTCAAAACCGTGTTTAAACTCAGTATGTATATTACCAAATTGCCCATTTTATTAAAAAATGTGGGTGTATGTCTAAAATGAACATATTAATTCTCACATTATAACACTTAGAATGTAATATGGATGTTATTGAGACTAAAACTGAAGAGTGTTAAAAAAAAAAAGAAGAAAAGCTGGTTCAGGGATTATTGGTCTGTTTGTTTTTGAGATGGAGTCTCCCTTTGTTGAGTGCAGTGGCATGATCTCGGCTCACTGCAACCTCCCAGGTTCAAGCGATTCTCCTGCCTCAGCCTCCCAAGTAGCTGGGATTACAAGTGTGTGCCAAAACACACCCAGCTAATTTTTGTATTTTTAGTAGAGACAGGGTTTCACCATGTTGGCCAGGCTGGTCTTGAACTTCTGACCTCATGTGATCTGCCCACCTCAGCCTCCCAAAGTCTTGGGATTACAGGTGTGAGCCACCACACTGGGCCCAAGGCATTATTGGTTAATGCTCCAATTCCCTGGAGATCCACATTCATGTTCCTCTTGCAGAAATGTCTAAGAAATTCTAAAAAGAAAGGAATGATTATGTAAACATACCTAACTATGTCAGTTAATTTAGGTAACGACCGTGTGGTACCCAGACAAAACAGACATCACTAAATCCATGGAGTAAAAACTCCTATATTTTAGTGATAGGAGCCTGTATTTACTCCTTCTAGCAGTTATGAATCTAATAACTCGTCTTCTACTTTCTAGTCTATATCAAATTAGAAAGAGAAGCTGCAAAGGCAAGCACAATGACAGCATCCCTGAGAGCACGTAAGTAGAAAAATCATAAAACAAACAAAAATGTAATATTTATACTACTTAACGGTCATCTAATAGGCAGGGAAAAAGCTGAACAATATTATGACTATGATTCATCAAAAAAAAGCCTGCCGGGCATGGTGATTCATGCCTGTAATCCCAATACTTTGGGAGGATGAGGCGGGCGGATCACTTGAGGTCAGGAGTTTGAGTCCTGTCTGGCCAACATGGTAAAACCCCATCTCTACTAAAAATACAAAAACTAGTCAGGCATGGAGCTACTGGGGAGGCTGAGACAGGAGAATTGCTTGAACCTGGGATGTGGAGGTTGCAGTGAGCCGAGACTGCACCAGTGTGCTCCAGCCTGGGTGATGGAGTGAGATAATATTTTGGAAAGATTAAGTAACTAATGAAGAGGCAGGAGAAAGAATCAGAGGTGATTCCCACGTTTCTAGAACTAGAATAAGTAGGTTAGTAGTATCATTAAACTGTAATATAATGCACTATAGGAGAGTAGTTTAAAATCCATGTCCTAGATTTAGTTTTCATAGTCACTTGTGTGACTTTGCTTCCTCATCTGTAAAAACACTCTACTAGTGCCGACTCAAAGGGTTGTTGTAAGGGTTAAATGATTTACAACAGTACCTTACACAGAAGTAGCAACAATAAATGTTAGCTATAATTATAACAGGTACTTGTTAGGGTGCAGTCACTGAGCTTAGTGTGGGTCATGTTGAGTTGGGTATCTGAAGGGCACTGAGCAGCTACAAGCATCAGCTCCATTGTCAGATCCTTGGATCCAAATACCAGTTCTACCTGCCAGCAGATTCATCTCTAGGGACATCAATTTCCTAATCTTTCACAATAATAAATCACTCACAGTGTTTTTATAAAGACTAAATGAGAACATGCAAGTAAAATATTTGGCACAATGCCTAGCACATGGCAAACGCTTCAAAAATAACAATTGTTATTATTGTCATATGTGTGTGTCTGTGTTTATGTATATAATCATATTATGTTTGTTAGGCAATCTATTAATCCAGCAGGGAGACCCTAGGCTGAAGATTTGGGAGTTATTTATAAATATGATAGTTGCAAGAAAATAAAAAGCCAATGAGAATCCTGAGAGCCCACAATATAAAGTAAAATCAGGGAGACAGGTAAAAAATTGGGAGACAGAAGCACTACAGAAGGAAACAGTTTTAAAGGAGATGTAGCCTGTATACTGTGTGGCATCAAAAGGGGCTGGAGGTTTTGAAGAAAGTCCACTGAATCTGCAAGTAGGAAGTCACGTGTGTCAAAGCTGTTTATGGAGGGGCAGAAACCTAGTAGGCTGGGGCTGAGGGATGAATGGAAGGTGACCCCTGTAGAAGGGACATGTAGACAATTCTTTACAGAATTCTTCCAACTGTCTTTCTATCACCCCTAAAGGCAGTGACATGAGACAGTAACTCTGGGACAAAAATACTGTGGAAGGATGATGCTGTTTGTTTTAAGATTGTTTCCATGCCACTATCACCTTTCCCTTTAAAAAAATAAATCATCATCTACACAGCAACTAGTGTAATTTTCTAAAATTCAAATGTGACGGTGTCATTTCTTTGCTTAAAATTCTTCACTAGCTCCCAATCACACATTGAAAAAAATATCAAGTCCTTACCATTGAGGTCCAAGGCCGTTTATGAAATGTCCCCTTCACACCATACACTATGTTCCAGCCATGTGAAACTCCCCCCAGGCCTTCACATGTGCCACGTCCTCTCTTGCTTTTGTATCATTACACATATATCCCCTCTCCTGAAAAATGTCCTTCCTCCTTTGTCATTCTAACAAACTCCTCATTATCCTTTGAAGGCAAGTATCTGCTCTAGAGAGCATTCGTACCTTGAAGGGCAGTGAAGCACTTCTCTTCTGTGCTCCCAGGGTGCCTGAATCTTTGTAACTCCCTCTACCTCAGCCCTGAATTTTCATCCTGGTAAAATGTTCTGACTCCCACCAAACTGCTAGCTTTGGAGGCCACGCCAATGCTCTCTATAGTTATGTATCTGCCACTATGAAAGAAAAGAGGAGAGAGGAGAAGCGAAGCGAAGCGACGAGAAGTAAAGCAAAGCGAAGCAGTGGCAATGGTCCTAGAGTAAAAAAACTCAGGTCTGAGCTCTAGTGTCACCACTTACTGATGTGGCCTTGGGTAAGCTACTTAATTTCTAATCCTTGGTTTTTCCTTGTCTGGGAATTTAAAATGGCACCTGTTTTAGTACTGCAAGGAGAAAATACCAAAAAGCAAAGTAATGAGTACACTGAAATAAAATTACTTTGTCCATTATTATTGTATTAAAAATAACTAATTATTAATAAAATACATAAATCATAGATTTACTATTAATAGCTAATACACAACTGAATAAATATTAATATTATTTAATAACACAGCAAATACATTATAGAAATCATCTCTAATTTTTTTTTTTTTTGGAGACAGAGTCTTGCTTGTTGCCCAGGTTGGAGTGCAGTCGCACAATCTCAGCTCACTGCTGCCTCCGCCTCCTGGGATCAAGCAATTCCCCTGCCTCAATCTCCCTAGCAGCTGGGACTACAGGTGTGCGCCACCACACCCGGCTAATTTTTGTATTTTTAGTAGAGATGATCACCCACATTGGCCAGGCCGATACTGAACTCCTGACCTCAAGTGATCCACCCACTCTTGATCCTCCCAAAGTGCTAGGATTACAGGCGTGACACACTGCGCTCAGCCATCTCTAAATCTTAATGTGTACTATAGCAAACACATGATAGAATTAATGACTAATATTTAATTAGTAACATATCTGCGAAAATTCAGGTCGGACTTTTTAAAAGACACCTCCGAATCTTATATATTCCATTATTTTACAACTTCTCCCTCACAAACCCTTTCACAGGAGCTTCTAAGAGATACTATGTAGGAAAATTAAATGGATGACATTTCATCTCATTTTATTTTACAGACCACCTGATTATCAGCCAATATGTGACTCAATATCAATGGGAGAAAAAATTGAGAGGCTTGATAATTCCCTCTTTAACCAAATGTTATCGCAAGGTAAAAAAAGACAGACAAAAATCCTGTACACAAAGTTCAATGAATAGATCAGCAAGATTCTTCATAAGTACACAAGATTCTAACTTCATAAATATTATTCTTCATAAACAAGATTCTAAGTATGGTTTAAAAACACTTTTGGTATTTTAATTTCTTTCAAGCATTCTTTAAAAAATTTCCCAGAGTACTCATAAGAAGCAATCTTCCTCCTAACCCAAGCAATAACAGCAACTGCTAATGCAACAGGTGAAAAAACTGTTGGCATCTCTTTCTCAAAAGGGAAAAACTTTATTTTCACATTAGATATTTTCACAGGAATGCCAAACGCAGCACAACCTTTGATAAGGATTCTTAAATGGTCTACATTTTTATTCTATTTTTATGCATCTCGAAACAATCCTATTAATATAATTTGGCTCTTATAAGTTTAACAAATTGATCACCTTTTCTCAGACGTAATTAAGAAGGCTTTCACAGGTTGAAGATTCAGCCCCAGGATGACACTCTAAAAGGAAATAAACACACTCAGTACGCATCTGATTTAAAAGCATTTAAACAAGAATCGGGAGTAGGAAAGGCAAAGATTGAATTCCCTATCAGAACACCATGCTCAACTGTCCGGAGACACGGAGACTAGTGAAAGAAGCGGAAAAGTACGTTGAGGACTCCGGAAAATCGCATTCCTCCTGGACACCCGGCCCACGCTCCCTGGTCAGTCTGCGATCAGCCCCCTGCGCTCTCGGACTCCAGCAGCCCCAACACGCCGCCCCGGAGAGTGCCAGGCAGGCCGAGCACCCGGACCCGCGCTCCTGCCACCAGCGAACCCACGAGGTACTCACGGAGAGGAGGAGTAGGCAGAACCGCCCGTCCCGCCCGAGCCGACACCCGGAACAGTGCAAATCGACTCCCCCGCGCCCAGTGGCGCGGGCGCGAAGTGAGGCGGCCACGAAGCCACCTTACCCGCCAGCGACCGGGGTTCGGAGAGCAAGCCACGGCTCCGTGCCGCAGTGCGGACAACTGGCGGCCTGCTGACGTCGGCGCCTGCCTACACCGCCGTTCCCATGGCGACCGACGCGTCTCGCGCTCTAGGCCTGGACCACGGCCCCGGCCCCGCCCCCGCGCCGCCGCCGCCGCCGCCGCCACCGCCACCGCCACCGCCACCGCCTCCGCCTCCGCCTCCGCCCGGGAGAAGGGGCCGCGCGGCGCCTGCACCCGAGCCCTCAGGCTGTTGGCGGGCGCGCGCTTCGGGGACCTTACGGGGCTCCAGCCTCCGAGGCCGTGCGAGCGGGAAGAGTCTCCTCCGCTTGTAGCGGTAAGGGAGTCGGAAATGCGCGGGTGCCCCCACAGAGCCTGAGTCTTCCCCGCCCTCACCTCCAAAAATACTCTTTCCGCCTTAGAATTGTAGCAAGCGCAGGGAAAAACTGACGGGGCAAAGGAAAACTGGGGAGGCTGTTATGGAAGTCGCCCAAAATAAGAAAATGAATGAATGAGGCAAAGAAACAGATTTGTCACTCCCCACGCGATCGCGCCCACAAAAGAAAACATGATTTTAAAGCGTGGAAAATGAAGTTGTACTACAGACAAAATCTTAAGAAAAATTATGCACGATTCCTTTAGAGCTATCTCCCTGTGTGTGGAAAACAAAAGTAAAAACGCCATACTTTTCTGCACCTAATGCTCCCTCCCACTTTTCTGATTTCTGCCACAGGCGCCATCTTCAGCTCTGAGTCACCAGGGCTGGAAAAATACTAGTTGCGCTACTCGTGGACTCATGAATACACGCCATTTCCTGTACCTACAGCCACGCGCTGTAACCTGTTGCTTCGTTTGTACAGAGAGTTTATGGAAGCCAGCTTTTCCATTCTCACTGGCATCGCCACACCTTACAAACTATGTCTCTATGCCATGTGCTTCCCTAAATCCTTTGAGGAAGCAACGAGAAAGATTACTAATCCGATGTGTACCAAACTGAGCTGTTCAACTTTGCATTCTAAACCTACTCTCCTAGATTTCTATCTTGCTGTAAGCCACCACTATCTTGCTGTAATCTTGCACTATCAAGTGTCAAACACTTGCTCCCAGTGTTTTAGTAAGAACTGTAGAGTATCCTAAATGCATCTTATACCAAAGCATATCCATTCTCTCTTTTTAAATTCCTCAAGTGGGCGCTTTACCAGTCCTCTGACTCCAGTTTTGACTCTTAAAATCCTCCACACTGCTCTCAGAATGTCCTGACTAAAAATGTAAATCGGATAATGGCTCTCTCCTGCTGAAAATTCTTGAAAGGCAACCTGTAAGAGAAAATGATTACTTTGCCTAGGATACAAGATGCTCCATCTCCCTGACTAGTTTCATCTCTCATTAGCTTATTGTTCCAATTTTATGCACTATTGAATCATGTGTATCATGCAGTTTTATGCAACATTGAATTATGTGTACTATGAAAAACAATCCATAGCCATGCACGCCCTGTCCTTACACATACTGTCCTCTCTTCCTGAAAATTCCTCCTTTTACACTACTGCATATCACAGCCAAATGTTGTCCATCCTTCGAATCTTAACCACGTTGACTGACTCCTTCAAATACTCCTACTCCTTATTAGACTTTGGATATTCATTCTATATATTAGACTTTGCATACTCATTCTATGTTTTCATAGTTTACATTGTAGTTTTTCTATGCCCAGCATCTACCACAGTATCTATGAAATAGTTGGCATTTCATGAACGTTTGTTGAGTGAATAACGGATAACATATATTGAGCTCCTTCTAGGAGCTATGCATTGTAGGTGTTTTATGTACTTTTCATTTGTCCTCACAACTGCATGTAAGTACCCGCTTTTCCAAAGGGAATTTATGACTCTGGCTGCTCATTCTTAGTAGGGTTTTAGTTTCAGAATACAATTCCCAGACTTACGGATGTGTAACCCTGTTATCATCTCTTGCTTCTGCCTTTACAGTAGCATGCAGAGGTGCAGTGGGGTGGGGAGGTCAGGGAATATTTCGTAGCAGAAGTGACATTTAAGCAAAAACCAAAATAATGTGTAGAGTTGTCCAGGTTAGGAAGGGTTTCCAGGTAGAAGAAGGTAGCGTATAGTGTTCACTAAAAGAAAGTTTGCTATAATACAAGAACTTAAAAAAAAAAAAAAAAAAAAAAGTTCAAGTTGGCTAACTAAAAGGTAGAGCATGAGGCTAGGGTCTTTTGGAGGAAACAAAACAAGAGAGTTAAACAGGCTGTGAAGAGACCCAGACAGTACTGGTCAATGCAATACCACTGTAGAATTTTATGGAGTGAAATTCTCAAATATTAATATCATAAAGATAACTCTGACTGCAGGGTGGAGAACAGACAGGAAGGAAGCAAATCTAGATCGGGGAATACCATTTAAGATGGCGTTGCTGTAAACCATGTAAGAGACAAAGGTGGTATGGTCAAGGCTAAGAAAAATCAGAATGGAGAGAAATGGATCAATTTGAGAAATTTTTAGGAGGTAAAAATGTCAGGACTTAGTGATTGATTAGATGGAATAATGAATTATAAGAAATAATAAAAAACGATGACCAGCTGTTTTGCCTTCCCCTTGGCAAGTAAAGAGGTGGCAAGCATGAAAGGGGAGTGAGGAAATAAATACGTTGGGTCTAATGGGAGCCAGGTTTCTCACTGACAGAGAAGGAAGTTACAAATTGAGAGAAGAGGAATTCCACAATGACCTTTGTGGTAATGTTGGATTGGAATTGAATATGTCAGTGTGAACCTATAGTTTTCAATATATACATAAACACATGTAGGAATAAATATAGAGGAAAGTCTGTATATGTGTGTGCATATCTATCTATTATGCTCTTCCTAGCTCTATCTGCTGAAAGGGTTTCAGAGTAATGGTATGCTAGAAGCAATGAGCACATGTGCCTAAATCTTGGTTTCTGAACACTATTATTCACTAAAAGTAACTGAGTCCCTTGGAGAAATGGTTGATTTTAGAAGAGGAGCCTGAAAAATCTTGTTGCACCAGAAATTAAGGAAGTTAACACAGAAGGAAGAAACATATCGAAAGGGCACAAAGCCAGCTTGAAGGAGCCCCCATTGGCCACATCTGGGTCAATCTGAGCACCAATATAATGTTAATGGATTATAGTCCACTGAATAAAATGGAATATTTGAGCCCATACTAAAATGAATAAACGATTTTTTTTGAAAAATCAGCATAAAGAAAAGCTCTTCCTTACATAAAAATGCCAACTAAATGTAATGAATGTAGACTGTTATAAGTAGAAACATCGTTATTTGGCAGTCATGATAGTAATGGTGGATTCAGACAAGAATCATCAGTGTATGCTAAAACTAGAGGGTGAAGTATTAAGAGACATGTAATATTTATATAGTCTCAAAGCATCTCCCCAGCAAATACTTATTAATTACACAGAAAAAATTAGAAACTTGACAGTGTAGAAATCTGGCACTGGTGAGCAAAGTTACCATCAGCAGTCATGAGACAAATCAGCATCGGGTATTTCCTGGTTAGAGGCACTTAGAACACACTTCTGTGACATTCCTGCCAAAAATGTGTAATCCGAATCAATCATGAGGAAAAAATCAGACAACCCGAATGTCCCAAATTAAGGTACATTCTACAAAAGAATAGACCTGTACTCTTCAAGGATCAAGGTCATGAAAGACAAAGGAACAACTAAAGAACATTTTTAGATTGAAGGAGAATTAAGGTACATGACAATTAAGTAGAATACATGATTCTGAATTGAATCGTTTTGCTCTAAAGATATTATTGGGACAACTAACAAAATTTGAATGGGGTCTCTGGATTAGATGGTAGTGTTTTAACAATATTAATTTCCTGATTTTGATGACTATACTCTAGTGACATAGGAGATATTTTTGTTTTTAGAAAATACATATTGAAGTATTAAAGGTAATGAGGCTTCATATCTGCAACCTATTCAAATTGTTCAGGAAAAAAGTATACATAAAGACTATAAATAAATATAAACGTAAATAGCATACATAAAGAAAATGATAAAGCAAATGTTAACAGGAAATTTGGGCGAAAGCAGAAGTTCTTTATACTATTCTTGCAATTTTTCTGTAAGTTTATAATTATTTTAAAACTATAAAAGAAGTTTGAAAGGTGCCGAGGTTTCTGGCTTAGGTAACTGGGTGGAGAATGGCTAATCAGTTAACAACAGAAAAGTCAGGAAGAGCAAGCATGGAGGAAAAGATGTTTAGTTTCAACGGGATGTATGGAGTGGGCTGTTCAGTAGGCAGTGGGGTATATACTAAACATATTAATAAGCCCCATTCAAACTGAATAAAGCAGATATGTTGTTTTAGCTCTCATTACTCAAGAGTGCAAGACCAAGGGCACTCTGCTATCCTAGGAGAGGCAAACAATTAAGAGTGGTAGTATGGTAATAAGTATAAAAATTGGCTGAGTATCCATGAAAAAAATTTGCGTGTATATATACATATGTATATATAGTTGGTTTATATATATACATATATGTGCCTATATATGTATATGTGTATATATGTGTGTATATATATATATAAATTGAATAGAACCATTTAGGAATAAAATAGATTTAGGGTATTTGACACATTTAATAAATAATGAATAGTGAATTTCTTGAATAATATAATACATAAATGTGACTGATGTGCAAAATATTTAAACCTCTGTACAGGAAGTGCATTTACCAATCAGAACAGATGTTGGCTTTACTGTTTGTATTAGTTTGCTGGGGCAGCCATAACAAAGTACCACAGACTGGGTGGCCTGAACAACAGAAATTTATTTTCTCACAATTCTGGAGGCTAGAAAGACTGAGGTAAAGATGTCTGAAGGGTTGATTTCTTCTAAGGACTCTCTTTTTGGCTTGTAGATGGTTGTTTTCTCCCTGTGTCTTCACCTGGACTTCCCTCTGCACCTGCCAGTATCTTAATCTCTTCTTATAAGGACAGAGTCATATTGGATTAGGGCTCACCCTAATGACCTCCTTTTAACTTAATTACCTCTTTAGTGACTCTGTCTTCAAATACAGGCACATTCTGAGGTACTTTAAGGTTAGAACTTCAACATACACATTTGGAACTGGGGCATAACTGAGTCCATAACACTAATGAAGAGGGTTCTGGAGCCATAACAGATGGAATGAATGTGCCTGGTTTAGATTCTGATTTACATAAACCAACTATAGAAAAACATGTTTTAGACAATCAGATTTTTTGTTATGGGCTAAATATTTAGAAGATATTAAGAAATGTTTATTAATTTCATTAGGTAAAATAACGGTGGTGTGGGTACGTAGCATATGACTTAAGTACACAGAATAGAATGATAAGGTGTCTGGGATTTGCTTTAAAATATACCGGGTTTTTTTTCAAAAGGTGAGAGGAAATGACACATGTATATCTAAATTTTGATGGTTGTTGAAGCTAACTGATAAGTAACTAGTATTTTATTGTACTTTTTCCTTTGTGTGTTTGGAAATTTTTATGATAAGCAGGAAAAGTAAAAGTAAGAATATACGTATTATAGATAATTTGAAATACATACCATCAAGAAAAAAAGGAAAAAAATACTCAATACCACTACCCAAGAGAATCTCAATTAACTTTTTTGACAGATTTCATTTCAGTCTGTTTTCCATGCATATTTTAATTTTGGTCATGTTGTGTGTAAAATGTTTATTTCTGCCTACTTGAATGAACATTATATTGCTATTACAGCAGTGCCCCCTTATCCATGGTTTTGCTTTCTGAGGTTTCACTCAACAAGCTTGGTTTGAAAATTTTTAGAGAGAAAACGAGAGATTACATTCACGTAATAACTATTATTACAGTATATTGTTATAAATACTTTATATTGTTATTAGTTATTGCTGTTAATCTCTTATTGGGCCTAATTTATAAATTAAACTTTATGAGAGGCGTGAAAGTTGATTATAGAAATTGAGTCATTCTTGTCATACCCAACTAAATCCGAGTGAAGGGCCCAGGGGAAAAAGCATTTGGGGCATATAGCATCTGCTCCAAGAATTAAATTTTCCACAAGCCCAGCTACTGAAACTGCCTGTTATAATCTGAAATCAGTTTTATCTGATAGCTACTGAAATAACCTGCTGTGACACTAAGATTAGTTTTACCTACTGCCATCACTCACCAATCAGAGCTTGCCAGCTCCCCAAAACTTGACTAGGGCCAATAAACTTTCTTTCCAAAACAGTGGGTAACATTTTTACTTTTTATAAAACCTCCAACCTTCTCTTTGTTTTTCAGACATACTGAAGACCACCCATTCTATGTGTATGCCTAGGAGTGCAATTCTCATTTCCCAAATAAAATGTTTGAAATGTAGAAATTGGACTCTATATTTTATTTGACTTTGAGAAAGGCATGCAAGTATAGTAAATACAGGCTTTGCTACTACCCACAGTTTCAGACATCCACTGAGGATCTTGGAACATATCCCATTCAGATAAGAGGGAGATGCTGTTATGTATCACCACTTAATCATCACTGGAAATTCTAACTTTGTTAGTAATGTTCTTGTGGGCACGTGGAAAAATTTCAAACAATCACTCAGATATTCATAATGTAGTAGCCGAAAGTCAGCCGTGTTTTTAATCATTGATTAGTCTTCTATACATTCTTTCATACTTCCATTCATGTATATAATAAATATACTAAATTATAAAGATAACTTCTTACTATAGATTTTGTCCTGTCACCTTGTTTTTGTCCTTTATCATGTATTATTATTCTAAAAGTCTTTTTATGTCAGTAACATACATCTACCCCATTCATTTTAATGGCTTTATGCTATATCACTTCTAATCCAAAGTTTGTTTTAGCAATTATAGTAAAAACGTCAAAAGGTGATATGGTAGATTTTTAAAAATAAGATACTTTTCTTATGAGTCATATTATTATTTCTTCCTCAGCATTTTGTAGATTTTTTGGTGCTATTTTGAATGCATTCACTTCTCATTACATTTTCTGACCGGTGATTGCACATTTTCCTGCTTTTCCTCCTTCTAGGGCTCCTTTACTAGTTTATCCTTATCTCCTTGACCTCTTGATATTGGAATGTCCCAGAGGTACGTTCCTGGACTTCTCTATCTACACGTACTCGCTCAGCGATTTCTTACAGTTCTCTAGTTCCACTGTCACATTCTTCTTCCTTGAACTTCAGAGCCATAAATAACTGCATATTACATGTCTCCACTTAGATGTCCAACATATTCTCAAACTTAACTTTTCTAACATTGAACTCCTCATCTGCCTCCTCAAACAAACCCCACTCTCTCCATCTCAAGTAATGGCAACTCCATTTTTCCAGTTATTCAAGCCAAATGCCAAATGCCTTGGAGTAACTGTTAAATCAAGTTTAGCCTAAAACTGCCTCCTTACATATTTTAAATTCAGCCTCAATGTTTCTCTGTACATCTTAAACTATAACAAGTAAAAGTGTAACCAGATGTAGCCTACACTTGGGCCAATCACCAAGTTTTGGCCAATCAAATGTAGTCAACTATTCGAACCATGTTCAAATAAGGCAAACACCAAGTTGTGACCAATCCAGTTGGTTCTGTACCTCACTTCTATTTTCTGTACCTCACTTTCCTTTTTCTGTCCATAAATCTTCTACCACATGGCTGCACTGGAGTCTCCGAGCCTACTCTGGCTGGGAAAGCTGCCTGATTTGCAAATCATTCACTGCTCAATTAAACTTCTTTAAATTTAATTTGGTTAAAGTTTTTCTTTTATCATAACCTTTGACCTTTCTCCTTTTCTTATACTCCATATCCAGCCTATCAGATTAGTATAGGTTTGAACCCAAATCCTATGAAAGAGAGGACATGGTTATAATTTTGAGGGAAGATTTTTTTTTTCTCTACCTGAACTTTAGCCCCTACAAACAAACTTCCTTGTTTCTCTTTGCTGCTGTAGTCTTTTAAGGGTTTCACTTTTATGCAAATATCTCAGTTCTCACACTGAGCAAGGCCTTGAATCCTGTGTTTTGGGAGGCCATTGTGTTCTAGGACTACATTCCTGGCATCAGCAAATGCCCCTCTAGTAAAAATGCCCTCAGCCCCTCCTTTCCACTCTTGTTTTAGTTCTTTCTTCTCTTTGGGTGCCCGAGGAATTCAGTGATGCAATTTAGTGAGCACTTCTAGCTGGTTTTCAGATTGTTTCTTTTTTTTCAGAGTATCTTTGTGATATATTGGGAAAAGAGGAATTCCTTCTCTCTCAACTGTTAATACATGTTGAAAGGAATTTTATGAGTAATAGTAATTGCTTTGTAATAGTGATTGTTACTCAAATTTAGCAGATGACTTACTGAAGTAATTAAACCTTCCTTCTACCCTTTCTGTGGGTGACATGCCACGAAAACTCAACCTGTATACATGGGTTAGGTAGAACCCACTGAGCTTTCCATAGTGGATAAAACTGTCTGTAGATTTGTTGTCTGTGTATAAATACCATTTTATTAGGAAAATGTTTTAGTTGAGGTCTCAGAAGGCCCCATGAAAAACAGGAACTGCTGCAGAGACTAAGGGGAAAAGTTAAAAAATAGTAATAATTTAAAAATCCATTTCAGCATGTGATTAATTCAGTTGTCTAAAGCAAGGAGCACTAGATGGCAGCATATCAATGTGTATCATTACCTGTGCCTGAAAGACCTCGTTTTAAGGGTGTGTAAAGCCGTATTGCTGTTTTACCATGCACTGGTTTGCTATCCTGAACTATTTAATTTCCTGTTTAATCTGTCGGTTTAAACGTATAATAGTTGATGAGATGCATTTGACACCAGGTTTCAAAATAGAGTTTCTAGATTAATAAATATACTACAGGATGGTGCCGGTACCACCAGCCTGTCTAGCAAAATATACAAGAATTCAGAGCCCTTTCCTGTCATTAAAGGCCACCCTCCAGATAGCTTACCTTTCATCTATGATAAGAGGTCTTCTGGTTGGACAAAAAGCACATTTTGGACACTCATTCCTGTCTTGAGTTTCAAATCTTTTGTGGCCGCTAATATTTAACTTTTCATCTTACTATTCAAATGGCATCTCTTTACTAGATCAGAAACCGGTTTCGTATCTCTTACTAAGTGTGAAAATAGGGGCCTCCCAAACCCTGTAGTGGGTAGTTACCAGGCCTTCTTCTCTAAAGGACTGACGTCAGATATCTCTGTCACAAATGAGAAGGGAATTTCCTTCTTATCACATTTGATTGTATAATTAGTATTTAAAATGTAAAAAAGGAAAAATGACATAACTTTAATGTATAATTTAACTGAATGGCCCAATTTTTCTCTTGTTAACTGAGATCATTTATAATTTTTTTCTTTTAAATTGTTTAGAATAAATTATTAAAGTGCATGTTAATAAGACAGGAGGGGGCTGGGCACAGTGGCTCAGGCCTGTAATCCCAGCACTTTGGGAGGCTGAGGTGGGCAGATCACTTGAGGCCAGGGTTCAAGACCAGCCTGGCCAACATGGTGAAACCCTGTCTCTACAAAAATACAGAAAGTTAGCTGGGTGTGGTGGTGTGCATCTGTAGTCCCAGCTACTCAGGAGGCTGAGGTGGGAGGATCGCTTGAACCCAGGAGGCACAGGTTGCAGTGAGCCGAGATTGTGCCACTGTGGTCTAGCCTGGGTGACAGAGCAAGACCCTGTCTCAAAATAATAATAACAATGATAATAATAATAAATAAATAAATAAAGGGCTTACAAGGGAAAATGCCAAATTCCTGCTTCACCTATTCCTTGCCACAGTCCTATTCCTGAGACCAAATTGTCTTAAATAGCTTCTGTTTTTGTTTCTTCTGGTGATTACCCATCCCTTATCACTATTTCTTGATTTATCAGTTTTAAATATTGTCTTAATCTATTGTGGAGAGAGATGGACAATGATTTAACTCATTAGCATTGCCTTCCACTGTCCCTATCCACTTCTTCCCAATAAAGTCATAGAAAGAGACAGAGCAGTGTAATAGATAAGAGCACAGACCCTAGAGTCCTACTTGCACCATTTGCCAGCTGTATGATCTCAGGCGAGTTACTCAAGCTCTCTGAGTCTCTTTTTTTCTCATGTGTAAAATAGGGATAATAATAGTCAATTCCTAGGGGGATTATTGTGAGGATAAATGTGTCAATAAATTTAAAGCACTAAACAAGTGTTACTATTACTACATTTAATTTCTCTTTGCATGTTTAAATAACATACTTGCCCCTTTGTTTTTGAGCCACTGTATATATTATCTCTTGATACCTCCCATTATAAGAAGACATGAGCAACTTTATTCTTCCCTTTACTCCCCTGCTCTTCTGCATCTTAATCTCACCTTTCATATTTTCCATATCTAACTGCTTTTCTATTCTCCGGGAGATTTTGTGAAACTTAATCTTCTAACCATATATTGAAAATTTTACTTTAGCAATAACGTAATATCTGAGATTTTGTTTTATTTCTAATGTTTAATTTTATAGAATTTTAAAAATTCAGTATTTGACTATTGTATTAGAGTTCAAAGGGCAAAAATGACCACACCCATAATTTGGATAGGGAAGATAACTGTGAACTGAGTGAAAGATATATTAACCACTAAAAGAGAACTCTAAAATACACTGAGGTAGTAACTGCAAAAAGTACCTGCTACTCCTAGGACTGAGGAAAAATTGAATAAGGAAGGAACCTGGAATCTCCAGAGGCTGAGATTCAGGCCTGAGTGGGCATGGTTGCTGTTTGGACGAATGGAGGCAAGATGGCGCAGTTCCGGCTTCTTCACCGTCAGCTTTCCTGCGCCCGGGAAAGACACAGGTCGACTGCGCAGGCGCAACCCAACCTCCGACGGAGAAAAACCGGAACCCGCCTAGCCACGCCTACCGCCCGGCCCCCGACCCGCCTATGTCCCGCCCACTGCCCGCCCACTTCCGGGCCCAGGACATAAAAGCCGCTCCCGGTGGGCGCGCGTAGGCACTTCCTCAGCCGTCACTCCTGTTGGGGTTGTAGGAAGTCCGCTCGAGAGCTCCAGCAGGTGACTTCCCCGGCCTCCCCTGCCGGAGACCGACTGACCTCACCCCTCCCCCACACCTTCTTTCCTGAAGCTGGGGGACCAAAAATAAATGTGCACCTCACCCCTCCCCCACACCTTCTTTCCTGAAGCTGGGGGACCAAAAATAAATGTGCAGTGTTGCTCCTAGCCTTGCCTACTCGCTGGTCATTTAATACTCGCTCTGGTTTCCTAGAAAGCAAATCAGCTTCGCAGAAAGCAAATCAGCTGCCACAGGAATGCCCCTCTGCTGCTGTGGGAAACACCGGAGGGACCCTTGTATGCCTGACAAGAGGAAAAACACCAGAACAAAAATCGCCTCTTGATCATGGCGTGTGATCCTTTGGATGTGCTGTTGAATTTGGTTTGCTAGTCTTTTGTTGAGGATTTTTGCATCTATGTTCAACAGGGATATGGGCCTTGTCATTTCTTTTCTTGTAATGCCCTTGTTTGGCTTTGATATCATGCTAATGCTAGCCTTGTAAATGAGTTTGCAAGTGTTCCCTCAGCTTCAATTTTTTGGAAGAGTGTGACAAGTGTTGCTGTTACAGTAATACCAGTGAAGTGAAAGAGCTTTGTGCTTTTTGTTGTTGTTGTCAGGAAGTTCTTGATTACCGATTCAATTTCCATACTCATCATTGGTCTTTCAGACTTTCTATTTCCTCATAATTCAGTCTAAGTAGGTTGTATGTTTCTAGGGATTTATCTCTGTCTTCCAGTTGATCCAATTGTTGGCATCTAATTGTTCGTAGTAGTCTCTTAGAATCCTTTGTATTTCTGTGGTATTAGTTTTAATGTCTCTTCTTTCATTTACAATTTTATGTATCTGAGTCTTCTCACTTTTTTCCTTGGTTAGTCTAAAGTCTTGTCAATTTTGTTTATCTTTTTAAAAGATAAACAATTCTGAGTTGTGTTAATCATTTCTATTTCTTTTCTAGTGTCTTATTTATTTCTGCTCTAATCTTTATTGTTTCCTAAATTCTAGTAATTTTGGCTTAGTTTGTTCTTTTTCTAGTTTCTTGAGATGTAAAGTTAGATTGCATATTTGAGATCTGTCTTTCTTCTAAATTCTTTTTAAAGCAGGCATTTATCTCTATAAACTTCTCTCCTGAAACTGATTTTGCAGCATCTCATAACTTTTGGTATGTTGTGTTTTCATTTTCATTTGTCTCAATATTTTTTACATTTCTTTTTTGACGTCTTCTTTGACCTATTGGTTGTTCAAGGGTTTGTGGTTAACCTAAATGTCTACTGACAGATGAGTGGATAAAGAAAATGTAGTATATACATATGATGGAATATTACTCAGCCTTAAAAAAGAAGGAAATCCTGCCATTTGTGACAACATGGATAGACTCAGAGGGCATTATCTGTGAAATAAGCTAGACACAGAAAGACAAATATATATGATCTCATTTATGTATGGAATCTAAAATAGTCAAACTTGTAGAAGCAAAGGATTAGAACAGTGGTTTCCAGGGATTGAGGGAACGGGGAAGTGGGGAGGTGATGATTAAAGAACATAAAGTTTCAGTTATGCAAAATAAATAAGTTCTGAAGATCTGCTGTGCAGCGTAGTGCCTATAGCTAAAAACACTGTATTATATACTACAAATTTGCTAAGGGGGTAGATCTTATGTTAAATGTCCTTATAACAACAACAAAAAAAAAACACAAAGGAGTGGAGGGCAGAAGAAATTTTCTGAGGTGATGAATATATTTATGGACTTGATGGTGGTGATGGTTTCACAAGTACATATTTATTCTCAGACTCATTGAGTTTTATACATTATGTATGTATAGCTTTTTGTATGTCAATCGTACCTCAATAAAGTAGTTTGAAATAAAATAAAATTAAAAACACCTCCTCCACTTCTGACCTCACAGTGTTCAACCTTGCAGTTTCTTCTCCCAGTGCCCTCTATTAACGGAGCCTACATGGAACCAGCCAGCAAAGACTGGTTCCACTGTCAAAACCAGAGAACAGAGGATGGGTTTGGAATTGAAAGATAATAGATTATTAACTGGCATAACTATCTGTGAAAATGTTCAATAAATAGACTGCCTTCCTTGTTTGTTTCCTTTGAATCCTTGAATTATTTCAACTTTCTCTGTGGACTTTTTAATCTTAGTTTATCTTTACTGGCCTCTCTTTAATTCTGGAGACTTTAAAAAATGTCCCGGGTTCCTTAGTTACTTTTATAAAGATAAGGGAATGAAAAGTTGATTGTTGTGGGCTGGGTTTGTCAATTGATTAACTTTGCTTTAGGGTGTTTGGATGGGAAACGAACATACTGACTGACCGGCTTTTCTCCATAACATGCAGTTTCTGTAGAGAAGAATCTTCCCGTGTTTTGCTAGAGTGGTGAATCCCTGGGTACCCATTTCTTGGGGTAAGGGAGTTGGGGGCAATTATAGCGAACACTGATTTTCAATTAATACCTTCATTTTCTGCTATATGCTTCCGCTTGGTGTTTTCTGAGCTTCTCTGTATTTCTGCAAGGCCAATTTACTCAGCTTCCGTAGAAACCATGTGCATTAATTTCTTGTGGCTACCTGTAACACATTGCCACAAACTTGGCAGGCTTTGGAACAATAGAAATGTATTCTTTCACAGGGTAGCCTAGAGTGTTGACTTCTGGCCTCCAGACCTGTGTGGCCCTCCCTTCAGAGGCTCTGTGGGGAATATGTTCCTTGCCTTGACTTGCTTTTGGTAGCCGTTGACATTCCTCGGCTTGCAGTTGCCCTCCAAATCTCCACCTTTGTCTTCACAGGCCCTTCTCCTTGTCGATGTAATCTGCTCCCTGCCTCACTGTTATAAGGACAGTTATTGTTGAATTTAGGACCACCCAGAAAATCCAGAGTGATCTCACCTCAAGACCCTTAACTTAATGATGTCTGCGAGACAATTTCCAAATAAGGTAACATTCACAGGCTGTGGAATGAAGACATGGACATGTCTCTTTGATTACCACTATTCAACTCACTACACCGCTCCTCTAACTGCTTCATCTCTTTAGGAAATTTGATGACATTTCTTGTTTGCTAATGGCCTGCTTTCTGTCCTTTTTATTCTTTATTGATTTTGTGTATTTCTCTCTCTTGCTCTCTCTCTTTCTCTCTATATATGGAGAAACACACACACAGATACACACATATACAAAGTATGTATAACAACAAATACACACACACACACATATATAAACAAATATAAAATATGTGTGTATGTATATAAATATATATAAGCGTGTATGTGAATGTGTGTGTGTATCCTTTATAACCATTTACTGGGTTACTAGGAATAAAAGAATATACATGTGTGTGGTTTGTCCACAATCTTGACTTTCACATACATAGTTTATTTCAAAAGAATTTTTACTAGGTAGTCTCTGAATAAAATCAAATTAAGCTAAAGCCTGGGAGAGTACAGAACAAATAAGCTAGGTTGTGTAAAAGAGCTTAATTTAATTAGCAGCTTATATCTCTCTCTCTCCTCTCTCTCTCTCTCTCTCTCTCTAGCTCTGGCCTCTTAATCTTTTCAACCTGTTCTGTCATGATTCCATAAATTCAAATCCTTCATGTTTCCAGGGTAACAATAAGCATTCGGCAGTTTATCTGACACTTTCCATTCAAGATAGGAAAAAATAATAATAGAAAGAAAATATCATTAATGTATGCAAGGCTGACCATTATGACATTTGGCTGACTGTTATCTTTACAAACACTTTATCTTCTTTCCCATGGTTCTGGCTGCAATTTTCTGACCAGTGACAGCGATAGGTGGCATATATGCTGCCCACTTCTCCAACTTGCTCTTGTCTATGATTACTAATTGGTTATATAATTCATTTTCAGTAAGCCTGGATATAGGTTCAAAATTATTTTCTATACTATATTAAGCAGGCATAACAATTATTGGAGCTGGCATATAAATTGAAAATTGCTTGCTGTATACCTCATAGATCTCATGACTCGAATATATTTTACCACTATAGTTTTCTCCAATTGTTATCGTTTTGTCATTGCTTCTGCTCTAACCAAACAGTTAGAGAAGGCAGTACAATATAGTCCAAAGAGCACTAGATTGGGTGCAAAAAAAGCTTGAGTTTTAGTTCTATATTAATTACTTGTGTTATAGTGGATAAATTATTTATCCTTCTAGATCTCAGTTTTCTTGCTAAGGCAATAAGGCAATTGGACTATGGTAATTCCTAAGATACTTTCCAGCTCTAAAAACTTTTACTATCCAGCAGCCAACTGGATATTTCCACTTAAATGTTACATCATTACCCAAAATTCGACCTATCGAAAAATCTTAATTCAATGCCCTAAAAACATCTTTGCCCCTTAGGTTCTGTGTTTCTCGTACTTTGCACTCTAAATTCAAAATCTTTTAGTCACGTTTGCTTCTTGTCTTTTATTTACATTTGATAGTTTATCTGTTACCAAGTACTATAAATTCTTCCTTAAAAAAGGCCTTTGACTCTATCCATTACTTTATATATCAGCTGTCACTACTCTGACTCAAGAACTTATGTTCATGATGAATTTGACCTTTCACCTCCCTTGTTAGCCTTATTTCTAGATATTTTATCCTTTTTGTGGCAACTGTGAATGGGAATGCCTTTCTGATTTGTCTTTAGGCTTAGCAGTTGTTGGTGTAAAGGAATGCAGCTAACCAGGGAGGTGGAAAATCTCTACAATAAGAGCCACAAAACACTTCTCAAAGAAATCAGAGATGACACAGACAATGGGAAAAACATCACATGCTTTTGGATAGGAAGAATCAATATCATTAAAACGGCCATACTGCCCAAAGCAATTTACAGAATCAATGCTATTTCTATCAAACTACCAATGACATTTTCTCACAGAACTATAAAAAACTATTTTAAAATTCATATAGAACCAAAAAGAGCTCAAATAGCCAAGGTAACCCTAAGCAAAAAGAACAAAGCTGGAGACATTACAGTACTTGACTTCAAACTATACTACAGGGCTACAGTAACCAAAACAGCATGGTACTTTTATAAAAAGAGACACATAGACCAATGGAACAGAATAGAGAGCCCAGAAGTAATGCCAGACACCTACAACCACGTGATCTTTGACAAAGTTGACAACAACTAGCAATGGGGAAAAAGCTCCCTATTCAACAAATGGTGCTGTGATAACTGGCTAGCCATATGCAGAAGATTAAAACTGGACCTTTCTTTACGCCACATAAAAAACTCAGCCCATGATGAATCAAATACTTAAATGTAAAACCCAAAACTACAAAAACCCTAGAAGACATCCTAAGCAATACCACTCTAGTAAGAGCAACAAGCAAAAATTTCATGATGAAGACACCAAAAGCAATTGCAACAGAAGCAAAAATTGACAAACGGGATCTAGTTAAGCTTAAGAGATTCGCACAGCAAAACAAAACAAAAAAAACAAAAACAAAAAAACTATCAGCAGAGTGAACAGACAACCTACAGAACGGGAGGAAGTATTTGCAAACTATGCATATTGCAAAGGTCTAATATCCAGCATCTATAAGGAACTTAAACAAAATTACAAAAGAAAAACAAACAACCCCATTAAAAAGTGAGTAAAGGATATGACCACTTTTAAAAAGAAGACATACATGCAGCCAATAAGCATATGAAAAAAGCTTGATATCACTGATCATTAGAGAAATGCAGAATGAAAACTGCAATATCATCTCACACCAGTCAGAATGGCTATTATTAAAAAATAAAAAAATAACAGATGCTGGCAAGGTTGTGGAGGAAACGGAACACTTATACACTGTTGGTGAGAGTGTAAATTAGTTCAATGACTGTGGAAACCAGTATGGAGATTCCTCAAAATCCTAAAAGCAGAACTACCATTCTGCCCAGCAATCCTATTATTGAATATCTACCCAGAGGAATATAAATTATTCTGCCATAAAGGCACATGCATGTGAATGTTCATTGCAGCACTATTCACAATAGCAAATACATGGAATCAACCTAAATGTCCATCAGTGGTAGACTGAATAAAAAAAATATGGTGCATACATGTAAAGGAACATTATGCAATCATAAAAAAGAACAAGATCACGTATTCTGTGGGAACCTGGATGGAGCTGCAGGCTATTATCCTTAGCAAACTAACACAGGAACAGAAAACCACGTACTACCTGTTCTCGCTTATAAGTGGGAGCTAAATGATGGGAATTCATGAACACAAAGAAAGAAATAATAGAAACTGGGTGGAGGGTGGGAGGAGGAAGAGGGGCATAAAAGATAACTATTGGGTACTGAACTTAATACTTGGGTGATGAAATAATCCGTACCACAAACCCCCATGACGTGAGTTTGCATATGTAACAAACCGTTCCACATATCCGAACCTAAAATAAAAGTTTTTTAAAAACCATCATATACAGATCATTTGATCATCTGAAATCTTTTCTTAAGCTTCCCTTAGTGAGTACCAGTCTGTTGCTTAGAGGACTTGGAGTCATGCCAGAAGTTATGTATCATATACATATCATGAGTCAACTATCTATCCTTGGAAAATACTCAAATAAGTATATTATAGTGTATGCATATGTAAAATGGGATAATAATAATTGTAACATTTTTTGAGTACTTATTATATTCCAGGCACTGTTCTAAATGCTCTTCTTATATTAACTGAATAATCCTCACTGTCCCATGAAGTAGTTCGTAATTACAGATAAGAAAACTGAGATACAGGGAAACTGAGCAAGTTGCCCATGATGGTTCATAATGAATGGAGACATAATGTTTGAACTCAGGCAGTTGGATTCAGAGCCTGGATTCCTAGTCACTGCACAATGTCAATGCCTGACAGATAGATCTTTACGAACGTTAACTGTTATATTAATTGCTGTCTGTTTTATCAACTAGATATCCATTCCATTCTCTCCACAGTCACTCATCATGTCTTACCTGGATGATGCAGAAGTCCCTGGAAACAGAAGGTCTCACCCTTCTTTATCTTTCTCATGGCTTTCCAAGGCACTTTATCATGTTACTCTCCTGCTCAGAATTCTTTAATGACTTGCCTCAATGACCAGATATATGTGATCTACAATGAGACTCCCAGCCTCATCATTCCTTTTCCATTTCCTCCCCAGAAGCACTATACTTTATGAAGCTCCTCCAAGATGTCGGTTCCTCTCATGTTTAAAGGAGAATTATGCCATATGCTCTCAAAATCATGCATATTTCCCCGTCCACTTGCCCAAATCCCATTTCTCCTTCAAGTCTCCTTGTAAATATCACTTCTCCTTTGAAGGAGATTCAATTCTTGATTCCCCAGGGTAGACTAGGTATTAATACTTATGCTATGCCCTAATGGCCTTTGAACGCACATGCCACAGTACATTTACATATACAACGAATGCTGGTATTTTATATCCCTTTTGTGTTATGAGCACCTTAAGGATACTGCTGATGGATATCTGTCTCAGTTGTTTTGTGCTGTTATAACAGAATATCTGAGACTGGATAATTTATAACAAACAGAAATTTATTTCTCACGGTTCTGGAGGCTGGAAAGTCCAAGGTCAAGGTGCCAGCAGGTTTGGTGTCTGGTAAGGACCTGTTCTTCATTTCCAAGATGGCACCTTAAACTCCATATCCATGCCAGAAGAGCAAAAGAGAGTGAACCCATTCCCCAAAGTCTTTTTAATAGTGGCGTTAATTCATTCATGAAGGCGGAGTCCTCATGACCCAAACACCTTCCTTTAGGCCCCACCTCCCAACACTGTTGCATTAGGGATTAATTTTTAACGTGAGTTTTGGAGGGAACAAAAACATTCAAAGCATAGCACCGTCCTTCTTTGTATTTTCAGTATTTTCCACAGCACTCTGCACAAAGCAGGCACTAATTACTGCATACCTTAACTGACTTTCATTCTTTCCATACCACTCAGAAAACATCAAAGCCATAGAAACTCAAAGCCTCCCTCCCACTAAGTTTTTATTTTAATCAGTAGTTCTCAAAATTTTAAGAAATCGGATTTCTTGGAAAAATTCAAAATATTTTGTGGAGAAACCACAACTGAGTCTACTAATAAATGCTGATTATCTAAGTACTGAGCTAATTCTAACAAAATAAAGATGTGATTAAAATGACCTAGACCAACTGTGATACTTGGCTGGGATGGCAGAGAATAACAAGAGAGAACAGAAGAAGGTGCTCTTGGCCTGACCACTGGTTCAATATTCATAGGGTGCCCTTGGTGCCCAAAAATAATTACCATGTTCTGGGCTTTGTTTTATGAGTTATAGCTACTCCTTTTTTCCCACTTGAGTTTCTCGCATCTGAATCTCCCTCCTTTAAGCTTTCTTCACCCTGTTTGTAAAGCTAAACTTCTGTTTTATCTCCAATCTCTTGTTATTTATTTATTTATTTATTTATTTATTTAAGTAATCTCAGACCTCTTACAGAATTGAGCCCCTGTTGTGTTCTTTCTAGCCTCTTTTCTGTAAAGCTACAGAAAGTCTCCTAATCTTAGCCTAGTTGCCAAGTTCCTGCCTTTAATGGACACATTATCTAGAAAAAGAACTTCAAATTGCATGCATTGATAATAGCATAGTGGATGCGTGTGTGTGTGTGTGTGTGTGTGTGTGTGTGTGTGTGTGTGTGTGTGTTTTCTGCCCAGCATCCCTTTCTTGTAGTTTTGGTAAAAATACATTCATTTTAATATGAAAAATAATCCCCTTACCCTCTTCCATTGCGTGTGGTCTTAGAGGGGATGTCAGTGAAAGAGCCCTACCCAGGGTGTTAATGGACACTTGGCCTAAGCAAGAACAATCCGTTACTTCTCAGGAAACCAAATCTGGAATGGTCTTAAACAGTTAAGATGTTAGTGATGGTTAACCATCTTTAGAGAGCTGCCGTCACACTAACCATCACTAACCATCTTAACTGTTTGAGAATTGCAACACCTAAATTTCTTAAATATAGAACTTAGCCCAGAACATGGTAATTAACTGTTTAAGATGGTTAGTGATGATTAATGTGTGCTGGCAGCTCTCTAAAGAGACTATTCATTAATCCTGAATACCAGATTATCATGGTCGTCCTGTTTCCTGTAGTATTCTACTTAATGCGTGATTGTTTAGCTTTTTATTTAGTTCTGTGAAAGACCCCATACTTTTCCAATAAATTATTTTTTGCACCCTTAAATTAGACAGGGTTGGTTTACATTTTAAAACCCCAACTGACAAATGTAAATTCCTTGTTGCAGTGCTCTCTCAGCAGTTGGGACCTGGTCTTGGAATCTCAGCGTCAATTATGATGAATCACCACCACTAACAAAAACATTATCTTTTATTGGGTTGTTAAATTGTTTTTACTCTTCCCAAGACTGGGAACTGAGGTAACAGGCTTCATGCTTTCTTCCAACAAACTGAATTTCTGTGTGGTCAGCTCCTGTCATGATGATACAATCCTCTGTATTGATTTATACTTGGGATGGGTTCAATGTCAGTCAAAACTTGTCCTACCTACTTCTACTCCCTGATGAATCTTTTTATTTTAATCTTTACTAAGGTAAAATTTACATATTACAAGATTCACCAATTCTAAGTGTATAGTTCAGTGATTTTTAGTACGTTTATACATTATATAACCATCACCACAATCCAGTCTTAGAATGCATGCCCAATCTTGGTGTGTATATTTTCCCACATCCACTGATGGATCCTAGTATCATGTACTGCACGGGCTATACCAATATCAGGCCCGAGAAGTGTAGCAGTCAATCCTGGAGGTCTCGTGGTGCCCTTAAATGTAAAGTAAGGGGAGAGTGGCAGTGTGGTAGATTCAGAGGCAATTACTATGCTATTGAAGAAGCACTGCCAAGAGTCAAATAGAAAAGATATTGGGATCAAATAATAGAAATCAGCAAGGCAGACAAGGCCACAGGAGACAGGGCACTTGGAAGAAATGTCATAGGTTCCAGTCAGCTGCTGCTGGTCAGATCTGATCACTTTTCACAGATGTAGCACACATTTGCTTGATGACATCACCTGATGCCTTCTATGCCAGATGTTTCAACTTCATTTAATGCAAATTTTTAACAAATTACAATTAACATTTTAAAGAAAAGGGGTTGGAAAATATTAACAGATATAAGATTTGCCTTGGACTAGGACTGAATTTTTTTCTTCCTCCTTTCACCGTTCATTTTAGTGTAAATCCATCTGTGAGAAAAGTGGATAATTTATGTGAATAATGCAATGATTGCATTCTCCTAGATCGTATTATATTGTTTTTGAAATTATCTCCTGCCCCCATTCCAAACTTACTGATGAATGGCACTGTATAGGAGTATCAAAAAAAACCTAAGTTTGCAGATTCCTGAGACTGACTATAGAGGGCTGATGTTAATCATAAGATCTCATATTGAAACAGAACAACTGCAGTACACTTGGAAGACAATAAAGCTTTTTTTTTTTTTTTTTTTTTTTTTGGAGACAGAGTCCTGCTCTGTCGCCCAGTCTGGAGTGTACTGGCACAATCTCGGCTCACTGCAACCTCTGCCTCCTGGGTTCAAGTGATTCTCCTGCCTCAGCCTCCTGAGTAGCTGAGATTACAGGTGCATACCACCACGCCTGGCTAATGTTTGTATATTTAATAGAGATGAGGTTTCACCATGTTGGTCAGGCTGGTCTCGAACCCCTGACCTCGTGATCCACCTGCTTCAGCCTCCCAATTTATCACTTCTTTGGAGGCCAATAAAGTGCTAAGATTACAGGCGTAAGCCACTGCGCTTGGCCGAGAATAAAGCTTTTAATTTTTCCCCTCCCCTGTTCTCTTTGCTTTCTGAAATGATCTCCTCACAAGGAGGTGAAACATTGAGTGGCCAGCCTGGCCTTGCTGTTGCTTCTGTATATCCCAGCCTGTTACTCTTAGGAGCACCATGAAGATCTATAAGTATGTCCACTTTGGTCCAGCTACACCTTCCCTTGAGGAATATAGATTGGAAAATGTACAGAATATGTTTCCTCATTGGTAATGTTAACTTTTTATTTCTTCTGAATAATTTAAAATTTGGTATGAAAGACTATTTTTTGAAGTATCACGTAATGAAACAACAGCCCTGAACAATACAGACATCAGGAACATTTTTTTCTTTTACCTTACTACATGGGTTACCAAGGAAATAGAATAGAAGAAATTGGAAAACTGAAAGAAAACCAAAGGAGATGTAGCAATGTTGGGGATTATGATAACTTTGTGAAAAATTTCCTTGCAGAGATAAGTTCAATTAAAGCAGCTAAAAGCATCTTGACAACTGACAACTCACATGGACGGCATAGTGGATGCAAAATGTCCAATGAAATTCCCAAGATTTTTAAAAGCAAATGGTGTCTTTTTCTCACCAAGGATGCAAATCCAAACTGTTATCCAAGTCTTGTTCATAGTTCTTTCTAAATATCTCCAGAATGCATTGATCTTTATTATTTATTGGTCTCTATTGCTCTTTCTCAAGCCTTCACAGCAGTGTATGTCTTCTCTGGATTACTGTGATGATCTCCTACTAGACTCCCTGCCCTCAATCATGCCTCTGTAATCTATAGTGTGCATGGTTGTCAGCAACTCTGATCATGGCCACCATACTTAAATTTTTAAACTTCTCATATATTTCAGAATAAGGAACCCTTTAACTTGACATATTAGGAAGACGCTTCGTGACCTAATTCCTATGTAATCCAACATCATCTCTCACAGCTGTCCTGCCTTTTACTAGATGTGTCAAATGATGCAACTACTTCATTTGTTCATTGATCTACTTAGCAAATATTGACTAAGCATTCAGCATTGTCAGGCACTGTTTTAGGTGTTGCAATATAATGGTAATACTTTCAGTTTCTAGAATAAGTCCTGGACCTTATCTTATCTCTTATCTCTGGGCCTATGCATATGTTTTTCTCTCTCCGGGAACTCTCTTCCTTGAAAGCATACATTCTGCTAAGTGCACTACTGATTTTCTTCTGGTAAACCTTCTCTATTACCTAGACTGAGGTAGGTGACATGCTGGGTCCTGTCGTAATACCCTTCTCTCTCATGCATTTATCACACTACACCTTTCACTTCTCTGTCTGCTCCACTAGAGTGTAAACTTCTTAAAGCAATATGCCTTTTTCATTTTTGTATTCCCAAGACTGTGCCTTGCATATTATAGAAGTTATTTATGGGATATCCTCTGAAAAATCTCCAAGTGGGTCCTGAGATCCTAGACATGGCCTAGTAATAATTTTTCCTTCGTGTGGTAGCAGATGGATCTAATCTATTTTTTATTGTTTTTAAAGTGAGTTATGCAAAGGTGGCTGTGCCTTTTTATAAAAGATTAGCACAAAGGGAGAATAATAACATTTGCAAATTATTTGCTTTAAGCTTTTATTTAGAAATCTGTTGCATGTCCTTTTTTGATATACGTATATATATCTGTAGCTAGATTAGGGAGAAATTTGGGCCTAAATTTGAACTTTTATACACCAATTAAAGCAAGTAGAATTTGTAATATATTTCACCACAGGCCACAATTTCTGCCCTGGAGAAAAGGTCAGATTGTGGTCTCCATCTAGGGGAGCAGTTACCTGATAGTCACATAAACTGCAGGTCAGTCCCCTCTGTGGTCTGCTCCTGTTCAAGTTGGATTTCCAAGAAAACGGACTATAAGGAGAAGGTTTGAATATGGTGGTTTATTTAGGAAAGCTCTTGGGATCCATCCTTGGGGTGGGAGTGAACAGATGGGGATAAAGGAGAGTAAAAAAATACAGAATTGGGTGGAGGGAGAGAATGAATAACAGCATTGCCATAATAAATACCTCAACTAATCCTGTGGGGAAGACTGGGGCTGGGATGACCCCAGCATTAAGAAGCAAAGGGAGCTGTGCCTTCATGCTCCTGCACAGACCAGTCTCCCAACCCCACCCAACTGCAACCTGATGAATGAGGGCCCTTTCTTCAACTGTGGTCAATTCCCAAGAAGGGAATCAGATGAGTACTGGGGGAGTGCTCTGTTTTGAATGTATGTGTCCCTCCAAAGTTCATATGTTGAAACCTAATCACCAAGGTGATGGTATTAGGAGGTGGGGACTCTGGGAGGTGATTAGGTCATGGGGGCTCCAGATTTGTGAATGGAATTAATGCCCTTCCACAAGAGACTTCAGAGATCTGCCACCCCTTTCATCTCCTTCATCCCTTCCATCCCTTCCACCATATGGGGAAACAGAGTTCGTCCAGTCCTCCATGTGAGGATGCAGCAACCAGGTATAATCTTGGAAGCAGAGACTGGACCCTCACCAGACACAGTCTCCTGGGACCTTGTTCTTGGACCTTCCAGCCTCTAAAACTGCAAGCAATAATTTTCTGTTATTTATAAATTACCCAGTGTAAAGTATTTTGTTATCGTAGCAGGAATGGCCTAAGACAGGTAGTGAGTGTTTCAGTTCTGAAACTGAAAGTAGAGATCCTGGCTGTGGACTCTAAGATCCTAAACCTCCTCATCACTTAGTGGGAAAAGTCAGTTTTGAGGCTCAGGACCATTAGGAAAATTCAAGATTCCTGCCTCATGGAAATGGTAGGCTAAAAGCAGAATAGGAATAGCAAGAAGGTATTTGCTTTCAAGCCCATTTCCCTCTTCTTTCAAGCTGTTAAAACATGTTCAGTTGTTCACCTGCTAGTGGCCATTGGCTCAGGAAAAGTGAATCAGATCCCTTGTTCAAGGGGATAAATTTAGTTATTTTTAGCCAATCATGGTGATTCTATTCTGCTTTTCAGAGACTGGTTTAACAAGAGTCATGTGATCCTTCTGGTCAATGAAAGATAAGCGGAAGCCAGCTTGGAGTTGCTTCAGAAAGGCTGCTCTTAAACAGAAGCATATTTAAAGAAACAGTAACTATTCTGACTATGTGTATGGCCGACGAAGTGATGCCTAGAGCTACTACAGCTACTTAGGCAATGAGGAGAACCAGTATAAGCCAGGAAGCCAAGATGCTAAAGACAGCAGAATAAGAAAATGGCAAGAATCTTGTCCTTGATGTTGTTGAGCTACTGAATTAACCAGGGCTGCAACTCCCTGTATTAGTAAGGGTTCTCCAGAGAAACAGAACCAATAGAATGTATATATAAGTATATAATAAGGAATTAGCTCATGCAATCACAGAGGCTGACAAATTCCAATATCTGCAGTTGGCAAGCTGGAGACTCAGGAGAACTGACGGTGTAGTTCCAGTCTAAAGGCTAGCAGGCCCAAGAACCAGGAAAAGCTGATTAAAGTTCAAAGGCCAGAAAAAAACCCCAATGTCCCAACTTGAAGGCATTTAGGCAGGAGGAATTCCTTCTTATTCATGAGACAGTCAGCCTTTTTTTTCTATTTAGGCCATCAGTTGTTTGGATGAGGCCCACCACATTAGAAAGGGCAATGCGTTTTTCTCAGTCCATCAATTTCGAAGTTCAACTCATCCAGTATAATGTTTGACCAAATATCTGCGTATGCAATGGCTCAGTCAACTTGATACATAAAGTTAGCCAACTGTCAAAATCCTCTACTTTTGGTTTCTTGATAAATAAAATAATATTTCTCTTCTGTTTTAGTGGAATAAAGGTATGGAAAACCCTTTGATCAGTTTCTATCTTTTGTTGATCTGGAATTGCACTTGTGATTAAAGAAACTGAAATACAGGGTAATTAGAAAAGGAATTCACATCCAAATTTTGCACATCCTTTGGTAAAGTTTAGAATATATTTGATTAATTCATTTTTAATTCAATGAATACCTGTTAAATACTAACTATATGCCAGCTAGGCACATGTTATACATCAATGAAAAAAAAAAGACAAAAATTCCCCTTGTGGGGCTGACATTCTAGTATATAAACAAACGGTCAATTTTAACATAGTTTTGGGTTTATTTAAGCTTATTACAGAATAAAAAACTAGTGCCCCAAACTGACTGCTCTTGCTTAGCCATGCCCAGCAGCCAATACTACATCATGTCAACCTACAACACAGCACCATCAAGTTGTTACTCAAATGAGACCCAGGCTTGACGGGATGTTAGGAGGTCCATTCCTATCAATAAACAGAGTCTGGAGTTCATCCATCACCCTAAGCCTGCTATTGAGGGAGTCCTATGTAAACATTTATGTGGCCAACAATAAATAGTAAGCCCCTCAATCCCAACCCTAACCTCACTGTGTTTCTAGATTCTTGCCTCTGTCTTTGTTTGCACTTTATTCTTTGCTGGTAACGGATTCTAGCTCTGAACTCCAGCCAAATTGTCTGGGCCTACGAACTGACTAGTCTTGCCAACCTCTTCTCTCTGGGGGATCTGGATCCTATCCCAATTTTCTCCCCTCTGCAGCCCACTGGCTAAGGCCCTATTACAACCCAGACAGCGTCTCCCATTCTGAACATAAAACTGTCATCTGTTGGATAATAACATTTCCCACATAACCAGTTTCGGGTGCCATGCTCCCACCTGGCTTGAGATGGCGACTGTCACCATTAATCTGGTTTGGATTCAGGTTTGGTGTGTCCTGTTAGATGCTGGGAATGGGGGGAGCTTATAGTCATATCCATCAGACCTCCGCTATCCCCACGAATCTTGGCTTACTTCTCTCTTTCCTACAGATCTCCAGCTGGGATTCTCTTCTGGCTCTCCTGCCAAGGCCAATCAGATTGCATACAAAAAGTAACACTTTTCAGCATTCTGTAGAGTCTGATTTTCTAAACAGTTCTCTAGATTTTAATGCATCTCAATAATACTTATAAGTAACATATTATTTTTTCTGTAGCAGATTAGGCTTCCTGCAAAATAGTCATTTTCAAAAATTGTCTAAGATTCAGATGCCGCACCCAATGTTTATGCTTTTTACAGCAATATGGTCCTAATTCAACATCGTGCAGTGTGCAAATCAGTGTTTCTTCTAACTTCAACAGTGATAAATATTTATTAAGCCTCCACTATGTTCATGGAACTATACCAGGTGCTGCTATAACTATTTTTCCTTTCCAGGAAAAATAAATTCAAATATGGAATAAAAAGCCCAAACTCCTGAAACTGGACTGACTTTGCTTCTTAAAAATTCAACATGCTGCAGCTGTGTGCTTAAACCTGGTTCAAACAGGATGATGAAATAAAACATTATTATTGTTGGAAATATAATACTGTCTGAATAAATAGCCAAAGTGAAAACTGTCTCTAAAACCCATAGTATCTGTATGTGCAGACTGTAATTAAGTTATACAATTCCTCCACTATTCTGTAACACGGCCAATTCAGAATCTTACCATTAATCTTGAAGACATTTAAAGACGTTCACTTTTCTAACTCTTCCCTTTAAAAATGTATTTGAACCTGATTTGCAATAAAAATCTGATAATATTTTATTACTTTTTGATGTATCATTTCTGTTAACTGATGCCTGGAATAAATCAGCTTTGACTTTTCAGATTACATGTGTTGTTCCAGAGTTTTAGTAGTTACAACATACATTGACATTTTCTAATGTCCTCACTAGAATGAAGATAAACACAGGAGTAATTTTTCTCATGTCGTGTGTATATAGGATAAGATTACCAGGCCAATAGTGTCACTATCAGATTTCTTTCAGAAAGCGTCTAATGTTGGATTTTAATCACATGCTTGAACAACTAGGACTTTTAGGGTTTTATTTTTCAAATATGTATTAGTAAGAAAACAGATTGAAATATGGAATGTACCAGATATATCTCTTTGGTGATTTTACATATCTGTATGATCATATTTGACTTAGAAATACCAATCTTTTGATCTTATACTTCAAATGTTCCATCTGTGAACATAAAAACCTATATGGCTATAACTTTCTGGAAAGAAATCTTGCTCAAGTAACTAATAAATGATCCAAGTTTTAGATAATTCTGACACAATTCCACATATTACCTACAGTATTTTGCTTTACAAGGCTTTCTGACCCAGATATTTATGGCTAAAGTCCATATTTTATAGATCAAATGATAATTACCTTGTAGAGGAAAGCATTGGTTTTTGAATAGTGCCAGAAGCAAGTAAGTGTAACTAATATTACACGATAGATATTTCTGCAGATAAGTGAGCTTAAGTCTCGTGGTTAAAACTTACGGTTAAATTTCCATAGATCAGTAAATGTTCTCAGTTTTATTAACAATTCTCCATTTTCAATAAAAGCCCTACTTTCCTGATAGTTAGGCTGATGAGAAGTTAGTTCAGAAAGCTGCTCATTTCCATATTCATAACTTTTTATTCAATAAAGTTATTTTATGAATAATAGTTTTCTTATTTGTTGAGGCATATATCATGAAGTTTCATGTACATTACTATTTGTCCAATACAACTGATTAGTTAAATAGGAATGAGTTGTAATGATCAGAGGTAATCCCAGAAAAATCTTTTTCAAGCTTACAAAGTTATAACTTTATAACTTTACAAGTTATAAAGAGAACTTCATTACAGTTAATTAAATCAAAAAATCCTTCAGTCAGACTGTAAGCACTGACAGTCGGCATTCCGTGAATCCTTGCTGTATGCTTGGTATTTTGCTAAGAACTTCATTTTTTAAAAATGTCATTTAGTTTTCACATGAACCCTATGAAGTATGTATCATTATTAGTCTTATGTTGCTGAAGCTGATGCTTCGAGGAAAAATTGCATGCTTAAGGACAAACAGCTACCAGGTGGGGACTTGGGGACCTGAGCTTAACTTAATCTATCTTAATTTCTGCTTCAGTATCATTTTGGTTATATCTTTCTTGTACAAGTATGTCTCATCTTCCCTGTTAATTCTTCATTGATAGGAAAGACTATCTCTTTTTAATCTTTATGTTCCATTACTTGCCTTGGGTACAGTGGGGACCTATAAATGGTGCTCACATTTAATAAAAATTTAGTTATAATAGCACTATGATATATAGCAATAGTTTTTTTTTTTTTTTTTTACTTTTTAAGGGTTAAATAGGGTCAACATGTCATTGATTCACTTGCTTTTTGCTTATTGTACTTAAATGTCTAATATGTTAAATTAACTCTATTATTAATGATTTGGCCCCATAAAGTCAACTGTTATTCTGAAATAAACAAAATGGTCCATAAATCCCTGGGTATATTTTTGCTGCCAAAGAGTACAAACATTCATTCAATAAATATTTATTGAGTAGAATGAAGTGAAATCCAAGTGCAAGAAAACAGCAAAGAAGTAACAGAGGTGATTGAGAAAATAGAAAACAGTAGTGAGATTCAGAATGACAACAGTGGTTTCCCCTTTAGTGTAGGTAGCTGAAAAAAGCCCTACCACAAAGTTAAATTTCAGCTGATACTAGACGGGTGAGAAGGACATGAACTTGGCCAGTTTGAAAGTAAAGATGAATGATGTGGCTGGAGTATAGGGAAATTTAATTTCTACCAATCTAAAACCCAAGACAAGCTTTGCCTGAGCCATTCCAGACTTCCCTGATGGATATGAATTAGATCATTCCAAGTCAAATGTTCATGTGTTGAAATCTAATACTAAAGTTCCCTTAAAAAATTTTTCGATTAATTTCAATGACTTTCCATTCTGGTCACTTAGGATAATGGGCTAAAATAGAAATCCCTCTGAAACATTATTCTCTCTCACTCTTATGGTTTTCTGTCTTCTCTGGATCAACACAAATGGTACTCCCTCTGCTGCCCCATATATTTCAGCCACACCTTGGAAGCCCATGCCACAGCCTCTGTGTATTAAAAGAGGTCTCCAGTGACTACCTGGTAATGACCGATGCTTGGTTCTCCCAGGAAGGCAACTCTTCTGGGTCACTCACTTTCTCCATTGAAGACTCTGACACCTGGGCCACAATTTCATCCTCTGCTAAATCCTGTTATTATCTTCCCTGACTTCAAGGTTCTTCTGCTTCTCCAACTCCAGTGACTTTCACATGCCCTTGCCACCCCACAAAATCTTGGCAACTATGAATATATGCTGAACTTTGTTATTCCCTACAACTCTCCTGCCCTCTTACTTCCAGTTCTGTCCTCAGACCTCACTCTCCACAGACGTCTCTCTGACTCCACAGACATCTCTTATCTCATGGCTCTGTTACCCCAGTTTATCTACCACATTGTTCTTGTTTATATCCCTCCCCAGCTTGACCCCTGTAACTGATTGCTGGAACCACTTTTTTGTACCAACATCCCCAAATATCTGAAACCCTGGACTTTCCTATGCATATACCTTGGCTGTTGAGCAGTCTCAGGAAAAGATCACCTGGTATTTGCTAGGGGCCAATATCATATTCACCTTTGCTGGAGGCTAATCAATGCTTGACTGTCCTATGCTTTGTTCTTGGTTAGTAACCCTTGCCACCCTTCCCAAGAACTTCTTCAAATTCCTGCCATTCCCCCTTAAGATCCTTTTTAACTTTTTGTTGGTGCCTTGGCCTTTTATTCTACTGACAATATTGATATGTTGAAGAATGAATACTTTCAAACACCCATACCTTCCCTCAAATTTTGAACCGGAATCATCTTTGACTCTCTCCCACCAATCTCAGTGAATGAGGTCTCTTGCCTTCTTCCCAAGGCCAGGCCTTCCACTTAGCATCTTGACTAGGATGCTATTGACTATTCTGTCTGTTCTCCAATTTTCTCAAATGCGTTCAACTTTTCTGCTTCTCTTCATCTGTCTTTTCTTCAGGCTTATGGATCTCCCATTTAAAAAATCTTTGAATTTGTGTGCCCCTTTAATGTTAGCCATGTTTCTATCGGCTAACCCTTATCAGTTGCTTTCAGAAAGAATAGTCTGCACTTGACCACCACCACTTCTTTACTTCCCCATTCATTCACCGATTAAAATTGGGCTTCGTTCTCTATCCTCTGCCCTGACGATATCTGGCTAACCATAATTGATCTTCCTATTTTTAAATCCATTTATTTTATTTATTTAGCATACTAACCCCCTTCTTGAAATCACCTCTTTATTTCATTAATGCCCTCTTCTGTCATCGAAACTCTGCCTATTGCTTTCTCGTCCCCTTTTTCTATCTTTTTTCTTTGCATAATTCAAAATGTTGGTACTCTTGAAGGTCTGTTTTCTGTCCATTGCTCTTATTACTCTGTATATGCTTCTTCAGATGGGGGCAGACAGGATGTAGCTCTCATTTAATTTCACTGTATGTATTATCACCTATAAGTTGACGCCTCAGATCTGCTCAACAACTTAAGCTTCCACTTGGAAGGACCATAACTTAGTGAAATAAACATACCCCAATTACTGAAAATCTACACCAGGTTCCCCTGCCACTACACATACCTCCTCACATGATCGTGCCAGCACGCATTAGAAACCAAAGCCAGACTGCTTGGAGTCACTTGAAATACCTTCCCTCATGCTCACCTCATTTAGTCACTACATCTTGCTGATTTTCCTTTTAAATATTGCTCCTCTGCTTTTCCTCCTACTTTTTAGCCTTGCTGTAACTCCTCTAGTTCAGGCATTCATCTTCACTCATGTTGATTATTGTTTTGGCCTCCTTTGTCTGCCTCATCTTTTCTGGCTTTGCACTCACAGTCCATCCTCCTTTCTTCCATCATGGCTATCCATTTAAAGGGTACATCCTCCCGTAGCAGAGGGATAACAAAAGAAGAAGGAGAAGGAGAAGGAGGAGGAGGAGGAGGAGGAGGAGGAGGAGGAGGAGGGGGAGGGGGAAGGGAAGAAGAAGGAGGGGCAGGGGGAGGGGGAGGGGAAGAGGAAGAAGAAGGAGGAGGAGGAGAAGAAGAAGAAGGAGGAGGAGGAGGAGGAGAAG